>NW_027208207.1:912000-1216000 GCF_964237555.1 Oryctolagus cuniculus | reverse complement strand
TTCATTTTAACAGGACACTTTTTCTTTTCTGCTGGCAAACGGTAATTGGTTCCACCTGGAGTCAAATCCTCCACACATTCGAGTTTAAAAGGAAGAAAGCTTCAGAAACCTGAGAAAACATGATATTTCTTTCTGGAACCATGACATTGGATGCATTTTACAAACAGGAAGATTGTTCTTTTCTCCAAAACCACTTTCAGGGTGTTTTTTGGTTAAATTTCACCCGAAATCCACAAGAATTTGTCCAGATACTCCTGGATGAAAACAAAACTATCTGGTGTGTTGTGGCTATCTCAATCCCAGATCTTGCTACAGCCTCTGTGTGTGTTTGTGTTTTCTGGACATTCTCTATGGACTTTACGGTTTTGAATGCATTTTAGCATGTAAGTTTTTGTTTTTAGCTGCCAAACGCTAATTGGTTCCACCTGGAGTCAAATCCTCCACACATTCGAGTTTTCTAGGAAGAAAGCTTCAGAAACCTGAGAAAACATGATATTTCTTTCTGGAAACATAACATTGGATGCATTTGCCAAACAGGAAGATTGTGCTTTTCTCCAAAACCACTTTCACGGTGATTTTTTGGTTAAATTTCACATGAAAACTACAACAATTTGTCCAGATACTCCTGGATGAAAACAAAACTATCTGGTGTGTTATGGCTATCTCAATCCCAGATCTTGTTACAGCCTCTCTGTTTGTTTGTGTTTTCTGGACATTCTCTATGGACTTTACAGTTTTAATGCATTTTAGCATGTAAGGTTTTGTTTTTATCTGCCAAACGCTAATTGGTTCCAACTGGAGTCAAATCCTCCACACATTCGCGTTTTCTAGGAAGAAAGCTTCAGAAACCTGAGAAAACATGATATTTCTTTCTGTAAACATGACATTGGATGCATTTTCCAAACAGGAAGATTGTGCTTTTCTCCAAAACCACTTTCAGGGTGTTTTTTGGTTAAATTTCACCCGAAATCCACAACAATTTGTCCAGATACTCCTGGATGAAAACAAAACTATCTGTGGATTTTTTACTATCTGAATCCGAGATCTTGCTCCAGACTCTGTGTGTGTTTGTGTTTTCTGGACATTCTCTATGGACTTTACGGTTTCGAATGCATTTTAACAGGACACTTTTTGTTTTCTGCTGGCAAACGCTAATTGGTTCCACCTGGTGTCAAATCCTCCACACATTCGAGTTTAAAAGGAAGAAAGCTTCAGAAACCTGAGAAAACATGATATTTCTTTCTGGAACCATGACATTGGATGCATTTTACAAACAGGAAGATTGTGCTTTTCTCCAAAACCACTTTCAGGGTGTTTTTTGGTTAAATTTGACCCGAAATCCACAACAATTTGTCCAGATACTCCTGGATGAAAACAAAACTATCTGTGGATTTTTAGCTATCTCAGTGCCAGATCTTGCTACAGCCTCTGTGTGTGTTTGTGTTTTCTGGACATTCTCTATGGACTTTACGGTTTTGAATGCATTTTAGCAGGACCCTTTTTGTTTTCTGCTGGCAAACGCTAATTTGTTCCACCTGGAGTCAAATCCTCCACAGATTCGAGTTTTCTAGGAAGAAAGCTTCAGAAACCTGAGAAAACATGATATTTCTTTCTGGAAACATGACATTGGATGCATTTTCCAAACAGGAAGATTGTGCTTTTCTAAAAAACCACTTTCACGGTGATTTTTTGGTTACATTTCACTTCAAAACTACAACAATTTGTCCAGATACCCCTGGATGAAAACAAAACTATCTGGTGTGTTGTGGCTATCTCAATCCCAGATCTTGCTACAGCCTTTGTGTTTGTTTGTGTTTTCTGGACATTTTCTATGGAGTTTACGGTTTTGAATGCATTTTAGCATGTAAGGTTTTGTTTTTAGCTGCCAAACGCTAATTGGTTCCACCTGGAGTCAAATCCTCCACACATTCGAGTTTTCTAGTAAGAAAGCTTTAGAAACCTGAGAAAACATGATATTTCTTTCTGTAAACATGACATTGGATTCATTTGCTGAACAGGAAGATTGTGCTTTTCTCCAAGACCACTTTCACGATGATTTTTGGTTAAATTTTACTTCAAAGCTACAACAATTTGTCCAGATACTCCTGGATGAAAACAAAACTATCTGGTGTGTTGTGGCTATCTCAATCCCAGATCTTGCTACAGCCTCTGTGTGTGTTTGTGTTTTCTGGACATTCTCTATGAACTTTAAGGTTTTGAATGCATTTTAGCAGGACCCTTTTTGTTTTCTGCTGGCAAACGCTAATTGGTTCCACCTGGAGTCAAATCCTCCACACATTCGAGTTTTCTAGGTAGAAAGCTTCAGAAACCTGAGAAAACATGATATTTGTATTTGTAAACATGACATTGGATGCATTTGCCAAACAGGAAGATTGTGCTTTTCTCCAAAACCACTTTCAAGGTGATTTTTTGGTTAAATTTCACCCGAAATCCACAAGAATTTGTCCAGATACTCCTGGATGAAAACAAAACTATCTGGTGGGTTATGGCTATCTCAATGCCAGATCTTGCTACAGTCTCTCTGTTTGTTTGTGTTTTCTGGACATTCTCTATGGACTTTACAGTTTTGAATGCATTTTAGCATGTAAGTTTTTGTTTTTAGCTGCCAAACGGTAATTGGTTCCACCTGGAGTCAAATCCTCCACACATTCGAGTTTTCTAGGAAGAAAGCTTCAGAAACCTGAGAAAACATGATATTTCTTTCTGTAAACATGACATTGGATGCATTTTCCAAACAGGAAGATTGTGCTTTTCTCCAAAACCACTTTCAGGGTGTTTTTTGGTTAAATTTCACCCGAAATCCACAACAATTTGTCCAGATACTCCTGGATGAAAACAAAACTATCTGTGGATTTTTAACTATCTAATCCGAGATCTTACTCCAGCCTCTGTGTGTGTTTGTGTTTTCTGGACATTCTCTATGAACTTTAAGGTTTCGAATGCATTTTAACAGGACCCTTTTTGTTTTCTGCTGGCAAACGCTAATTGTTTCCACCTGGAGTCAAATCCTCCACACATTCGAGTTTAAAAGGAAGAAAGCTTCAGAAACCTGAGAAAACATGATATTTCTTTCTGGAACCATGACATTGGATGCATTTTACAAACAGGAAGATTGTTCTTTTCTCCAAAACCACTTTCAGGGTGTATTTTGGTTAAATTTCACCCGAAATCCACAAGAATTTGTCCAGATACTCCTGGATGAAAACAAAACTATCTGTGGATTTTTAGCTATCTCAATCCCAGATCTTGCTACATCCTCTGTGTGTGTTTGTGTTTTCTGGACATTCTCTATGGACTTTACGGTTTTGAATGCATTTTAGCATGTAAGGTTTTGTTTTTAGCTGCCAAACGCTAATTGGTTCCACCAGGATTCAAATCCGCCACACATTCAAGTTTTCTAGGAATAAAGCTTCAGAAACCTGAGAAAACATGATATTTCTTTCTGTAAACATGACATTGGATTCATTTGCTGAACAGGAAGATTGTGCTTTTCTCCAAAACCACTTTCATGGTGATTTTTGGTTAAATTTCACCCGAAATCCACAACAATTTGTCCAGATAGTCCTGGATGAAAACAAAACTATCTGGTGTGTTGTGGCTATCTCAATCCCAGATCTTGCTACAGCCTCTGTGTGTGTTTGTGTTTTCTGGACATTCTCTATGGACTTTACAGTTTTGAATTCATTTTAGCAGGACACTTTTTCTTTTCTGCTGGCAAACGGTAATTGGTTCCACCTGGAGTCAAATCCTCCACACATTCGCGTTTTCTAGGAAGAAAGCTTCAGAAACCTGAGAAAACATGATATTTCTTTCTGGAACCATGACATTGGATGCATTTTACAAACAGGAAGATTGTTCTTTTCTCCAAAACCACTTTCAGGGTGTTTTTTGGTTAAATTTCACCCGAAATCCACAAGAATTTGTCCAGATACTCCTGGATGAAAACAAAACTGTCTGTGGATTTTTAGCTATCTCAATGCCAGATCTTGCTACAGCCTCTGTGTGTGTTTGTGTTTTCTGGACATTCTCTATGGACTTTACGGTTTTGAATGCATTTTAGCATGTAAGTTTTTGTTTTTAGCTGCCAAACGCTAATTGGTTCCACCTGGAGTCAAATCCTCCACACATTCGAGTTTTCTAGGAAGAAAGCTTCAGAAACCTGAGAAAACATGATATTTCTTTCTGGAAACATAACATTGGATGCATTTGCCAAACAGGAAGATTGTGCTTTTCTCCAAAACCACTTTCACGGTGATTTTTTTGGTTAAATTTCACATCAAAACTACAACAATTTGTCCAGATACTCCTGGATGAAAACAAAACTATCTGGTGTGTTATGGCTATCTCAATCCCAGATCTTGCTACAGCCTCTCTGTTTGTTTGTGTTTTCTGGACATTCTCTATGGACTTTACAGTTTTAATGCATTTTAGCATGTAAGGTTTTGTTTTTATCTGCCAAACGCTAATTGGTTCCACCTGGAGTCAAATCCTCCACACATTCGAGTTTTCTAGGAAGAAAGCTTCAGAAACCTGAGAAAACATGATATTTCTTTCTGTAAACATGACATTGGATGCATTTTCCAAACAGGAAGATTGTGCTTTTCTCCAAAACCACTTTCAGGGTGTTTTTTGGTTAAATTTCACCCGAAATCCACAACAATTTGTCCAGATACTCCTGGATGAAAACAAAACTATCTGTGGATTTTTTACTATCTCAATCCGAGATCTTGCTCCAGACTCTGTGTGTGTTTGTGTTTTCTGGACATTCTCTATGGACTTTACGGTTTCGAATGCATTTTAACAGGACCCTTTTTGTTTTCTGCTGGCAAACGCTAATTGGTTCCACCTGGTGTCAAATCCTCCACACATTCGAGTTTAAAAGGAAGAAAGCTTCAGAAACCTGAGAAAACATGATATTTCTTTCTGGAACCATGACATTGGATGCATTTTACAAACAGGAAGATTGTGCTTTTCTCCAAAACCACTTTCAGGGTGTTTTTTGGTTAAATTTGACCCGAAATCCACAACAATTTGTCCAGATACTCCTGGATGAAAACAAAACTATCTGTGGATTTTTAGCTATCTCAATGCCAGATCTTGCTACAGCCTCTGTGTGTGTTTGTGTTTTCTGGACATTCTCTATGGACTTTACGGTTTTGAATGCATTTTAGCAGGACCCTTTTTGTTTTCTGCTGGCAAACGCTAATTTGTTCCACCTGGAGTCAAATCCTCCACAGATTCGAGTTTTCTAGGAAGAAAGCTTCAGAAACCTGAGAAAACATGATATTTCTTTCTGGAAACATGACATTGGATGCATTTTCCAAACAGGAAGATTGTGCTTTTCTAAAAAACCACTTTCACGGTGATTTTTTGGTTACATTTCTCTTCAAAACTACAACAATTTGTCCAGATACCCCTGGATGAAAACAAAACTATCTGGTGTGTTGTGGCTATCTCAATCCCAGATCTTGCTACAGCCTTTGTGTTTGTTTGTGTTTTCTGGGCATTTTCTATGGACTTTACGGTTTTGAATGCATTTTAGCATGTAAGGTTTTGTTTTTAGCTGCCAAACGCTAATTGGTTCCACCTGGAGTCAAATCCTCCACACATTCGAGTTTTCTAGTAAGAAAGCTTTAGAAACCTGAGAAAACATGATATTTCTTTCTGTAAACATGACATTGGATTCATTTGCTGAACAGGAAGATTGTGCTTTTCTCCAAGACCACTTTCACGATGATTTTTGGTTAAATTTTACTTCAAAGCTACAACAATTTGTCCAGATACTCCTGGATGAAAACAAAACTATCTGGTGTGTTGTGGCTATCTCAATCCCAGATCTTGCTACAGCCTCTGTGTGTGTTTGTGTTTTCTGGACATTCTCTATGAACTTTAAGGTTTTGAATGCATTTTAGCAGGACCCTTTTTGTTTTCTGCTGGCAAACGCTAATTGGTTCCACCTGGAGTCAAATCCTCCACACATTCGAGTTTTCTAGGTAGAAAGCTTCAGAAACCTGAGAAAACATGATATTTGTATTTGTAAACATGACATTGGATGCATTTGCCAAACAGGAAGATTGTGCTTTTCTCCAAAACCACTTTCAAGGTGATTTTTTGGTTAAATTTCACCCGAAATCCACAAGAATTTGTCCAGATACTCCTGGATGAAAACAAAACTATCTGGTGGGTTATGGCTATCTCAATGCCAGATCTTGCTACAGTCTCTCTGTTTGTTTGTGTTTTCTGGACATTCTCTATGGACTTTACAGTTTTGAATGCATTTTAGCATGTAAGTTTTTGTTTTTAGCTGCCAAACGGTAATTGGTTCCACCTGGAGTCAAATCCTCCACACATTCGAGTTTTCTAGGAAGAAAGCTTCAGAAACCTGAGAAAACATGATATTTCTTTCTGTAAACATGACATTGGATGCATTTTCCAAACAGGAAGATTGTGCTTTTCTCCAAAACCACTTTCAGGGTGTTTTTTGGTTAAATTTCACCCGAAATCCACAACAATTTGTCCAGATACTCCTGGATGAAAACAAAACTATCTGTGGATTTTTAACTATCTAATCCGAGATCTTACTCCAGCCTCTGTGTGTGTTTGTGTTTTCTGGACATTCTCTATGAACTTTAAGGTTTCGAATGCATTTTAACAGGACCCTTTTTGTTTTCTGCTGGCAAACGCTAATTGTTTCCACCTGGAGTCAAATCCTCCACACATTCGAGTTTAAAAGGAAGAAAGCTTCAGAAACCTGAGAAAACATGATATTTCTTTCTGGAACCATGACATTGGATGCATTTTACAAACAGGAAGATTGTTCTTTTCTCCAAAACCACTTTCAGGGTGTATTTTGGTTAAATTTCACCCGAAATCCACAAGAATTTGTCCAGATACTCCTGGATGAAAACAAAACTATCTGTGGATTTTTAGCTATCTCAATCCCAGATCTTGCTACATCCTCTGTGTGTGTTTGTGTTTTCTGGACATTCTCTATGGACTTTACGGTTTTGAATGCATTTTAGCATGTAAGGTTTTGGTTTTAGCTGCCAAACGCTAATTGGTTCCACCAGGATTCAAATCCGCCACACATTCAAGTTTTCTAGGAATAAAGCTTCAGAAACCTGAGAAAACATGATATTTCTTTCTGTAAACATGACATTGGATTCATTTGCTGAACAGGAAGATTGTGCTTTTCTCCAAAACCACTTTCATGGTGATTTTTGGTTAAATTTCACCCGAAATCCACAACAATTTGTCCAGATAGTCCTGGATGAAAACAAAACTATCTGGTGTGTTGTGGCTATCTCAATCCCAGATCTTGCTACAGCCTCTGTGTGTGTTTGTGTTTTCTGGACATTCTCTATGGACTTTACGGTTTTGAATTCATTTTAGCAGGACACTTTTTCTTTTCTGCTGGCAAACGGTAATTGGTTCCACCTGGAGTCAAATCCTCCACACATTCGCGTTTTCTAGGAAGAAAGCTTCAGAAACCTGAGAAAACATGATATTTCTTTCTGGAACCATGACATTGGATGCATTTTACAAACAGGAAGATTGTTCTTTTCTCCAAAACCACTTTCAGGGTGTTTTTTGGTTAAATTTCACCCGAAATCCACAAGAATTTGTCCAGATACTCCTGGATGAAAACAAAACTGTCTGTGGATTTTTAGCTATCTCAATGCCAGATCTTGCTACAGCCTCTGTGTGTGTTTGTGTTTTCTGGACATTCTCTATGGACTTTACGGTTTTGAATGCATTTTAGCATGTAAGTTTTTGTTTTTAGCTGCCAAACGCTAATTGGTTCCACCTGGAGTCAAATCCTCCACACATTCGAGTTTTCTAGGAAGAAAGCTTCAGAAACCTGAGAAAACATGATATTTCTTTCTGGAAACATAACATTGGATGCATTTGCCAAACAGGAAGATTGTGCTTTTCTCCAAAACCACTTTCACGGTGATTTTTTTGGTTAAATTTCACATCAAAACTACAACAATTTGTCCAGATACTCCTGGATGAAAACAAAACTATCTGGTGTGTTATGGCTATCTCAATCCCAGATCTTGCTACAGCCTCTCTGTTTGTTTGTGTTTTCTGGACATTCTCTATGGACTTTACAGTTTTAATGCATTTTAGCATGTAAGGTTTTGTTTTTATCTGCCAAACGCTAATTGGTTCCACCTGGAGTCAAATCCTCCACACATTCGAGTTTTCTAGGAAGAAAGCTTCAGAAACCTGAGAAAACATGATATTTCTTTCTGTAAACATGACATTGGATGCATTTTCCAAACAGGAAGATTGTGCTTTTCTCCAAAACCACTTTCAGGGTGTTTTTTGGTTAAATTTCACCCGAAATCCACAACAATTTGTCCAGATACTCCTGGATGAAAACAAAACTATCTGTGGATTTTTTACTATCTCAATCCGAGATCTTGCTCCAGACTCTGTGTGTGTTTGTGTTTTCTGGACATTCTCTATGGACTTTACGGTTTCGAATGCATTTTAACAGGACCCTTTTTGTTTTCTGCTGGCAAGCGCTAATTGGTTCCACCTGGTGTCAAATCCTCCACACATTCGAGTTTAAAAGGAAGAAAGCTTCAGAAACCTGAGAAAACATGATATTTCTTTCTGGAACCATGACATTGGATGCATTTTACAAACAGGAAGATTGTGCTTTTCTCCAAAACCACTTTCAGGGTGTTTTTTGGTTAAATTTGACCCGAAATCCACAACAATTTGTCCAGATACTCCTGGATGAAAACAAAACTATCTGTGGATTTTTAGCTATCTCAATGCCAGATCTTGCTACAGCCTCTGTGTGTGTTTGTGTTTTCTGGACATTCTCTATGGACTTTACGGTTTTGAATGCATTTTAGCAGGACCCTTTTTGTTTTCTGCTGGCAAACGCTAATTTGTTCCACCTGGAGTCAAATCCTCCACAGATTCGAGTTTTCTAGGAAGAAAGCTTCAGAAACCTGAGAAAACATGATATTTCTTTCTGGAAACATGACATTGGATGCATTTTCCAAACAGGAAGATTGTGCTTTTCTAAAAAACCACTTTCACGGTGATTTTTTGGTTACATTTCTCTTCAAAACTACAACAATTTGTCCAGATACCCCTGGATGAAAACAAAACTATCTGGTGTGTTGTGGCTATCTCAATCCCAGATCTTGCTACAGCCTTTGTGTTTGTTTGTGTTTTCTGGGCATTTTCTATGGACTTTACGGTTTTGAATGCATTTTAGCATGTAAGGTTTTGTTTTTAGCTGCCAAACGCTAATTGGTTCCACCTGGAGTCAAATCCTCCACACATTCGAGTTTTCTAGTAAGAAAGCTTTAGAAACCTGAGAAAACATGATATTTCTTTCTGTAAACATGACATTGGATTCATTTGCTGAACAGGAAGATTGTGCTTTTCTCCAAGACCACTTTCACGATGATTTTTGGTTAAATTTTACTTCAAAGCTACAACAATTTGTCCAGATACTCCTGGATGAAAACAAAACTATCTGGTGTGTTGTGGCTATCTCAATCCCAGATCTTGCTACAGCCTCTGTGTGTGTTTGTGTTTTCTGGACATTCTCTATGAACTTTAAGGTTTTGAATGCATTTTAGCAGGACCCTTTTTGTTTTCTGCTGGCAAACGCTAATTGGTTCCACCTGGAGTCAAATCCTCCACACATTCGAGTTTTCTAGGTAGAAAGCTTCAGAAACCTGAGAAAACATGATATTTGTATTTGTAAACATGACATTGGATGCATTTGCCGACAGGAAGATTGTGCTTTTCTCCAAAACCACTTTCAAGGTGATTTTTTGGTTAAATTTCACCCGAAATCCACAAGAATTTGTCCAGATACTCCTGGATGAAAACAAAACTATCTGGTGGGTTATGGCTATCTCAATGCCAGATCTTGCTACAGTCTCTCTGTTTGTTTGTGTTTTCTGGACATTCTCTATGGACTTTACAGTTTTGAATGCATTTTAGCATGTAAGTTTTTGTTTTTAGCTGCCAAACGGTAATTGGTTCCACCTGGAGTCAAATCCTCCACACATTCGAGTTTTCTAGGAAGAAAGCTTCAGAAACCTGAGAAAACATGATATTTCTTTCTGTAAACATGACATTGGATGCATTTTCCAAACAGGAAGATTGTACTTTTCTCCAAAACCACTTTCAGGGTGTTTTTTGGTTAAATTTCACCCGAAATCCACAACAATTTGTCCAGATACTCCTGGATGAAAACAAAACTATCTGTGGATTTTTAACTATCTAATCCGAGATCTTACTCCAGCCTCTGTGTGTGTTTGTGTTTTCTGGACATTCTCTATGAACTTTAAGGTTTCGAATGCATTTTAACAGGACCCTTTTTGTTTTCTGCTGGCAAACGCTAATTGTTTCCACCTGGAGTCAAATCCTCCACACATTCGAGTTTAAAAGGAAGAAAGCTTCAGAAACCTGAGAAAACATGATATTTCTTTCTGGAACCATGACATTGGATGCATTTTACAAACAGGAAGATTGTTCTTTTCTCCAAAACCACTTTCAGGGTGTATTTTGGTTAAATTTCACCCGAAATCCACAAGAATTTGTCCAGATACTCCTGGATGAAAACAAAACTATCTGTGGATTTTTAGCTATCTCAATGCCAGATCTTGCTACAGCCTCTGTGTGTGTTTGTGTTTTCTGGACATTCTCTATGGACTTTACAGTTTTGAATGCATTTTAGCATGTAAGTTTTTGTTTTTAGCTGCCAAACGCTAATTGTTTCCACCTGGAGTCAAATCCTCCACACATTCGAGTTTAAAAGGAAGAAAGCTTCAGAAACCTGAGAAAACATGATATTTCTTTCTGGAACCATGACATTGGATGCATTTTACAAACAGGAAGATTGTTCTTTTCTCCAAAACCACTTTCAGGGTGTATTTTGGTTAAATTTCACCCGAAATCCACAAGAATTTGTCCAGATACTCCTGGATGAAAACAAAACTATCTGTGGATTTTTAGCTATCTCAATGCCAGATCTTGCTACAGCCTCTGTGTGTGTTTGTGTTTTCTGGACATTCTCTATGGACTTTACGGTTTTGAATGCATTTTAGCATGTAAGTTTTTGTTTTTAGCTGGCAAACGCTAATTGGTTCCACCTGGAGTCAAATCCTCCACACATTCGAGTTTTCTAGGAAGAAAGCTTCAGAAACCTGAGAAAACATGATATTTCTTTCTGGAAACATAACATTGGATGCATTTGCCAAACAGGAAGATTGTGCTTTTCTCCAAAACCACTTTCACGGTGATTTTTTGGTTAAATTTCACATCAAAACTACAACAATTTGTCGAGATACTCCTGGATGAAAACAAAACTATCTGGTGATTTTTAGCTATCTCAATCCCAGATCTTGCTGCAGCCTCTGTGTGTGTTTGTGTTTTCTGGACATTCTCTATGGACTTTACAGTTTTAATGCATTTTAGCATGTAAGGTTTTGTTGTTAGCTGCCAAACGCTAATTGGTTCCACCTGGAGTCAAATCCTCCACACATTCGCGTTTTCTAGGAAGAAAGCTTCAGAAACCTGAGAAAACATGATATTTGTTTCTGGAAACATGACATTGGATGCATTTGCCAAAGAGGAAGATTGTGCTTTTCTCCAAAACCACGTTAACGGTGATTTTTTGGTTAAATTTCACATCAAAACTACAACAATTTGTCGAGATACTCCTGGATGAAAACAAAACTATCTGGTGATTTTTAGCTATCTCAATCCCAGATCTTGCTGCAGCCTCTGTGTGTGTTTGTGTTTTCTGGACATTCTCTATGGACTTTACAGTTTTAATGCATTTTAGCATGTAAGGTTTTGTTGTTAGCTGCCAAACGCTAATTGGTTCCACCTGGAGTCAAATCCTCCACACATTCGCGTTTTCTAGGAAGAAAGCTTCAGAAACCTGAGAAAACATGATATTTGTTTCTGGAAACATGACATTGGATGCATTTGCCAAAGAGGAAGATTGTGCTTTTCTCCAAAACCACGTTCACGGTGATTTTTTGGTTAAATTTCACTTCAAAACTACAACAATTTGTCCAGATACTCCTGGATGAAAACAAAACTATCTGGTGTGTTGTGGCTATCTCAATCCCAGATCTTGCTACAGCCTTTGTGTGTGTTTGTGTTTTCTGGACATTCTCTATTGACTTTATGGTTTTGAATGCATTTTAGCATGTAAGGTTTTGTTTTTAGCTGCCAAACGCTAATTGGTTCCACCTGGAGTCAAATCCTCCACACATTCGAGTTTTCTAGGACGAAAGCTTCAGAAACCTGAGAAAACATGATATTTCTTTCTGTAAACATGACATTGGATTCATTTGCTGAACAGGAAGATTGTGTTTTTCTCCAAGACCACTTTCACAATGATTTTTGGTTAAATTTTACTTCAAAGCTACAAGAATTTATCCAGACACTCCTGGATGAAAACAAAATTATCTGGTGCGTTGTGGCTATCTCAATCCCAGATCTTGCTACAGCCTCTGTGTGTGTTTGTGTTTTCTGGACATTCTCTATTTCCTTTACGGTTTTGAATGCATTTTAGCAGGACCCTTTTTGTTTTCTGCTGGCAAACGCTAATTGGTTCCACCTGGAGTCAAATCCTCCACACATTTGAGTTTTCTAGGAAGAAAGCTTCAGAAACCTCAGAAAACATGATATTTGTATTTGTAAACATGACATTGGATGCATTTGCCGACAGGAAGATTGTGCTTTTCTCCAAAACCACTTTCAAGGTGATTTTTTGGTTAAATTTCACCCGAAATCCACAAGAATTTGTCCAGATATTCCTGGATGAAAACAAAACTATCTGGTGTGTTGTGGCTATCTCAATGCCAGATCTTGCTACAGCCTCTGTGTGTGTTTGTGTTTTCTGGACATTCTCTATGGAATTTACGGTTTTGAATGCATTTTAGCATGTAAGTTTTTGTTTTTAGCTGCCAAACGGTAATTGGTTCCACCTGGAGTCAAATCCTCCACACATTCGAGTTTTCTAGGAAGAAAGCTTCAGAAACCTGAGAAAACATGATATTTCTTTCTGTAAACATGACATTGGATGCATTTTCCAAACAGGAAGATTGTGCTTTTCTCCAAAACCACTTTCAGGGTGTTTTTTGGTTAAATTTCACCCGAAATCCACAACAATTTATCCAGATACTCCTGGATGAAAACAAAACTATCTGTGGATTTTTAACTATCTCAATCCGAGATCTTACTCCAGCCTCTGTGTGTGTTTGTGTTTTCTGGACATTCTCTATGGACTTTACGGTTTCGAATGCATTTTAACAGGACCCTTTTTGTTTTTAGCTGCCAAACGCTAATTGGTTCCACCTGGAGTCAAATCCTCCACACATTCGAGTTTAAAAGGAAGAAAGCTTCAGAAACCTGAGAAAACATGATATTTCTTTCTGGAACCATGACATTGGATGCATTTTACAAACAGGAAGATTGTGCTTTTCTCCAAAACCACTTTCAGGGTGTTTTTTGGTTAAATTTCACCCGAAATCCAGAAGAATTTGTCCAGATACTCCTGGATGAAAACAAAACTATCTGTGGATTTTTAGCTATCTCAATGCCAGATCTTGCTACAGCCTCTGTGTGTGTTTGTGTTTTCTGGACATTCTCTATGGACTTTACGGTTTTGAATGCATTTTAGCATGTAAGTTTTTGTTTTTAGCTGCCAAACGGTAATTGGTTCCACCTGGAGTCAAATCCTCCACAGATTCGAGTTTTCTAGGAAGAAAGCTTCAGAAACCTGAGAAAACATGATATTTCTTTCTGGAAACATGACATTGGATGCATTTGCCAAAGAGGAAGATTGTGCTTTTCTCCAAAACCACGTTCACGGTGATTTTTTGGTTAAATTTCACTTCAAAACTACAACAATTTGTCCAGATACTCCTGGATGAAAACAAAACTATCTGGTGTGTTGTGGCTATCTCAATCCCAGATCTTGCTACAGCCTTTGTGTTTGTTTGTGTTTTCTGGACATTCTCTATGGACTTTATGGTTTTGAATGCATTTTAGCATGTAAGGTTTTGTTTTTAGGTGCCAAACGCTAATTGGTTCCACCTGGAGTCAAATCCTCCACACATTCGAGTTTTCTAGGACGAAAGCTTCAGAAACCTGAGAAAACATGATATTTCTTTCTTTAAACATGACATTGGATTCATTTGCTGAACAGGAAGATTGTGCTTTTCTCCAAGACCACTTTCACAATGATTTTTGGTTAAATTTTACTTCAAAGCTACAACAATTTATCCAGACACTCCTGGATGAAAACAAAACTATCTGGTGCGTTGTGGCTATCTCAATCCCAGATCTTGCTACAGCCTCTGTGTGTGTTTGTGTTTTCTGGACATTCTCTATTTCCTTTACGGTTTTGAATGCATTTTAGCAGGACCCTTTTTGTTTTCTGCTGGCAAACGCTAATTGGTTCCACCTGGAGTCAAATCCTCCACACATTTGAGTTTTCTAGGAAGAAAGCTTCAGAAACCTCAGAAAACATGATATTTGTATTTGTAAACATGACATTGGATGCATTTGCCGACAGGAAGATTGTGCTTTTCTCCAAAACCACTTTCAAGGTGATTTTTTGGTTAAATTTCACCCGAAATCCACAAGAATTTGTCCAGATATTCCTGGATGAAAACAAAACTATCTGGTGTGTTGTGGCTATCTCAATGCCAGATCTTGCTACAGCCTCTGTGTGTGTTTGTGTTTTCTGGACATTCTCTATGGAATTTACGGTTTTGAATGCATTTTAGCATGTAAGTTTTTGTTTTTAGCTGCCAAACGGTAATTGGTTCCACCTGGAGTCAAATCCTCCACACATTCGAGTTTTCTAGGAAGAAAGCTTCAGAAACCTGAGAAAACATGATATTTCTTTCTGTAAACATGACATTGGATGCATTTTCCAAACAGGAAGATTGTGCTTTTCTCCAAAACCACTTTCAGGGTGTTTTTTGGTTAAATTTCACCCGAAATCCACAACAATTTATCCAGATACTCCTGGATGAAAACAAAACTATCTGTGGATTTTTAACTATCTCAATCCGAGATCTTACTCCAGCCTCTGTGTGTGTTTGTGTTTTCTGGACATTCTCTATGGACTTTACGGTTTCGAATGCATTTTAACAGGACCCTTTTTGTTTTTAGCTGCCAAACGCTAATTGGTTCCACCTGGAGTCAAATCCTCCACACATTCGAGTTTAAAAGGAAGAAAGCTTCAGAAACCTGAGAAAACATGATATTTCTTTCTGGAACCATGACATTGGATGCATTTTACAAACAGGAAGATTGTGCTTTTCTCCAAAACCACTTTCAGGGTGTTTTTTGGTTAAATTTCACCCGAAATCCAGAAGAATTTGTCCAGATACTCCTGGATGAAAACAAAACTATCTGTGGATTTTTAGCTATCTCAATGCCAGATCTTGCTACAGCCTCTGTGTGTGTTTGTGTTTTCTGGACATTCTCTATGGACTTTACGGTTTTGAATGCATTTTAGCATGTAAGTTTTTGTTTTTAGCTGCCAAACGGTAATTGGTTCCACCTGGAGTCAAATCCTCCACACATTCGCGTTTTCTAGGAAGAAAGCTTCAGAAACCTGAGAAAACATGATATTTCTTTCTGGAAACATGACATTGGATGCATTTGCCAAAGAGGAAGATTGTGCTTTTCTCCAAAACCACGTTCACGGTGATTTTTTGGTTAAATTTCACTTCAAAACTACAACAATTTGTCCAGATACTCCTGGATGAAAACAAAACTATCTGGTGTGTTGTGGCTATCTCAATCCCAGATCTTGCTACAGCCTTTGTGTTTGTTTGTGTTTTCTGGACATTCTCTATGGACTTTATGGTTTTGAATGCATTTTAGCATGTAAGGTTTTGTTTTTAGGTGCCAAACGCTAATTGGTTCCACCTGGAGTCAAATCCTCCACACATTCGAGTTTTCTAGGAAGAAAGCTTCAGAAACCTGAGAAAACATGATATTTCTTTCTTTAAACATGACATTGGATTCATTTGCTGAACAGGAAGATTGTGCTTTTCTCCAAGACCACTTTCACAATGATTTTTGGTTAAATTTTACTTCAAAGCTACAACAATTTATCCAGACACTCCTGGATGAAAACAAAACTATCTGGTGCGTTGTGGCTATCTCAATCCCAGATCTTGCTACAGCCTCTGTGTGTGTTTGTGTTTTCTGGACATTCTCTATTTCCTTTACGGTTTTGAATGCATTTTAGCAGGACCCTTTTTGTTTTCTGCTGGCAAACGCTAATTGGTTCCACCTGGAGTCTAATCCTCCACACATTTGAGTTTTCTAGGAAGAAAGCTTCAGAAACCTGAGAAAACATGATATTTGTATTTGTAAACATGACATTGGATGCATTTGCCGACAGGAAGATTGTGCTTTTCTCCAAAACCACTTTCAAGGTGATTTTTTGGTTAAATTTCACCCGAAATCCAGAAGAATTTGTCCAGATACTCCTGGATGAAAACAAAACTATCTGATGTGTTGTGGCTATCTCAATCCCAGATCTCGCTACAGCCTCTGTGTGTGTTTGTGTTTTCTGGACATTCTCTATGGACTTTACGGTTTTGAATGCATTTTAGCATGTAAGTTTTTGTTTTTAGCTGCCAAACGCTAACTGGATCCACCTGGAGTCAAATCCTCCACACATTCGAGTTTTCTAGGAAGAAAGCTTCAGAAACCTGAGAAAACATATTTCTTTCTGTAAACATGACATTGGATTCATTTGCTGAACTGGAAGATTGTGCTTTTCTACAAAACCACTTTCACAATGGTTTTTGGTTAAATTTCACCTCAAAGCTACAACAATTTATCCAGATACTCCTGGATGAAAACAAAACTATCTGGTGTGTTGTGGTTATCTCAATCCCAGATCTTGCTACAGCCTCTGTGTGTGTTTGTGTTTTCTGGACATTCTCTATGAACTTTAAGGTTTTGAATGCATTTTAGCAGGACCCATTTTGTTTTCTGCTGGCAAACGCTAATTGGTTCCACCTGGAGTCAAATCCTCCACACATTCGAGTTTTCTAGGAAGAAAGCTTCAGAAACCTGAGAAAACATGATATTTCTTTCTGTAAACATGACATTGGATGCATTTGCCGACAGGAAGATTGTGCTTTACTCCAAATCCACTTTCACTGTGATTTTTTGGTTAAATTTCACCTGAAATCCACAAGAATTTGTCCAGATACTCCTGGATGAAAACAAAACTGTCTGTGGATTTTTAGCTATCTCAATCCCAGATCTTGCTACAGCCTCTGTGTGTGTTTGTGTTTTCTGGACATTCTCTATGGACTTTACAGTTTTGAATGCATTTTAGCATGTAAGTTTTTGTTTTCAGCTGGTAAACGCTAATTGGTTCCACCTGGAGTCAAATCCTCCACACATTCGAGTTTTCCAGAAAGAAAGCTTCAGAAACCTGAGAAAACATGATATTTCTTTCTGTAAACATGACATTGGATGCATTTGCCAAACAGGAATATTGTGCTTTTCTCCAAAACCACTTTCACGGTGATTTTTTGGTTAAATTTCACTTCAAAACTACAACAATTTGTCCAGATACTCCTGGATGAAAACAAAACTATCTGGTGTGTTGTGGCTATCTCAATCCCAGATCTTGCTGCAGCCTCTGTGTGTTTTTGTGTTTTCTGGACATTCTCTATGGACTTTATGGTTTTGAATGCATTTTAGCATGTAAGTTTTTGTTTTCAGCTGCCAAACGCTAATTGGTTCCACCTGGAGTCAAATCCTCCACACATTCGAGTATTCCAGAAAGAAAGCTTCAGAAACCTGAAAAAACATGATATTTCTTTCTGTAAACATGACATTGGATGCATTCTCCAAACAGGAGGATTGTGCTTTTCTCCAAAACCACTTTCACGGTGATTTTTTGGTTACATTTCACTTCAAAACTACAACAATTTGTCCAGATACTCCTGGATGAAAACAAAACTATCTGGTGTGTTGTGGCTATCTCAATCCCAGATCTTGCTACAGCCTCTGTGTGTGTTTGTGTTTTCTGGACATTCTCTATGGACTTTACGGTTTTGAATGCATTTTAGCATGTAAGTTTTTGTTTTTAGCTGCCAAACGCTAATTGGTTCCACCTGGAGTCAAATCCTCCACACATTCGCGTTTTCTAGGAAGAAAGCTTCAGAAACGTGAGAAAACATGGTATTTCTTTCTGTAAACATGACATTGGATGCATTCTCCAAACAGGAAGATTGTGCTTTTCTCCAAAACCACTTTCACAATGATTTTTGGTTAAATTTTACTTCAAAGCTACAATAATTTATCCAGATACTCCTGGATGAAAACAAAACTATCTGGTGTGTTGCGGTTATCTCAATCCCAGATCTTGCTACAGCCTCTGTGTGTGTTTGTGTTTTCTGGACATTCTCTATGAACTTTAAGGTTTTGAATGCATTTTAGCAGGACCCATTTTGTTTTCTGCTGGCAAATGCTAATTGGTTCCACCTGGAGTCAAATCCTCCACACATTCGAGTTTTCTAGGAAGAAAGCTTCAGAAACCTGAGAAAACATGATATTTCTTTCTGTAAACATGACATTGGATGCATTTGCCGAAAGGAAGATTGTGCTTTACTCCAAATCCACTTTCACTGTGATTTTTTGGTTAAATTTCATCTGAAATCCACAAGAATTTGTCCAGATACTCCTGGATGAAAACAAAACTGTCTGTGGATTTTTAGCTCTCTCAATCCCAGATCTTGCTACAGCCTCTGTGTGTGTTTGTGTTTTCTGGACATTCTCTATGGACTTTACAGTTTTGAATGCATTTTAGCATGTAAGTTTTTGTTTTCAGCTGGCAAACGCTAATTGGTTCCACCTGGAGTCAAATCCTCCACACATTCGAGTTTTCTAAGAAGAAAGCTTCAGAAACCTGAGAAAACATGATATTTCTTTCTGTAAACATGACATTCGATGCATTCTCCAAACAGGAAGGTTGTGCTTTTCTCCAAAACCACTTTCACAATGATTTTTGGTTAAATTTTACTTCAAAGCTACAATAATTTATCCAGATACTCCTGGATGAAAACAAAACTATCTGGTGTGTTGTGGTTATCTCAATCCCAGATCTTGCTACAGCCTCTGGGTGTGTTTGTGTTTTCTGGACATTCTCTATGAACTTTAAGGTTTTGAATGCATTTTAGCAGGACCCATTTTGTTTTCTGCTGGCAAACGCTAATTGGTTCCACCTGGAGTCAAATCCTCCACACATTCGAGTTTTCTAGGAAGAAAGCTTCAGAAACCTGAGAAAACATGATATTTCTTTCTGTAAACATGACATTGGATGCATTTGCCGACAGGAAGATTGTGCTTTACTCCAAATCCACTTTCACTGTGATTTTTTGGTTAAATTTCACCTGAAATCCACAAGAATTTGTCCAGATACTCCTGGATGAAAACAAAACTGTCTGTGGATTTTTAGCTATCTCAATCCCAGATCTTGCTACAGCCTCTGTGTGTGTTTGTGTTTTCTGGACATTCTCTATGGACTTTACAGTTTTGAATGCATTTTAGCATGTAAGTTTTTGTTTTCAGCTGCCAAACGCTAATTGGTTCCACCTGGAGTCAAATCCTCCACACATTCGAGTTTTCCAGAAAGAAAGCTTCAGAAACCTGAGAAAACATGATATTTCTTTCTGTAAACATGACATTGGATGCATTTGCCAAACAGGAATATTGTGCTTTTCTCCAAAACCACTTTCACGGTGATTTTTTGGTTAAATTTCACTTCAAAACTACAACAATTTGTCCAGATACTCCTGGATGAAAACAAAACTATCTGGTGTGTTGTGGCTATCTCAATCCCAGATCTTGCTGCAGCCTCTGTGTGTGTTTGTGTTTTCTGGACATTCTCTATGGACTTTACGGTTTTGAATGCATTTTAGCATGTAAGTTTTTGTTTTCAGCTGCCAAACGCTAATTGGTTCCACCTGGAGTCAAATACTCCACACATTCGAGTTTTCCAGAAAGAAAGCTTCAGAAACCTGAGAAAACATGATATTTCTTTCTGTAAACATGACATTGGATGCATTTGCCGAACAGGAAGATTGTGCTTTTCTCCAAAACCACTTTCACGGTGATTTTTTGGTTACATTTCACTTCAAAACTACAACAATTTGTCCAGATACTCCTGGATGAAAACAAAACTATCTGGTGTGTTGTGGCTATCTCAATCCCAGATCTTGCTACAGCCTCTGTGTGTGTTTGTGTTTTCTGGACATTCTCTATGGACTTTACAGTTTTGAATGCATTTTAGCATGTAAGTTTTTGTTTTCTGCTGGCAAACGCTAATTGGTTCCACCTGGAGTCAAATCCGCCACACATTCGCGTTTTCTAGGAAGAAAGCTTCAGAAACCTGAGAAAACATGATATTTGTATTTGTAAACATGACATTGGATGCATTTGCCGAACAGGAAGATTGTGCTTTTCCCCAAAACCACTTTCACGGTGATTTTTTGGTTAAATTTCACTTCAAAACTACAACAATTGTCCAGATACTCCTGGATGAAAACAAAACTATCTGGTGTGTTGTGGCTATCTCAATCCCAGATCTTGCTGCAGCCTCTGTGTGTGTTTGTATTTTCTGGACATTCTCTATGGAATTAACAGTTTTGAATGCATTTTAGCATGTAAGTTTTTGTTTTCAGCTGGCAAACGCTAATTGGTTCCACCTGGAGTCAAATCCTCCACACATTCGATTTTTCTAAGAAGAAAGCTTCAGAAACCTGAGAAAACATGATATTTCTTTCTGTAAACATGACATTGGATTCATTTGCAGAACAGGAAGATTGTACTTTTCTACAAAACCACTTTCACAATGATTTTTGGTTAAATTTTACTTCAAAGCTACAATAATTTATCCAGATACTCCTGGATGAAAACAAAACTATCTGGTGTGTTGTGGTTATCTCAATCCCAGATCTTGCTACAGCCTCTGTGTGTGTTTGTGTTTTCTGGACATTCTCTATGAACTTTAAGGTTTTGAATGCATTTTAGCAGGACCCATTTTGTTTTCTGCTGGCAAACGCTAATTGGTTCCACCTGGAGTCAAATCCTCCACACATTCGAGTTTTCTAGGAAGAAAGCTTCAGAAACCTGAGAAAACATGATATTTCTTTCTGTAAACATGACATTGGATGCATTTGCCGACAGGAAGATTGTGCTTTACTCCAAATCCACTTTCACTGTGATTTTTTGGTTAAATTTCACCTGAAATCCACAAGAATTTGTCCAGATACTCCTGGATGAAAACAAAACTGTCTGTGGATTTTTAGCTATCTCAATCCCAGATCTTGCTACAGCCTCTGTGTGTGTTTGTGTTTTCTGGACATTCTCTATGGACTTTACAGTTTTGAATGCATTTTAGCATGTAAGTTTTTGTTTTCAGCTGGCAAACGCTAATTGGTTCCACCTGGAGTCAAATCCTCCACACATTCGAGTTTTCCAGAAAGAAAGCTTCAGAAACCTGAGAAAACATGATATTTCTTTCTGTAAACATGACATTGGATGCATTTGCCAAACAGGAATATTGTGCTTTTCTCCAAAACCACTTTCACGGTGATTTTTTGGTTAAATTTCACTTCAAAACTACAACAATTTGTCCAGATACTCCTGGATGAAAACTAAACTATCTGGTGTGTTGTGGCTATCTCAATCCCAGATCTTGCTGCAGACTCTGTGTGTCTTTGTGTTTTCTGGACATTCTCTATGGACTTTACGGTTTTGAATGCATTTTAGCATGTAAGTTTTTGTTTTTAGCTGCCAAACGCTAATTGGTTCCACCTGGAGTCAAATCCTCCACACATTCGCGTTTTCTAGGAAGAAAGCTTCAGAAACCTGAGAAAACATGGTATTTCTTTCTGGAAACATGACATTGGATGCATTTGCCGAACAGGAAGATTGTGCTTTTCCCCAAAACCACTTTCACGGTGATTTTTTTGGTTAAATTACACTTCAAAACTACAACAATTTGTCCAGATACTCCTGGATGAAAACTAAACTATCTGGTGTGTTGTGGCTATCTCAATCCAAGATCTTGCTACAGCCTCTGTGTGTGTTTGTGTTTTCTGGACATTCTCTATGGACTTTACAGTTTTGAATGCATTTTAGCATGTAAGTTTTTATTTTCAGCTGGCAAACGCTAATTGGTTCCACCTGGAGTCAAATCCTCCACACATTCGAGTTTTCTAAGAAGAAAGCTTCAGAAACCTGAGAAAACATGATATTTTTTTCTGTAAACAT
This sequence comes from Oryctolagus cuniculus, assembly GCF_964237555.1. NCBI lineage: Eukaryota > Metazoa > Chordata > Mammalia > Lagomorpha > Leporidae > Oryctolagus > Oryctolagus cuniculus. The sequence goes on along the minus strand of NW_027208207.1, from coordinate 1,193,647 downwards.
GACATTGGATTCATTTGCAGAACAGGAAGATTGTGCTTTTCTACAAAACCACTTTCACAATGATTTTTGGTTAAATTTTACTTCAAAGCTACAATAATTTATCCAGATACTCCTGGATGAAAACAAAACTATCTGGTGAGTTGTGGTTATCTCAATCCCAGATCTTGCTACAGCCTCTGTGTGTGTTTGTGTTTTCTGGACATTCTCTATGGACTTTACAGTTTTGAATGCATTTTAGCATGTAAGTTTTTGTTTTCAGCTGCCAAACGCTAATTGGTTCCACCTGGAGTCAAATCCTCCACACATTCGAGTTTTCCAGAAAGAAAGCTTCAGAAACCTGAGAAAACATGATATTTCTTTCTGTAAACATGACATTGGATGCATTTGCCAAACAGGAATATTGTGCTTTTCTCCAAAACCACTTTCACGGTGATTTTTTGGTTAAATTTCACTTCAAAACTACAACAATTTGTCCAGATACTCCTGGATGAAAACAAAACTATCTGGTGTGTTGTGGCTATCTCAATCCCAGATCTTGCTGCAGCCTCTGTGTGTTTTTGTGTTTTCTGGACATTCTCTATGGACTTTATGGTTTTGAATGCATTTTAGCATGTAAGTTTTTGTTTTCAGCTGCCAAACGCTAATTGGTTCCACCTGGAGTCAAATACTCCACACATTCGAGTTTTCCAGAAAGAAAGCTTCAGAAACCTGAGAAAACATGATATTTCTTTCTGTAAACATGACATTGGATGCATTTGCCGAACAGGAAGATTGTGCTTTTCTCCAAAACCACTTTCACGGTGATTTTTTGGTTACATTTCACTTCAAAACTACAACAATTTGTCCAGATACTCCTGGATGAAAACAAAACTATCTGGTGTGTTGTGGCTATCTCAATCCCAGATCTTGCTACAGCCTCTGTGTGTGTTTGTGTTTTCTGGACATTCTCTATGGACTTTACAGTTTTGAATGCATTTTAGCATGTAAGTTTTTGTTTTCTGCTGGCAAACGCTAATTGGTTCCACCTGGAGTCAAATCCGCCACACATTCGCGTTTTCTAGGAAGAAAGCTTCAGAAACCTGAGAAAACATGATATTTGTATATGTAAACATGACATTGGATGCATTTGCCGAACAGGAAGATTGTGCTTTTCCCCAAAACCACTTTCACGGTGATTTTTTGGTTAAATTTCACTTCAAAACTACAACAATTTGTCCAGATACTCCTGGATGAAAACAAAACTATCTGGTGTGTTGTGGCTATCTCAATCCCAGATCTTGCTGCAGCCTCTGTGTGTGTTTGTATTTTCTGGACATTCTCTATGGAATTAACAGTTTTGAATGCATTTTAGCATGTAAGTTTTTGTTTTCAGCTGGCAAACGCTAATTGGTTCCACCTGGAGTCAAATCCTCCACACATTCGAGTTTTCTAAGAAGAAAGCTTCAGAAACCTGAGAAAACATGATATTTCTTTCTGTAAACATGACATTGGATTCATTTGCAGAACAGGAAGATTGTACTTTTCTACAAAACCACTTTCACAATGATTTTTGGTTAAATTTTACTTCAAAGCTACAATAATTTATCCAGATACTCCTGGATGAAAACAAAACTATCTGGTGTGTTGTGGTTATCTCAATCCCAGATCTTGCTACAGCCTCTGTGTGTGTTTGTGTTTTCTGGACATTCTCTATGAACTTTAAGGTTTTGAATGCATTTTAGCAGGACCCATTTTGTTTTCTGCTGGCAAACGCTAATTGGTTCCACCTGGAGTCAAATCCTCCACACATTCGAGTTTTCTAGGAAGAAAGCTTCAGAAACCTGAGAAAACATGATATTTCTTTCTGTAAACATGACATTGGATGCATTTGCCGACAGGAAGATTGTGCTTTACTCCAAATCCACTTTCACTGTGATTTTTTGGTTAAATTTCACCTGAAATCCACAAAAATTTGTCCAGATACTCCTGGATGAAAACAAAACTGTCTGTGGATTTTTAGCTATCTCAATCCCAGATCTTGCTACAGCCTCTGTGTGTGTTTGTGTTTTCTGGACATTCTCTATGGACTTTACAGTTTTGAATGCATTTTAGCATGTAAGTTTTTGTTTTCAGCTGGCAAACGCTAATTGGTTCCACCTGGAGTCAAATCCTCCACACATTCGAGTTTTCCAGAAAGAAAGCTTCAGAAACCTGAGAAAACATGATATTTCTTTCTGTAAACATGACATTGGATGCATTTGCCAAACAGGAATATTGTGCTTTTCTCCAAAACCACTTTCACGGTGATTTTTTGGTTAAATTTCACTTCAAAACTACAACAATTTGTCCAGATACTCCTGGATGAAAACTAAACTATCTGGTGTGTTGTGGCTATCTCAATCCCAGATCTTGCTGCAGACTCTGTGTGTCTTTGTGTTTTCTGGACATTCTCTATGGACTTTACGGTTTTGAATGCATTTTAGCATGTAAGTTTTTGTTTTTAGCTGCCAAACGCTAATTGGTTCCACCTGGAGTCAAATCCTCCACACATTCGCGTTTTCTAGGAAGAAAGCTTCAGAAACCTGAGAAAACATGGTATTTCTTTCTGGAAACATGACATTGGATGCATTTTCCGAACAGGAAGATTGTGCTTTTCCCCAAAACCACTTTCACGGTGATTTTTTTGGTTAAATTACACTTCAAAACTACAACAATTTGTCCAGATACTCCTGGATGAAAACTAAATTATCTGGTGTGTTGTGGCTATCTCAATCCAAGATCTTGCTACAGCCTCTGTGTGTGTTTGTGTTTTCTGGACATTCTCTATGGACTTTACAGTTTTGAATGCATTTTAGCATGTAAGTTTTTATTTTCAGCTGGCAAACGCTAATTGGTTCCACCTGGAGTCAAATCCTCCACACATTCGAGTTTTCTAAGAAGAAAGCTTCAGAAACCTGAGAAAACATGATATTTTTTTCTGTAAACATGACATTGGATTCATTTGCAGAACAGGAAGATTGTGCTTTTCTACAAAACCACTTTCACAATGATTTTTGGTTAAATTTTACTTCAAAGCTACAATAATTTATCCAGATACTCCTGGATGAAAACAAAACTATCTGGTGAGTTGTGGTTATCTCAATCCCAGATCTTGCTACAGCCTCTGTGTGTGTTTGTGTTTTCTGGACATTCTCTATGGACTTTACAGTTTTGAATGCATTTTAGCATGTAAGTTTTTGTTTTTAGCTGGCAAACGCTAATTGGTTCCACCTGGAGTCAAATCCTCCACACATTCGAGTTTTCCAGAAAGAAAGCTTCAGAAACCTGAGAAAACATGATATTTCTTTCTGTAAACATGACATTGGATGCATTTGCCAAACAGGAATATTGTGCTTTTCTCCAAAACCACTTTCACGGTGATTTTTTGGTTAAATTTCACTTCAAAACTACAACAATTTGTCCAGATACTCCTGGATGAAAACAAAACTATCTGGTGTGTTGTGGCTATCTCAATCCCAGATCTTGCTGCAGCCTCTGTGTGTTTTTGTGTTTTCTGGACATTCTCTATGGACTTTATGGTTTTGAATGCATTTTAGCATGTAAGTTTTTGTTTTCAGCTGCCAAACGCTAATTGGTTCCACCTGGAGTCAAATACTCCACACATTCGAGTTTTCCAGAAAGAAAGCTTCAGAAACCTGAGAAAACATGACATTTGTATTTGTAAACATGACATTGGATGCATTGCCGAACAGGAAGATTGTGCTTTTCTCCAAAACCACTTTCACGGTGATTTTTTGGTTACATTTCACTTCAAAACTACAACAATTTGTCCAGATACTCCTGGATGAAAACAAAACTATCTGGTGTGTTGTGGTTATCTCAATCCCAGATCTTGCTACAGCCTCTGTGTGTGTTTGTGTTTTCTGGACATTCTCTATGGACTTTACGGTTTTGAATGCATTTTAGCATGTAAGTTTTTGTTTTTAGCTGCCAAACGCTAATTGGTTCCACCTGGAGTCAAATCCTCCACACATTCGCGTTTTCTAGGAAGAAAGCTTCAGAAACCTGAGAAAACATGATATTTCTTTCTGTAAACATGACATTGGATGCATTTGCCAAACAGGAATATTGTGCTTTTCTCTAAAACCACTTTCACGGTGATTTTTTGGTTAAATTTCACTTCAAAACTACAACAATTTGTCCAGATACTCCTGGATGAAAACAAAACTATCTGGTGTGTTGTGGCTATCTCAATCCCAGATCTTGCTGCAGCCTCTGTGTGTTTTTGTGTTTTCTGGACATTCTCTATGGACTTTATGGTTTTGAATGCATTTTAGCATGTAAGTTTTTGTTTTCAGCTGCCAAACGCTAATTGGTTCCACCTGGAGACAAATACTCCACACATTCGAGTTTTCCAGAAAGAAAGCTTCAGAAACCTGAGAAAACATGATATTTCTTTCTGTAAACATGACATTGGATGCATATGCCAAACAGGAAGATTGTGCTTTTACCCAAAACCACTTTCACGGTGATTTTTTGGTTACATTTCACTTCAAAACTACAACAATTTGTCCAGATACTCCTGGATGAAAACAAAACTATCTGGTGTGTTGTGGCTATCTCAATCCCAGATCTTGCTACAGCCTCTGTGTGTCTTTGTGTTTTCTGGACATTCTCTATGGACTTTACGGTTTTGAATGCATTTTAGCATGTAAGTTTTTGTTTTTAGCTGCCAAACGCTAATTGGTTCCACCTGGAGTCAAATCCTCAACACATTCGCGTTTTCTAGGAAGAAAGCTTCAGAAACCTGAGAAAACATGGAATTTTTTCTGGAAACATGACATTGGATGCATTTGCAGAACAGGAAGATTGTGCTTTTCCCCAAAACCACTTTCACGGTGATTTTTTTGGTTAAATTACACTTCAAAACTACAACAATTTGTCCAGATACTCCTGGATGAAAACTAAACTATCTGGTGTGTTGTGGCTATCTCAATCCAAGATCTTGCTACAGCCTCTGTGTGTGTTTGTGTTTTCTGGACATTCTCTATGGACTTTACAGTTTTGAATGCATTTTAGCATGTAAATTTTTGTTTTTAGCTGCCAAACGCTAATTGGTTCCACCTGGAGTCAAATCCTCCAAACATTCGCGTTTTCTAGGAAGAAAGCTTCAGAAACCTGAGAAAGCATGGTATTTCTTTCTGGAAACATGACATTGGATGCATTTGCCGAACAGGAAGATGGTGCTTTCCCCAAAACCACTTTCACGGTGATTTTTTTGGTTAAATTACACTTCAAAACTACAACAATTGGTCCAGATACTCCTGGATGAAAACTAAACTATCTGGTGTGTTGTGGCTATCTCAATCCCAGTTCTTGCTACAGCCTCTGTGTGTGTTTGTGTTTTCTGGACATTCTCTATGGGCTTTACAGTTTTGAATGCATTTTAGCATGTAAGTTTTTGTTTTCAGCTGGCAAACACTAATTGGTTCCACCTGGAGTCAAATCCTCCACACATTCGAGTTTTCTAAGAAGAAAGCTTCAGAAACCTGAGAAAACATGATATTTCTTTCTGTAAACATGACATTGGATGCATTTGCAGAACAGGAAGATTGTGCTTTTCTACAAAACCACTTTCACAATGATTTTTGGTTAAATTTTACTTCAAAGCTACAATAATTTATCCAGATACTCCTGGATGAAAACAAAACTATCTGGTGTGTTGTGGTTATCTCAATCCCAGATCTTGCTACAGCCTCTGTGTGTGTTTGTGTTTTCTGGACATTCTCTATGAACTTTAAGGTTTTGAATGCATTTTAGCAGGACCCATTTTGTTTTCTGCTGGCAAACGCTAATTGGTTCCACCTGGAGTCAAATCCTCCACACATTCGAGTTTTCTAGGAAGAAAGCTTCAGAAACCTGAGAAAACATGATATTTCTTTCTGTAAACATGACATTGGATGCATTTGCCGACAGGAAGATTGTGCTTTACTCCAAATCCACTTTCACTGTGATTTTTTGGTTAAATTTCACCTGAAATCCACAAGAATTTGTCCAGATACTCCTGGATGAAAACAAAACTGTCTGTGGATTTTTAGCTATCTCAATCCCAGATCTTGCTACAGCCTCTGTGTGTGTTTGTGTTTTCTGGACATTCTCTATGGACTTTACAGTTTTTAATGCATTTTAGCATGTAAGTTTTTGTTTTCAGCTGGCAAACGCTAATTGGTTCCACCTGGAGTCAAATCCTCCACACATTCGAGTTTTCCAGAAAGACAGCTTCAGAAACCTGAGAAAACATGATATTTCTTTCTGTAAACATGACATTGGATGCATTTGCCAAACAGGAATATTGTGCTTTTCTCCAAAACCACTTTCACGGTGATTTTTTGGTTAAATTTCACTTCAAAACTACAACAATTTGTCCAGATACTCCTGGATGAAAACAAAACTATCTGGTGTGTTGTGGCTATCTCAATCCCAGATCTTGCTGCAGACTCTGTGTGTTTTTGTGTTTTCTGGACATTCTCTATGGACTTTATGGTTTTGAATGCATTTTAGCATGTAAGTTTTTGTTTTCAGCTGCCAAACGCTAATTGGTTCCACCTGGAGTCAAATACTCCACACATTCGAGTTTTCCAGAAAGAAAGCTTCAGAAACCTGAGAAAACATGATATTTCTTTCTGTAAACATGACATTGGATGCATTTGCCGAACAGGAAGATTGTGCTTTTCTCCAAAACCACTTTCACGGTGATTTTTTGGTTACATTTCACTTCAAAACTACAACAATTTGTCCAGATACTCCTGGATGAAAACAAAACTATCTGGTGTGTTGTGGCTATCTCAATCCCAGATCTTGCTGCAGCCTCTGTGTGTTTTTGTGTTTTCTGGACATTCTCTATGGACTTTATGGTTTTGAATGCATTTTAGCATGTAAGTTTTTGTTTTCAGCTGCCAAACGCTAATTGGTTCCACCTGGAGACAAATACTCCACACATTCGAGTTTTCCAGAAAGAAAGCTTCAGAAACCTGAGAAAACATGATATTTCTTTCTGTAAACATGACATTGGATGCATTTGCCGAACAGGAAGATTGTGCTTTTCTCCAAAACCACTTTCACGGTGATTTTTTGGTTACATTTCACTTCAAAACTACAACAATTTGTCCAGATACTCCTGGATGAAAACAAAACTATCTGGTGTGTTGTGGCTATCTCAATCCCAGATCTTGCTGCAGCCTCTGTGTGTGTTTGTGTTTTCTGGACATTCTCTATGGACTTTACGGTTTTGAATGCATTTTAGCATGTAAGTTTTTGTTTTTAGCTGCCAAACGCTAATTGGTTCCACCTGGAGTCAAATCCTCCACACATTCGCGTTTTCTAGGAAGAAAGCTTCAGAAACCTGAGAAAACATGGTATTTCTTTCTGGAAACATGACATTGGATGCATTTGCAGAACAGGAAGATTGTGCTTTTCCCCAAAACCACTTTCACGGTGATTTTTTTGGTTAAATTACACTTCAAAACTACAACAATTTGTCCAGATACTCCTGGATGAAAACAAAACTATCTGGTGTGTTGTGGCTATCTCAATCCCAGATCTTGCTACAGCCTCTGTGTGTGTTTGTGTTTTCTGGACATTCTCTATGGACTTTACGGTTTTGAATGCATTTTAGCATGTAAGTTTTTGTTTTCAGCTGGCAAACGCTAATTGGTTCCACCTGGAGTCAAATCCTCCACACATTCGAGTTTTCTAGGAAGAAAGCTTCAGAAACCTGAGAAAACATGATATTTCTTTCTGTAAACATGACATTGGATGCATTTGCCGACAGGAAGATTGTGCTTTACTCCAAATCCACTTTCACTGTGATTTTTTGGTTAAATTTCACCTGAAATCCACAAGAATTTGTCCAGATACTCCTGGATGAAAACAAAACTGTCTGTGGATTTTTAGCTATCTCAATACCAGATCTTGCTACAGCCTCTGTGTGTGTTTGTGTTTTCTGGACATTCTCTATGGACTTTACAGTTTTGAATGCATTTTAGCATGTAAGTTTTTGTTTTCAGCTGGCAAACGCTAATTGGTTCCACCTGGAGTCAAATCCTCCACACATTCGAGTTTTCCAGAAAGAAAGCTTCAGAAACCTGAGAAAACATGATATTTCTTTCTGTAAACATGACATTGGATGCATTTGCCAAACAGGAATATTGTGCTTTTCTCCAAAACCACTTTCACGGTGATTTTTTGGTTACATTTCACTTCAAAACTACAACAATTTGTCCAGATACTCCTGGATGAAAACAAAACTATCTGGTGTGTTGTGGCTATCTCAATCCCAGATCTTGCTGCAGACTCTGTGTGTGTTTGTGTTTTCTGGACATTCTCTATGGACTTTATGGTTTTGAATGCATTTTAGCATGTAAGTTTTTGTTTTCAGCTGCCAAACGCTAATTGGTTCCACCTGGAGACAAATACTCCACACATTCGAGTTTTCCAGAAAGAAAGCTTCAGAAACCTGAGAAAACATGACATTTGTATTTGTCAACATGACATTGGATGCATTTGCCGAACAGGAAGATTGTGCTTTTCTCCAAAACCACTTTCACGGTGATTTTTTGGTTACATTTCACTTCAAAACTACAACAATTTGTCCAGATACTCCTGGATGAAAACAAAACTATCTGGTGTGTTGTGGCTATCTCAATCCCAGATCTTGCTACAGCCTCTGTGTGTGTTTGTGTTTTCTGGACATTCTCTATGGACTTTACGGTTTTGAATGCATTTTAGCATGTAAGTTTTTGTTTTTAGCTACCAAACGCTAATTGGTTCCACCTGGAGTCAAATCCTCCACACATTCGCGTTTTCTAGGAAGAAAGCTTCAGAAACCTGAGAAATCATGGTATTTCTTTCTGGAAACATGACATTGGATGCATTTGCAGAACAGGAAGATTGTGCTTTTCCCCCAAACCACTTTCACGGTGATTTTTTTGGTTAAATTACACTTCAAAACTACAACAATTTGTCCAGATACTCCTGGATGAAAACTAAACTATCTGGTGTGTTGTGGCTATCTCAATCCAAGATCTTGCTACAGCCTCTGTGTGTGTTTGTGTTTTCTGGACATTCTCTATGGACTTTATGGTTTTGAATGCATTTTAGCATGTAAGTTTTTGTTTTCAGCTGCCAAACGCTAATTGGTTCCACCTGGAGTCAAATACTCCACACATTCGAGTTTTCTAAGAAGAAAGCTTCAGAAACCTGAGAAAACATGATATTTCTTTCTGTAAACATGACATTGGATTCATTTGCAGAACAGGAAGATTGTGCTTTTCTACAAAACCACTTTCAAATGATTTTTGGTTAAATTTCTCTTCAAAGCTACAATAATTTATCCAGATACTCCTGGATGAAAACAAAACTATCTGGTGTGTTGTGGTTATCTCAATCCCAGATCTTGCTACAGCCTCTGTGTGTGTTTGTGTTTTCTGGACATTCTCTATGAACTTTAAGGTTTTGAATGCATTTTAGCAGGACCCATTTTGTTTTCTGCTGGCAAACGCTAATTGGTTCCACCTGGAGTCAAATCCTCCACACATTCGAGTTTTCTAGGAAGAAAGCTTCAGAAACCTGAGAAAACATGATATTTCTTTCTGTAAACATGACATTGGATGCATTTGCCGACAGGAAGATTGTGCTTTACTCCAAATCCACTTTCACTGTGATTTTTTGGTTAAATTTCACCTGAAATCCACAAGAATTTGTCCAGATACTCCTGGATGAAAACAAAACTGTCTGTGGATTTTTAGCTATCTCATTCCCAGATCTTGCTACAGCCTCTGTGTGTGTTTGTGTTTCCTGGACATTCTCTATGGACTTTACAGTTTTGAATGCATTTTAGCATGTAAGTTTTGGTTTTCAGCTGCCAAACGCTAATTGGTTCCACCTGGAGTCAAATCCTCCACACATTCGAGTTTTCTTGGAAGAAAGCTCCAGAAACTTGAGAAAACATGATATTTGTATTTGTAAACATGACATTGGATGCATTTGCCGAACAGGAAGATTGTGCTTTTCTCCAAAACCACATTCACGGTGATTTTTGGTTAAATTTCACCTGAAATCCACAACAATTTTTCCAGATACTCCTGGATGAAAACAAAACTATCTGGTGTGTTGTGGCTATCTCAATCCCACATGTTGCTACAGCCTCTGTGTGTGTTTGTGTTTTCTGGACATTCTCTATGGACTTTACGGTTTTGAATGCATTTTAGCATGTAAGTTTTTGTTTTTAGCTGCCAAACGCTAATTGGTTCCACCTGGATTCAAATCCTCCACACATTCGAATTTTCTAGGAAGAAAGCTCCAGAAACCTGAGAAAACATGATATTTCTTTCTGTAAACATGACATTGGATGCATTTGCCGAACAGGAAGATTGTGCTTTTCTCCAAAACCACTTTCACGGTGATTTTTTGGTTACATTTCACTTCAAAACTACAACAATTTGTCCAGATACTCCTGGATGAAAACAAAACTATCTGGTGTGTTGTGGCTATCTCAATCCCAGATCTTGCTACAGCCTCTGTGTGTCTTTGTGTTTTCTGGACATTCTCTATGGACTTGACGGTTTTGAATGCATTTTAGCATGTAAGTTTTTGTTTTTAGCTACCAAACGCTAATTGGTTCCACCTGGAGTCAAATCCTCCACACATTCGCGTTTTCTAGGAAGAAAGCTTCAGAAACCTGAGAAATCATGGTATTTCTTTCTGGAAACATGACATTGGATGCATTTGCAGAACAGGAAGATTGTGCTTTTCCCCCAAACCACTTTCACGGTGATTTTTTTGGTTAAATTACACTTCAAAACTACAACAATTTGTCCAGATACTCCTGGATGAAAACTAAACTATCTGGTGTGTTGTGGCTATCTCTATCCAAGATCTTGCTACAGCCTCTGTGTGTGTTTGTGTTTTCTGGACATTCTCTATGGACTTTATGGTTTTGAATGCATTTTAGCATGTAAGTTTTTGTTTTCAGCTGCCAAACGCTAATTGGTTCCACCTGGAGTCAAATCCTCCACACATTCGAGTTTTCTAAGAAGAAAGCTTCAGAAACCTGAGAAAACATGATATTTCTTTCTGTAAACATGACATTGGATTCATTTGCAGAACAGGAAGATTGTGCTTTTCTACAAAACCACTTTCAAATGATTTTTGGTTAAATTTCTCTTCAAAGCTACAATAATTTATCCAGATACTCCTGGATGAAAACAAAACTATCTGGTGTGTTGTGGTTATCTCAATCCCAGATCTTGCTACAGCCTCTGTGTGTGTTTGTGTTTTCTGGACATTCTCTATGAACTTTAAGGTTTTGAATGCATTTTAGCAGGACCCATTTTGTTTTCTGCTGGCAAACGCTAATTGGTTCCACCTGGAGTCAAATCCTCCACACATTCGAGTTTTCTAGGAAGAAAGCTTCAGAAACCTGAGAAAACATGATATTTCTTTCTGTAAACATGACATTGGATGCATTTGCCGACAGGAAGATTGTGCTTTACTCCAAATCCACTTTCACTGTGATTTTTTGGTTAAATTTCACCTGAAATCCACAAGAATTTGTCCAGATACTCCTGGATGAAAACAAAACTGTCTGTGGATTTTTAGCTATCTCATTCCCAGATCTTGCTACAGCCTCTGTGTGTGTTTGTGTTTCCTGGACATTCTCTATGGACTTTACAGTTTTGAATGCATTTTAGCATGTAAGTTTTGGTTTTCAGCTGGCAAACGCTAATTGGTTCCACCTGGAGTCAAATCCTCCACACATTCGAGTTTTCCAGAAAGAAAGCTTCAGAAACCTGAGAAAACATGATATTTCTTTCTGTAAACATGACATTGGATGCATTTGCCAAACAGGAATATTGTGCTTTTCTCCAAAACCACTTTCACGGTGATTTTTTGGTTACATTTCACTTCAAAACTACAACAATTTGTCCAGATACTCCTGGATGAAAACAAAACTATCTGGTGTGTTGTGGCTATCTCAATCCCAGATCTTGCTGCAGACTCTGTGTGTGTTTGTGTTTTCTGGACATTCTCTATGGACTTTATGGTTTTGAATGCATTTTAGCATGTAAGTTTTTGTTTTCAGCTGCCAAACGCTAATTGGTTCCACCTGGAGTCAAATACTCCACACATTCGAGTTTTCCAGAAAGAAAGCTTCAGAAACCTGAGAAAACATGATATTTCTTTCTGTAAACATGACATTGGATGCATTTGCCGAACAGGAAGATTGTGCTTTTCTCCAAAACCACTTTCACGGTGATTTTTTGGTTACATTTCACTTCAAAACTACAACAATTTGTCCAGATACTCCTGGATGAAAACAAAACTATCTGGTGTGTTGTGGCTATCTCAATCCCAGATCTTGCTACAGCCTCTGTGTGTCTTTGTGTTTTCTGGACATTCTCTATGGACTTGACGGTTTTGAATGCGTTTTAGCATGTAAGTTTTTGTTTTTAGCTGCCAAACGCTAATTGGTTCCACCTGGAGTCAAATCCTCCACACATTCGCGTTTTCTAGGAAGAAAGCTTCAGAAACCTGAGAAAACATGATATTTCTTTCTGTAAACATGACATTGGATTCATTTGCAGAACAGGAAGATTGTACTTTTCTACAAAACCACTTTCACAATGATTTTTGGTTAAATTTTACTTCAAAGCTACAGTAATTTATCCAGATACTCCTGGATGAAAACAAAACTATCTGGTGTGTTGTGGTTATCTCATTCCCAGATCTTGCTACAGCCTCTGTGTGTGTTTGTGTTTTCTGGACATTCTCTATGAACTTTAAGGTTTTGAATACATTTTAGCAGGACCCATTTTGTTTTCTGCTGGCAAACGCTAATTGGTTCCACCTGGAGTCAAATCCTCCACACATTCGAGTTTTCTAGGAAGAAAGCTCGAGAAACCTGAGAAAACATGATATTTCTTTCTGTAAACATGACATTGGATGCATTTGCCGACAGGAAGATTGTGCTTTACTCCAAATCCACTTTCACTGTGATTTTTTGGTTAATATTCACCTGAAATCCACAAGAATTTGTCCAGATACTCCTGGATGAAAACAAAACTGTCTGTGGATTTTTAGCTCTCTCAATCCCAGATCTTGCTACAGCCTCTGTGTGTGTTTGTGTTTTCTGGACATTCTCTATGGACTTTACAGTTTTGAATGCATTTTAGCATGTAAGTTTTTGTTTTCAGCTGGCAAACGCTAATTGGTTCCACCTGGAGTCAAATCCTCCACACATTCGAGTTTTCCAGAAAGAAAGCTTCAGAAACCTGAGAAAACATGATATTTCTTTCTGTAAACATGACATTGGATGCATTTGCCAAACAGGAATATTGTGCTTTTCTCCAAAACCACTTTCACGGTGATTTTTTGGTTAAATTTCACTTCAAAACTACAACAATTTGTCCAGATACTCCTGGATGAAAACAAAACTATCTGGTGTGTTGTGGCTATCTCAATCCCAGATCTTGCTGCAGCCTCTGTGTGTTTTTGTGTTTTCTGGACATTCTCTATGGACTTTATGGTTTTGAATGCATTTTAGCATGTAAGTTTTTGTTTTCAGCTGCCAAACGCTAATTGGTTCCACCTGGAGACAAATACTCCACACATTCGAGTTTTCCAGAAAGAAAGCTTCAGAAACCTGAGAAAACATGATATTTCTTTCTGTAAACATGACATTGGATGCATTTGCCGAACAGGAAGATTGTGCTTTTCTCCAAAACCACTTTCACGGTGATTTTTTGGTTACATTTCACTTCAAAACTACAACAATTTGTCCAGATACTCCTGGATGAAAACAAAACTATCTGGTGTGTTGTGGCTATCTCAATCCCAGATCTTGCTACAGCCTCTGTGTGTGTTTGTGTTTTCTGGACATTCTCTATGGACTTTATGGTTTTGAATGCATTTTAGCATGTAAGTTTTTGTTTTTAGCTGCCAAACGCTAATTGGTTCCACCTGGAGTCAAATCCTCCACACATTCGCGTTTTCTAGGAAGAAAGCTTCAGAAACCTGAGAAAACATGGTATTTCTTTCTGGAAACATGACATTGGATGCATTTGCCGAACAGGAAGATTGTGCTTTTCCCCAAAACCACTTTCACGGTGATTTTTTTGGTTAAATTACACTTCAAAACTACAACAATTTGTCCAGATACTCCTGGATGAAAACTAAACTATCTGGTGTGTTGTGGCTATCTCAATCCAAGATCTTGCTACAGCCTCTGTGTGTGTTTGTGTTTTCTGGACATTCTCTATGGACTTTACAGTTTTGAATGCATTTTAGCATGTAAGTTTTTGTTTTCAGCTGGCAAACGCTAATTGGTTCCACCTGGAGTCAAATCCTCCACACATTCGAGTTTTCTAAGAAGAAAGCTTCAGAAACCTGAGAAAACATGATATTTTTTTCTGTAAACATGACATTGGATTCATTTGCAGAAGAGGAAGATTGTGCTTTTCTACAAAACCACTTTCACAATGATTTTTGGTTAAATTTTACTTCAAAGCTACAATAATTTATCCAGATACTCCTGGATGAAAACAAAACTATCTGGTGTGTTGTGGTTATCTCAATCCCAGATCTTGCTACAGCCTCTGTGTGTGCTTGTGTTTTCTGGACATTCTCTATGAACTTTAAGGTTTTGAATGCATTTTAGCAGGACCCATTTTGTTTTCTGCTGGCAAACGCTAATTGGTTTCACCTGGAGTCAAATCCTCCACACATTCGAGTTTTCTAGGAAGAAAGCTTCAGAAACCTGAGAAAACATGATATTTCTTTCTGTAAACATGACATTGGATGCATTTGCCGACAGGAAGATTGTGCTTTACTCCAAATCCACTTTCACTGTGATTTTTTGGTTAAATTTCACCTGAAATCCACAAGAATTTGTCCAGATACTCCTGGATGAAAACAAAACTGTCTGTGGATTTTTAGCTATCTCAATCCCAGATCTTGCTACAGCCTCTGTGTGTGTTTGTGTTTCCTGGACATTCTCTATGGACTTTACAGTTTTGAATGCATTTTAGCATGTAAGTTTTTGTTTTCAGCTGGCAAACGCTAATTGGTTCCACCTGGAGTCAAATCCTCCACACATTCGAGTTTTCCAGAAAGAAAGCTTCAGAAACCTGAGAAAACATGATATTTCTTTCTGTAAACATGACATTGGATGCATTTGCCAAACAGGAATATTGTGCTTTTCTCCAAAACCACTTTCACGGTGATTTTTTGGTTAAATTTCACTTCAAAACTACAACAATTTGTCCAGATACTCCTGGATGAAAACAAAACTATCTGGTGTGTTGTGGCTATCTCAATCCCAGATCTTGCTGCAGCCTCTGTGTGTTTTTGTGTTTTCTGGACATTCTCTATGGACTTTATGGTTTTGAATGCATTTTAGCATGTAAGTTTTTGTTTTCAGCTGCCAAACGCTAATTGGTTCCACCTGGAGACAAATACTCCACACATTCGAGTTTTCCAGAAAGAAAGCTTCAGAAACCTGAGAAAACATGATATTTCTTTCTGTAAACATGACATTGGATGCATTTGCCGAACAGGAAGATTGTGCTTTTCTCCAAAACCACTTTCACGGTGATTTTTTGGTTACATTTCACTTCAAAACTACAACAATTTGTCCAGATACTCCTGGATGAAAACAAAACTATCTGGTGTGTTGTGGCTATCTCAATCCCAGATCTTGCTACAGCCTCTGTGTGTGTTTGTGTTTTCTGGACATTCTCTATGGACTTTATGGTTTTGAATGCATTTTAGCATGTAAGTTTTTGTTTTTAGCTGCCAAACGCTAATTGGTTCCACCTGGAGTCAAATCCTCCACACATTCGCGTTTTCTAGGAAGAAAGCTTCAGAAACCTGAGAAAACATGGTATTTCTTTCTGGAAACATGACATTGGATGCATTTGCCGAACAGGAAGATTGTGCTTTTCCCCAAAACCACTTTCACGGTGATTTTTTTGGTTAAATTACACTTCAAAACTACAACAATTTGTCCAGATACTCCTGGATGAAAACTAAACTATCTGGTGTGTTGTGGCTATCTCAATCCAAGATCTTGCTACAGCCTCTGTGTGTGTTTGTGTTTTCTGGACATTCTCTATGGACTTTACAGTTTTGAATGCATTTTAGCATGTAAGTTTTTGTTTTCAGCTGGCAAACGCTAATTGGTTCCACCTGGAGTCAAATCCTCCACACATTCGAGTTTTCTAAGAAGAAAGCTTCAGAAACCTGAGAAAACATGATATTTTTTTCTGTAAACATGACATTGGATTCATTTGCAGAAGAGGAAGATTGTGCTTTTCTACAAAACCACTTTCACAATGATTTTTGGTTAAATTTTACTTCAAAGCTACAATAATTTATCCAGATACTCCTGGATGAAAACAAAACTATCTGGTGTGTTGTGGTTATCTCAATCCCAGATCTTGCTACAGCCTCTGTGTGTGTTTGTGTTTTCTGGACATTCTCTATGAACTTTAAGGTTTTGAATGCATTTTAGCAGGACCCATTTTGTTTTCTGCTGGCAAACGCTAATTGGTTTCACCTGGAGTCAAATCCTCCACACATTCGAGTTTTCTAGGAAGAAAGCTTCAGAAACCTGAGAAAACATGATATTTCTTTCTGTAAACATGACATTGGATGCATTTGCCGACAGGAAGATTGTGCTTTACTACAAATCCACTTTCACGGTGATTTTTTGGTTAAATTTCACCTGAAATCCACAAGAATTTGTCCAGATACTCCTGGATGAAAACAAAACTGTCTGTGGATTTTTAGCTATCTCAATCCCAGATCTTGCTACAGCCTCTGTGTGTGTTTGTGTTTTCTGGACATTCTCTATGGACTTTACAGTTTTGAATGCATTTTAGCATGTAAGTTTTTGTTTTTAGCTGCCAAACGCTAATTGGTTCCACCTGGAGTCAAATCCTCCACACATTCGAGTTTTCCAGAAAGAAAGCTTCAGAAATCTGAGAAAACATGATATTTCTTTCTGTAAACATGACATTGGATGCATTTGCCAAACAGGAATATTGTGCTTTTCTCCAAAACCACTTTCACGGTGATTTTTTGGTTAAATTTCACTTCAAAACTACAACAATTTGTCCAGATACTCCTGGATGAAAACAAAACTATCTGGTGTGTTGTGGCTATCTCAATCCCAGATCTTGCTGCAGACTCTGTGTGTTTTTGTGTTTTCTGGACATTCTCTATGGACTTTATGGTTTTGAATGCATTTTAGCATGTAAGTTTTTGTTTTCAGCTGCCAAACGCTAATTGGTTCCACCTGGAGTCCAATACTCCACACATTCGAGTTTTCCAGAAAGAAAGCTTCAGAAACCTGAGAAAACATGATATTTCTTTCTGTAAACATGACATTGGATGCATTTGCCAAACAGGAAGATTGTGCTTTTCTCCAAAACCACTTTCACGGTGATTTTTTGGTTACATTTCACTTCAAAACTACAACAATTTGTCCAGATACTCCTGGATGAAAACAAAACTATCTGGTGTGTTGTGGCTATCTCAATCCCAGATCTTGCTACAGCCTCTGTGTGTGTTTGTGTTTTCTGGACATTCTCTATGGACTTTACGGTTTTGAATGCATTTTAGCATGTAAGTTTTTGTTTTTAGCTGCCAAACGCTAATTGGTTCCACCTGGAGTCAAATCCTCCACACATTCGCGTTTTCTAGGAAGAAAGCTTCAGAAACCTGAGAAAACATGGAATTTTTTCTGGAAACATGACATTGGATGCATTTGCAGAACAGGAAGATTGTGCTTTTCCCCAAAACCACTTTCACGGTGATTTTTTTGGTTAAATTACACTTCAAAACTACAACAATTTGTCCAGATACTCCTGGATGAAAACTAAACTATCTGGTGTGTTGTGGCTATCTCAATCCAAGATCTTGCTACAGCCTCTGTGTGTGTTTGTGTTTTCTGGACATTCTCTATGGACTTTACAGTTTTGAATGCATTTTAGCATGTAAGTTTTTGTTTTCAGCTGGCAAACGCTAATTGGTTCCACCTGGAGTCAAATCCTCCACACATTCGAGTTTTCTAAGAAGAAAGCTTCAGAAACCTGAGAAAACATGATATTTTTTTCTGTAAACATGACATTGGATTCATTTGCAGAACAGGAAGATTGTGCTTTTCTACAAAACCACTTTCACAATGATTTTTGGTTAAATTTTACTTCAAAGCTACAATAATTTATCCAGATACTCCTGGATGAAAACAAAACTATCTGGTGTGTTGTGGTTATCTCAATCCCAGATCTTGCTACAGCCTCTGTGTGTGTTTGTGTTTTCTGGACATTCTCTATGAACTTTAAGGTTTTGAATGCATTTTAGCAGGACCCATTTTGTTTTCTGCTGGCAAACGCTAATTGGTTCCACCTGGAGTCAAATCCTCCACACATTCGCGTTTTCTAGGAAGAAAGCTTCAGAAACCTGAGAAAACATGATATTTCTTTCTGTAAACATGACATTGGATGCATTTGCCGACAAGAAGATTGTGCTTTACTCCAAATCCACTTTCACTGTGATTTTTTGGTTAAATTTCACCTGAAATTCACAAAAATTTGTCCAGATACTCCTGGATGAAAACAAAACTGTCTGTGGATTTTTAGCTATCTCAATCCCAGATCTTGCTACAGCCTCTGTGTGTGTTTGTGTTTTCTGGACATTCTCTATGGACTTTACAGTTTTGAATGCATTTTAGCATGTAAGTTTTTGTTTTCAGCTGGCAAACGCTAATTGGTTCCACCTGGAGTCAAATCCTCCACACATTCGAGTTTTCCAGAAAGAAAGCTTCAGAAACCTGAGAAAACATGATATTTCTTTCTGTAAACATGACATTGGATGCATTTGCGGACAGGAAGATTGTGCTTTTCTCCAAAACCACTTTCACGGTGATTTTTTGGTTAAATTTCACTTCAAAACTACAACAATTTGTCCAGATACTCCTGGATGAAAACAAAACTATCTGGTGTGTTGTGGCTATCTCAATCCCAGATCTTGCTGCAGCCTCTGTGTGTTTTTGTGTTTTCTGGACATTCTCTATGGACTTTATGGTTTTGAATGCATTTTAGCATGTAAGTTTTTGTTTTCAGCTGCCAAACGCTAATTGGTTCCACCTGGAGTCCAATACTCCACACATTCGAGTTTTCCAGAAAGAAAGCTTCAGAAACCTGAGAAAACATGACATTTGTATTTGTAAACATGACATTGGATGCATTTGCCGAACAGGAAGATTGTGCTTTTCTCCAAAACCACTTTCACGGTGATTTTTTGGTTACATTTCACTTCAAAACTACAACAATTTGTCCAGATACTCCTGGATGAAAACAAAACTATCTGGTGTGTTGTGGCTATCTCAATCCCAGATCTTGCTGCAGCCTCTGTGTGTTTTTGTGTTTTCTGGACATTCTCTATGGACTTTATGGTTTTGAATGCATTTTAGCATGTAAGTTTTTGTTTTCAGCTGCCAAACGCTAATTGGTTCCACCTGGAGTCAAATACTCCACACATTCGAGTTTTCCAGAAAGAAAGCTTCAGAAACCTGAGAAAACATGATATTTCTTTCTGTAAACATGACATTGGATTCATTTCCCGAACAGGAAGATTGTGCTTTTCTCCAAAACCACTTTCACGGTGATTTTTTGGTAACATTTCACTTCAAAACTACAACAATTTGTCCAGATACTCCTGGATGAAAACAAAACTATCTGGTGTGTTGTGGCTATCTCAATCCCAGATCTTTCTACAGCCTCTGTGTGTGTTTGTGTTTTCTGGACATTCTCTATGGACTTTACGGTTTTGAATGCATTTTAGCATGTAAGTTTTTGTTTTTAGCTGCCAAACGCTAATTGGTTCCACCTGGAGTCAAATCCTCCACACATTCGCGTTTTCTAGGAAGAAAGCTTCAGAAACCTGAGAAAACATGGTATTTCTTTCTGGAAACATGACATTGGATGCATTTGCAGAACAGGAAGATTGTGCTTTTCCCCAAAACCACTTTCACGGTGATTTTTTTGGTTAAATTACACTTCAAAACTACAACAATTTGTCCAGATACTCCTGGATGAAAACTAAACTATCTGGTGTGTTGTGGCTATCTCAATCCCAGATCTTGCTACAGCCTCTGTGTGTGTTTGTGTTTTCTGGACATTCTCTATGGACTTTACAGTTTTGAATGCATTTTAGCATGTAAGTTTTTGTTTTCAGCTGGCAAACGCTAATTGGTTCCACCTGGAGTCAAATCCTCCACACATTCGAGTTTTCTAAGAAGAAAGCTTCAGAAACCTGAGAAAACATGATATTTCTTTCTGTAAACATGACATTGGATTCATTTGCAGAACAGGAAGATTGTGCTTTTCTACAAAACCACTTTCACAATGATTTTTGGTTAAATTTTACTTCAAAGCTACAATAATTTATCCAGATACTCCTGGATGAAAACAAAACTATCTGGTGTGTTGTGGTTATCTCAATCCCAGATCTTGCTACAGCCTCTGTGTGTGTTTGTGTTTTCTGGACATTCTCTATGAACTTTAAGGTTTTGAATGCATTTTAGCAGGACCCATTTTGTTTTCTGCTGGCAAACGCTAATTGGTTCCACCTGGAGTCAAATCCTCCACACATTCGAGTTTTCTAGGAAGAAAGCTTCAGAAACCTGAGAAAACATGATATTTCTTTCTGTAAACATGACATTGGATGCATTTGCCGACAGGAAGATTGTGCTTTACTCCAAATCCACTTTCACTGTGATTTTTTGGTTAAATTTCACCTGAAATTCACAAAAATTTGTCCAGATACTCCTGGATGAAAACAAAACTGTCTGTGGATTTTTAGCTATCTCAATCCCAGATCTTGCTACAGCCTCTGTGTGTGTTTGTGTTTTCTGGACATTCTCTATGGACTTTACAGTTTTGAATGCATTTTAGCATGTAAGTTTTTGTTTTCAGCTGGCAAACGCTAATTGGTTCCACCTGGAGTCAAATCCTCCACACATTCGAGTTTTCCAGAAAGAAAGCTTCAGAAACCTGAGAAAACATGATATTTCTTTCTGTAAACATGACATTGGATGCATTTGCCAAACAGGAATATTGTGCTTTTCTCCAAAACCACTTTCACGGTGATTTTTTGGTTAAATTTCACTTCAAAACTACAACAATTTGTCCAGATACTCCTGGATGAAAACAAAACTATCTGGTGTGTTGTGGCTATCTCAATCCCAGATCTTGCTGCAGCCTCTGTGTGTTTTTGTGTTTTCTGGACATTCTCTATGGACTTTATGGTTTTGAATGCATTTTAGCATGTAAGTTTTTGTTTTCAGCTGCCAAACGCTAATTGGTTCCACCTGGAGTCAAATACTCCACACATTCGAGTTTTCCAGAAAGAAAGCTTCAGAAACCTGAGAAAACATGACATTTGTATTTGTAAACATGACATTGGATGCATTTGCCGAACAGGAAGATTGTGCTTTTCTCCAAAACCACTTTCACGGTGATTTTTTGGTTACATTTCACTTCAAAACTACAACAATTTGTCCAGATACTCCTGGATGAAAACAAAACTATCTGGTGTGTTGTGGCTATCTCAATCCCAGATCTTGCTACAGCCTCTGTGTGTGTTTGTGTTTTCTGGACATTCTCTATGGACTTTATGGTTTTGAATGCATTTTAGCATGTAAGTTTTGTTTTCAGCTGCCAAACGCTAATTGGTTCCACCTGGAGTCAAATCCTCCACACATTCGCGTTTTCTAGGAAGAAAGCTTCAGAAACCTGAGAAAACATGGTATTTCTTTCTGGAAACATGACATTGGATGCATTTGCCGAACAGGAAGATTGTGCTTTTCCCCAAAACCACGTTCACGGTGATTTTTTTGGTTAAATTACACTTCAAAACTACAACAATTTGTCCAGATACTCCTGGATGAAAACTAAACTATCTGGTGTGTTGTGGCTATCTCAATCCAAGATCTTGCTACAGCCTCTGTGTGTGTTTGTGTTTTCTGGACATTCTCTATGGACTTTACAGTTTTGAATGCATTTTAGCATGTAAGTTTTTGTTTTCAGCTGGCAAACGCTAATTGGTTCCACCTGGAGTCAAATCCTCCACACATTCGAGTTTTCTAAGAAGAAAGATTCAGAAACCTGAGAAAACATGATATTTCTTTCTGTAAACATGACATTGGATTCATTTGCAGAACAGGAAGATTGTGCTTTTCTACAAAACCACTTTCACAATGATTTTTGGTTAAATTTTACTTCAAAGCTACAATATTTTATCCAGATATTCCTGGATGAAAACAAAACTATCTGGTGTGTTGTGGTTATCTCAATCCCAGATCTTGCTACAGCCTCTGTGTGTGTTTGTGTTTTCTGGACATTCTCTATGAACTTTAAGGTTTTGAATGCATTTTAGCAGGACCCATTTTGTTTTCTGCTGGCAAACGCTAATTGGTTCCACCTGGAGTCAAATCCTCCACACATTCGAGTTTTCTAGGAAGAAAGCTTCAGAAACCTGAGAAAACATGATATTTCTTTCTGTAAACATGACATTGGATGCATTTGCCGACAGGAAGATTGTGCTTTACTCCAAATCCACTTTCACTGTGATTTTTTGGTTAAATTTCACCTGAAATCCACAAGAATTTGTCCAGATACTCCTGGATGAAAACAAAACTGTCTGTGGATTTTTAGCTATCTCAATCCCAGTTCTTGCTACAGCCTCTGTGTGTGTTTGTGTTTTCTGGACATTCTCTATGGACTTTACAGTTTTGAATGCATTTTAGCATGTAAGTTTTTGTTTTCAGCTGGCAAACGCTAATTGGTTCCACCTGGAGTCAAATCCTCCACACATTGGAGTTTTCCAGAAAGAAAGCTTCAGAAACCTGAGAAAACATGATATTTCTTTCTGTAAACATGACATTGGATGCATTTGCCGAACAGGAAGATTGTGCTTTTCCCCAAAACCACTTTCACGGTGATTTTTTGGTTACATTTCACTTCAAAACTACAACAATTTGTCCAGATACTCCTGGATGAAAACAAAACTATCTGGTGTGTTGTGGCTATCTCAATCCCAGATCTTGCTACAGCCTCTGTGTGTGTTTGTGTTTTCTGGACATTCTCTATGGACTTTACGGTTTTGAATGCATTTTAGCATGTAAGTTTTTGTTTTCAGCTGCCAAACGCTAATTGGTTCCACCTGGAGTCAAATCCTCCACACATTCGCGTTTTCTAGGAAGAAAGCTTCAGAAACCTGAGAAAACATGGTATTTCTTTCTGGAAACATGACATTGGATGCATTTGCCGAACAGGAAGATTGTGCTTTTCCCCAAAACCACTTTCACGGTGATTTTTTTGGTTAAATTACACTTCAAATCTACAACAATTTGTCCAGATACTCCTGGATGAAAACTAAACTATCTGGTGTGTTGTGGCTATCTCAATCCAAGATCTTGCTACAGCCTCTGTGTGTGTTTGTGTTTTCTGGACATTCTCTATGGACTTTACAGTTTTGAATGCATTTTAGCATGTAAGTTTTTGTTTTCAGCTGGCAAACGCTAATTGGTTCCACCTGGAGTCAAATCCTCCACACATTCGAGTTTTCTAAGAAGAAAGCTTCAGAAACCTGAGAAAACATGATATTTCTTTCTGTAAACATGACATTGGATTCATTTGCAGAACAGGAAGATTGTGCTTTTCTACAAAACCACTTTCACAATGATTTTTGGTTAAATTTTACTTCAAAGCTACAATAATTTATCCAGATACTCCTGGATGAAAACAAAACTATCTGGTGTGTTGTGGTTATCTCAATCCCAGATCTTGCTACAGCCTCTGTGTGTGTTTGTGTTTTCTGGACATTCTCTATGAACTTTAAGGTTTTGAATGCATTTTAGCAGGACCCATTTTGTTTTCTGCTGGCAAACGCTAATTGGTTCCACCTGGAGTCAAATCCTCCACACATTCGAGTTTTCTAGGAAGAAAGCTTCAGAAACCTGAGAAAACATGATATTTCTTTCTGTAAACATGACATTGGATGCATTTGCCGACAGGAAGATTGTGCTTTACTCCAAATCCACTTTCACTGTGATTTTTTGGTTAAATTTCACCTGAAATCCACAAGAATTTGTCCAGATACTCCTGGATGAAAACAAAACTGTCTGTGGATTTTTAGCTATCTCAATCCCAG
The DNA here is from genome assembly GCF_964237555.1 of Oryctolagus cuniculus. Taxonomy (NCBI): domain Eukaryota; kingdom Metazoa; phylum Chordata; class Mammalia; order Lagomorpha; family Leporidae; genus Oryctolagus; species Oryctolagus cuniculus. The sequence continues at coordinate 1,169,392 of NW_027208207.1, read as the reverse complement.
ATCTTGCTACAGCCTCTGTGTGTTTGTGTTTTCTGGACATTCTCTATGGACTTTACAGTTTTGAATGCATTTTAGCATGTAAGTTTTTGTTTTCAGCTGGCAAACGCTAATTGGTTCCACCTGGAGTCAAATCCTCCACACATTCGAGTTTTCCAGAAAGAAAGCTTCAGAAACCTGAGAAAACATGATATTTCTTTCTGTAAACATGACATTGGATGCATTTGCCAAACAGGAATATTGTGCTTTTCTCCAAAACCACTTTCACGGTGATTTTTTGGTTAAATTTCACTTCAAAACTACAACAATTTGTCCAGATGCTCCTGGATGAAAACAAAACTATCTGGTGTGTTGTGGCTATCTCAATCCCAGATCTTGCTGCAGACTCTGTGTGTGTTTGTGTTTTCTGGACATTCTCTATGGACTTTATGGTTTTGAATGCACTTTAGCATGTAAGGTTTTGTTTTCAGCTGCCAAACGCTAATTGGTTCCACCTGGAGTCAAATACTCCACACATTCGAGTTTTCCAGAAAGAAAGCTTCAGAAACCTGAGAAAACATGACATTTGTATTTGTAAACATGACATTGGATGCATTTGCCGAACAGGAAGATTGTGCTTTTCTCCAAAACCTCTTTCACGGTGATTTTTTGGTTACATTTCACTTAAAAACTACAACAATTTGTCCAGATACTCCTTGATGAAAACAAAACTATCTGGTGTGTTGTGGCTATCTCAATCACAGATCTTGCTACAGCCTCTGTGTGTGTTTGTGTTTTGTGGACATTCTCTATGGACTTTACGGTTTTGAATGCATTTTAGCATGTAAGTTTTTGTTTTTAGCTGCCAAACGCTAATTGGTTCCACCTGGAGTCAAATCCTCCACACATTCGCGTTTTCTAGGAAGAAAGCTTCAGAAACCTGAGAAAACATGGTATTTCTTTCTGGAAACATGACATTGGATGCATTTGCAGAACAGGAAGATTGTGCTTTTCCCCAAAACCACTTTCACGGTGATTTTTTTGGTTAAATTACACTTCAAAACTACAACAATTTGTCCAGATACTCCTGGATGAAAACTAAACTATCTGGTGTGTTGTGGCTATCTCAATCCAAGATCTTGCTACAGCCTCTGTGTGTGTTTGTGTTTTCTGGACATTCTCTATGGACTTTATGGTTTTGAATGCATTTTAGCATGTAAGTTTTTGTTTTCAGCTGGCAAACGCTAATTGGTTCCACCTGGAGTCAAATCCTCCACACATTCGAGTTTTCTAAGAAGAAAGCTTCAGAAACCTGAGAAAACATGATATTTTTTTCTGTAAACATGACATTGGATTCATTTGCAGAACAGGAAGATTGTGCTTTTCTACAAAACCACTTTCACAATGATTTTTGGTTAAATTTTACTTCAAAGCTACAATAATTTATCCAGATACTCCTGGATGAAAACAAAACTATCTGGTGTGTTGTGGTTATCTCAATCCCAGATCTTGCTACAGCCTCTGTGTGTGTTTGTGTTTTCTGGACATTCTCTATGAACTTTAAGGTTTTGAATGCATTTTAGCAGGACCCATTTTGTTTTCTGCTGGCAAACGCTAATTGGTTCCACCTGGAGTCAAATCCTCCACACATTCGAGTTTTCTAGGAAGAAAGCTTCAGAAACCTGAGAAAACATGATATTTTTTTCTGTAAACATGACATTGGATTCATTTGCAGAACAGGAAGATTGTGCTTTTCTACAAAACCACTTTCACAATGATTTTTGGTTAAATTTTACTTCAAAGCTACAATAATTTATCCAGATACTCCTGGATGAAAACAAAACTGTCTGTGGATTTTTAGCTATCTCAATCCCAGATCTTGCTACAGCCTCTGTGTGTGTTTGTGTTTTCTGGACATTCTCTATGGACTTTACAGTTTTGAATGCATTTTAGCATGTAAGTTTTTGTTTTCAGCTGGCAAACGCTAATTGGTTCCACCTGGAGTCAAATCCTCCACACATTCGAGTTTTCCAGAAAGAAAGCTTCAGAAACCTGAGAAAACATGATATTTCTTTCTGTAAACATGACATTGGATGCATTTGCCAAACAGGAATATTGTGCTTTTCTCCAAAACCACTTTCACGGTGATTTTTTGGTTAAATTTCACTTCAAAACTACAACAATTTGTCCAGATACTCCTGGATGAAAACAAAACTATCTGGTGTGTTGTGGCTATCTCAATCCCAGATCTTGCTGCAGACTCTGTGTGTTTTTGTGTTTTCTGGACATTCTCTATGGACTTTATGGTTTTGAATGCATTTTAGCATGTAAGTTTTTGTTTTCAGCTGCCAAACGCTAATTGGTTCCACCTGGAGACAAATACTCCACACATTCGAGTTTTCCAGAAAGAAAGCTTCAGAAACCTGAGAAAACATGATATTTCTTTCTGTAAACATGACATTGGATGCATTTGCCGAACAGGAAGATTGTGCTTTTCTCCAAAACCACTTTCACGGTGATTTTTTGGTTACATTTCACTTCAAAACTACAACAATTTGTCCAGATACTCCTGGATGAAAACAAAACTATCTGGTGTGTTGTGGCTATCTCAATCCCAGATCTTGCTACAGCCTCTGTGTGTGTTTGTGTTTTCTGGACATTCTCTATGGACTTTACGGTTTTGAATGCATTTTAGCATGTAAGTTTTTGTTTTTAGCTGCCAAACGCTAATTGGTTCCACCTGGAGTCAAATCCTCCACACATTCGCGTTTTCTAGGAAGAAAGCTTCAGAAACCTGAGAAAACATGGTATTTCTTTCTGGAAACATGACATTGGATGCATTTGCCGAACAGGAAGATTGTGCTTTTCCCCAAAACCACTTTCACGGTGATTTTTTTGGTTAAATTACACTTCAAAACTACAACAATTTGTCCAGATACTCCTGGATGAAAACTAAACTATCTGGTGTGTTGTGGCTATCTCAATCCAAGATCTTGCTACAGCCTCTGTGTGTGTTTGTGTTTTCTGGACATTCTCTATGGACTTTATGGTTTTGAATGCATTTTAGCATGTAAGTTTTTGTTTTCAGCTGGCAAACGCTAATTGGTTCCACCTGGAGTCAAATCCTCCACACATTCGAGTTTTCTAAGAAGAAAGCTTCAGAAACCTGAGAAAACATGATATTTTTTTCTGTAAACATGACATTGGATTCATTTGCAGAACAGGAAGATTGTGCTTTTCTACAAAACCACTTTCACAATGATTTTTGGTTAAATTTTACTTCAAAGCTACAATAATTTATCCAGATACTCCTGGATGAAAACAAAACTATCTGGTGTGTTGTGGTTATCTCAATCCCAGATCTTGCTACAGCCTCTGTGTGTGTTTGTGTTTTCTGGACATTCTCTATGAACTTTAAGGTTTTGAATGCATTTTAGCAGGACTCATTTTGTTTTCTGCTGGCAAACGCTAATTGGTTCCACCTGGAGTCAAATCCTCCACACATTCGAGTTTTCTAGGAAGAAAGCTTCAGAAACCTGAGAAAACATGATATTTCTTTCTGTAAACATGACATTGGATGCATTTGCCGACAGGAAGATTGTGCTTTACTCCAAATCCACTTTCACTGTGATTTTTTGGTTAAATTTCACCTGAAATCCACAAGAATTTGTCCAGATACTCCTGGATGAAAACAAAACTGTCTGTGGATTTTTAGCTATCTCAATCCCAGATCTTGCTACAGCCTCTGTGTGTGTTTGTGTTTTCTGGACATTCTCTATGGACTTTACAGTTTTGAATGCATTTTAGCATGTAAGTTTTTGTTTTCAGCTGGCAAACGCTAATTGGTTCCACCTGGAGTCAAATCCTCCACACATTCGAGTTTTCCAGAAAGAAAGCTTCAGAAACCTGAGAAAACATGATATTTCTTTCTGTAAACATGACATTGGATGCATTTGCCAAACAGGAATATTGTGCTTTTCTCCAAAACCACTTTCACGGTGATTTTTTGGTTAAATTTCACTTCAAAACTACAACAATTTGTCCAGATACTCCTGGATGAAAACAAAACTATCTGGTGTGTTGTGGCTATCTCAATCCCAGATCTTGCTGCAGACTCTGTGTGTGTTTGTGTTTTCTGGACATTCTCTATGGACTTTATGGTTTTGAATGCATTTTAGCATGTAAGTTTTTGTTTTCAGCTGCCAAACGCTAATTGGTTCCACCTGGAGTCAAATACTCCACACATTCGAGTTTTCCAGAAAGAAAGCTTCAGAAACCTGAGAAAACATGACATTTGTATTTGTAAACATGACATTGGATGCATTTGCCGAACAGGAAGATTGTGCTTTTCTCCAAAACCACTTTCACGGTGATTTTTTGGTTACATTTCACTTCAAAACTACAACAATTTGTCCAGATACTCCTGGATGAAAACAAAACTATCTGGTGTGTTGTGGCTATCTCAATCCCAGATCTTGCTACAGCCTCTGTGTGTGTTTGTGTTTTCTGGACATTCTCTATGGACTTTACGGTTTTGAATGCATTTTAGCATGTAAGTTTTTGTTTTTAGCTGCGAAACGCTAATTGGTTCCACCTGGAGTCAAATCCTCCACACATTCGCGTTTTCTAGGAAGAAAGCTTCAGAAACCTGAGAAAACATGGTATTTCTTTCTGGAAACATGACATTGGATGCATTTGCCGAACAGGAAGATTGTGCTTTTCCCCAAAACCACGTTCACGGTGATTTTTTTGGTTAAATTACACTTCAAAACTACAACAATTTGTCCAGATACTCCTGGATGAAAACTAAACTATCTGGTGTGTTGTGGCTATCTCAATCCAAGATCTTGCTACAGCCTCTGTGTGTGTTTGTGTTTTCTGGACATTCTCTATGGACTTTACAGTTTTGAATGCATTTTAGCATGTAAGTTTTTGTTTTCAGCTGGCAAACGCTAATTGGTTCCACCTGGAGTCAAATCCTCCACACATTCGAGTTTTCTAAGAAGAAAGATTCAGAAACCTGAGAAAACATGATATTTCTTTCTGTAAACATGACATTGGATTCATTTGCAGAACAGGAAGATTGTGCTTTTCTACAAAACCACTTTCACAATGATTTTTGGTTAAATTTTACTTCAAAGCTACAATAATTTATCCAGATACTCCTGGATGAAAACAAAACTATCTGGTGTGTTGTGGTTATCTCAATACCAGATCTTGCTACAGCCTCTGTGTGTGTTTGTGTTTTCTGGACATTCTCTATGAACTTTAAGGTTTTGAATGCATTTTAGCAGGACCCATTTTGTTTTCTGCTGGCAAACGCTAATTGGTTCCACCTGGAGTCAAATCCTCCACACATTCGAGTTTTCTAGGAAGAAAGCTTCAGAAACCTGAGAAAACATGATATTTCTTTCTGTAAACATGACATTGGATGCATTTGCCGACAGGAAGATTGTGCTTTACTCCAAATCCACTTTCACTGTGATTTTTTGGTTAAATTTCACCTGAAATCCACAAGAATTTGTCCAGATACTCCTGGATGAAAACAAAACTGTCTGTGGATTTTTAGCTATCTCAATCCCAGATCTTGCTACAGCCTCTGTGTGTTTGTGTTTTCTGGACATTCTCTATGGACTTTACAGTTTTGAATGCATTTTAGCATGTAAGTTTTTGTTTTCAGCTGGCAAACGCTAATTGGTTCCACCTGGAGTCAAATCCTCCACACATTGGAGTTTTCCAGAAAGAAAGCTTCAGAAACCTGAGAAAACATGATATTTCTTTCTGTAAACATGACATTGGATGCATTTGCCGAACAGGAAGATTGTGCTTTTCCCCAAAACCACTTTCACGGTGATTTTTTGGTTACATTTCACTTCAAAACTACAACAATTTGTCCAGATACTCCTGGATGAAAACAAAACTATCTGGTGTGTTGTGGCTATCTCAATCCCAGATCTTGCTACAGCCTCTGTGTGTGTTTGTGTTTTCTGGACATTCTCTATGGACTTTACGGTTTTGAATGCATTTTAGCATGTAAGTTTTTGTTTTCAGCTGCCAAACGCTAATTGGTTCCACCTGGAGTCAAATCCTCCACACATTCGCGTTTTCTAGGAAGAAAGCTTCAGAAACCTGAGAAAACATGGTATTTCTTTCTGGAAACATGACATTGGATGCATTTGCCGAACAGGAAGATTGTGCTTTTCCCCAAAACCACTTTCACGGTGATTTTTTTGGTTAAATTACACTTCAAATCTACAACAATTTGTCCAGATACTCCTGGATGAAAACTAAACTATCTGGTGTGTTGTGGCTATCTCAATCCAAGATCTTGCTACAGCCTCTGTGTGTGTTTGTGTTTTCTGGACATTCTCTATGGACTTTACAGTTTTGAATGCATTTTAGCATGTAAGTTTTTGTTTTCAGCTGGCAAACGCTAATTGGTTCCACCTGGAGTCAAATCCTCCACACATTCGAGTTTTCTAAGAAGAAAGCTTCAGAAACCTGAGAAAACATGATATTTCTTTCTGTAAACATGACATTGGATTCATTTGCAGAACAGGAAGATTGTGCTTTTCTACAAAACCACTTTCACAATGATTTTTGGTTAAATTTTACTTCAAAGCTACAATAATTTATCCAGATACTCCTGGATGAAAACAAAACTATCTGGTGTGTTGTGGTTATCTCAATCCCAGATCTTGCTACAGCCTCTGTGTGTGTTTGTGTTTTCTGGACATTCTCTATGAACTTTAAGGTTTTGAATGCATTTTAGCAGGACCCATTTTGTTTTCTGCTGGCAAACGCTAATTGGTTCCACCTGGAGTCAAATCCTCCACACATTCGAGTTTTCTAGGAAGAAAGCTTCAGAAACCTGAGAAAACATGATATTTCTTTCTGTAAACATGACATTGGATGCATTTGCCGACAGGAAGATTGTGCTTTACTCCAAATCCACTTTCACTGTGATTTTTTGGTTAAATTTCACCTGAAATCCACAAGAATTTGTCCAGATACTCCTGGATGAAAACAAAACTGTCTGTGGATTTTTAGCTATCTCAATCCCAGATCTTGCTACAGCCTCTGTGTGTTTGTGTTTTCTGGACATTCTCTATGGACTTTACAGTTTTGAATGCATTTTAGCATGTAAGTTTTTGTTTTCAGCTGGCAAACGCTAATTGGTTCCACCTGGAGTCAAATCCTCCACACATTCGAGTTTTCCAGAAAGAAAGCTTCAGAAACCTGAGAAAACATGATATTTCTTTCTGTAAACATGACATTGGATGCATTTGCCAAACAGGAATATTGTGCTTTTCTCCAAAACCACTTTCACGGTGATTTTTTGGTTAAATTTCACTTCAAAACTACAACAATTTGTCCAGATGCTCCTGGATGAAAACAAAACTATCTGGTGTGTTGTGGCTATCTCAATCCCAGATCTTGCTGCAGACTCTGTGTGTGTTTGTGTTTTCTGGACATTCTCTATGGACTTTATGGTTTTGAATGCACTTTAGCATGTAAGGTTTTGTTTTCAGCTGCCAAACGCTAATTGGTTCCACCTGGAGTCAAATACTCCACACATTCGAGTTTTCCAGAAAGAAAGCTTCAGAAACCTGAGAAAACATGACATTTGTATTTGTAAACATGACATTGGATGCATTTGCCGAACAGGAAGATTGTGCTTTTCTCCAAAACCACTTTCACGGTGATTTTTTGGTTACATTTCACTTAAAAACTACAACAATTTGTCCAGATACTCCTTGATGAAAACAAAACTATCTGGTGTGTTGTGGCTATCTCAATCACAGATCTTGCTACAGCCTCTGTGTGTGTTTGTGTTTTGTGGACATTCTCTATGGACTTTACGGTTTTGAATGCATTTTAGCATGTAAGTTTTTGTTTTTAGCTGCCAAACGCTAATTGGTTCCACCTGGAGTCAAATCCTCCACACATTCGCGTTTTCTAGGAAGAAAGCTTCAGAAACCTGAGAAAACATGGTATTTCTTTCTGGAAACATGACATTGGATGCATTTGCAGAACAGGAAGATTGTGCTTTTCCCCAAAACCACTTTCACGGTGATTTTTTTGGTTAAATTACACTTCAAAACTACAACAATTTGTCCAGATACTCCTGGATGAAAACTAAACTATCTGGTGTGTTGTGGCTATCTCAATCCAAGATCTTGCTACAGCCTCTGTGTGTGTTTGTGTTTTCTGGACATTCTCTATGGACTTTATGGTTTTGAATGCATTTTAGCATGTAAGTTTTTGTTTTCAGCTGGCAAACGCTAATTGGTTCCACCTGGAGTCAAATCCTCCACACATTCGAGTTTTCTAAGAAGAAAGCTTCAGAAACCTGAGAAAACATGATATTTTTTTCTGTAAACATGACATTGGATTCATTTGCAGAACAGGAAGATTGTGCTTTTCTACAAAACCACTTTCACAATGATTTTTGGTTAAATTTTACTTCAAAGCTACAATAATTTATCCAGATACTCCTGGATGAAAACAAAACTATCTGGTGTGTTGTGGTTATCTCAATCCCAGATCTTGCTACAGCCTCTGTGTGTGTTTGTGTTTTCTGGACATTCTCTATGAACTTTAAGGTTTTGAATGCATTTTAGCAGGACCCATTTTGTTTTCTGCTGGCAAACGCTAATTGGTTCCACCTGGAGTCAAATCCTCCACACATTCGAGTTTTCTAGGAAGAAAGCTTCAGAAACCTGAGAAAACATGATATTTTTTTCTGTAAACATGACATTGGATTCATTTGCAGAACAGGAAGATTGTGCTTTTCTACAAAACCACTTTCACAATGATTTTTGGTTAAATTTTACTTCAAAGCTACAATAATTTATCCAGATACTCCTGGATGAAAACAAAACTGTCTGTGGATTTTTAGCTATCTCAATCCCAGATCTTGCTACAGCCTCTGTGTGTGTTTGTGTTTTCTGGACATTCTCTATGGACTTTACAGTTTTGAATGCATTTTAGCATGTAAGTTTTTGTTTTCAGCTGGCAAACGCTAATTGGTTCCACCTGGAGTCAAATCCTCCACACATTCGAGTTTTCCAGAAAGAAAGCTTCAGAAACCTGAGAAAACATGATATTTCTTTCTGTAAACATGACATTGGATGCATTTGCCAAACAGGAATATTGTGCTTTTCTCCAAAACCACTTTCACGGTGATTTTTTGGTTAAATTTCACTTCAAAACTACAACAATTTGTCCAGATACTCCTGGATGAAAACAAAACTATCTGGTGTGTTGTGGCTATCTCAATCCCAGATCTTGCTGCAGACTCTGTGTGTTTTTGTGTTTTCTGGACATTCTCTATGGACTTTATGGTTTTGAATGCATTTTAGCATGTAAGTTTTTGTTTTCAGCTGCCAAACGCTAATTGGTTCCACCTGGAGACAAATACTCCACACATTCGAGTTTTCCAGAAAGAAAGCTTCAGAAACCTGAGAAAACATGATATTTCTTTCTGTAAACATGACATTGGATGCATTTGCCGAACAGGAAGATTGTGCTTTTCTCCAAAACCACTTTCACGGTGATTTTTTGGTTACATTTCACTTCAAAACTACAACAATTTGTCCAGATACTCCTGGATGAAAACAAAACTATCTGGTGTGTTGTGGCTATCTCAATCCCAGATCTTGCTACAGCCTCTGTGTGTGTTTGTGTTTTCTGGACATTCTCTATGGACTTTACGGTTTTGAATGCATTTTAGCATGTAAGTTTTTGTTTTTAGCTGCCAAACGCTAATTGGTTCCACCTGGAGTCAAATCCTCCACACATTCGCGTTTTCTAGGAAGAAAGCTTCAGAAACCTGAGAAAACATGGTATTTCTTTCTGGAAACATGACATTGGATGCATTTGCCGAACAGGAAGATTGTGCTTTTCCCCAAAACCACTTTCACGGTGATTTTTTTGGTTAAATTACACTTCAAAACTACAACAATTTGTCCAGATACTCCTGGATGAAAACTAAACTATCTGGTGTGTTGTGGCTATCTCAATCCAAGATCTTGCTACAGCCTCTGTGTGTGTTTGTGTTTTCTGGACATTCTCTATGGACTTTACAGTTTTGAATGCATTTTAGCATGTAAGTTTTTGTTTTCAGCTGGCAAACGCTAATTGGTTCCACCTGGAGTCAAATCCTCCACACATTCGAGTTTTCTAAGAAGAAAGCTTCAGAAACCTGAGAAAACATGATATTTTTTTCTGTAAACATGACATTGGATTCATTTGCAGAACAGGAAGATTGTGCTTTTCTACAAAACCACTTTCACAATGATTTTTGGTTAAATTTTACTTCAAAGCTACAATAATTTATCCAGATACTCCTGGATGAAAACAAAACTATCTGGTGTGTTGTGGTTATCTCAATCCCAGATCTTGCTACAGCCTCTGTGTGTGTTTGTGTTTTCTGGACATTCTCTATGAACTTTAAGGTTTTGAATGCATTTTAGCAGGACTCATTTTGTTTTCTGCTGGCAAACGCTAATTGGTTCCACCTGGAGTCAAATCCTCCACACATTCGAGTTTTCTAGGAAGAAAGCTTCAGAAACCTGAGAAAACATGATATTTCTTTCTGTAAACATGACATTGGATGCATTTGCCGACAGGAAGATTGTGCTTTACTCCAAATCCACTTTCACTGTGATTTTTTGGTTAAATTTCACCTGAAATCCACAAGAATTTGTCCAGATACTCCTGGATGAAAACAAAACTGTCTGTGGATTTTTAGCTATCTCAATCCCAGATCTTGCTACAGCCTCTGTGTGTGTTTGTGTTTTCTGGACATTCTCTATGGACTTTACAGTTTTGAATGCATTTTAGCATGTAAGTTTTTGTTTTCAGCTGGAAAACGCTAATTGGTTCCACCTGGAGTCAAATCCTCCACACATTCGAGTTTTCCAGAAAGAAAGCTTCAGAAACCTGAGAAAACATGATATTTCTTTCTGTAAACATGACATTGGATGCATTTGCCAAACAGGAATATTGTGCTTTTCTCCAAAACCACTTTCACGGTGATTTTTTGGTTAAATTTCACTTCAAAACTACAACAATTTGTCCAGATACTCCTGGATGAAAACAAAACTATCTGGTGTGTTGTGGCTATCTCAATCCCAGATCTTGCTGCAGACTCTGTGTGTGTTTGTGTTTTCTGGACATTCTCTATGGACTTTATGGTTTTGAATGCATTTTAGCATGTAAGTTTTTGTTTTCAGCTGCCAAACGCTAATTGGTTCCACCTGGAGTCAAATACTCCACACATTCGAGTTTTCCAGAAAGAAAGCTTCAGAAACCTGAGAAAACATGACATTTGTATTTGTAAACATGACATTGGATGCATTTGCCGAACAGGAAGATTGTGCTTTTCTCCAAAACCACTTTCACGGTGATTTTTTGGTTACATTTCACTTCAAAACTACAACAATTTGTCCAGATACTCCTGGATGAAAACAAAACTATCTGGTGTGTTGTGGCTATCTCAATCCCAGATCTTGCTACAGCCTCTGTGTGTGTTTGTGTTTTCTGGACATTCTCTATGGACTTTACGGTTTTGAATGCATTTTAGCATGTAAGTTTTTGTTTTTAGCTGCCAAACGCTAATTGGTTCCACCTGGAGTCAAATCCTCCACACATTCGCGTTTTCTAGGAAGAAAGCTTCAGAAACCTGAGAAAACATGGTATTTCTTTCTGGAAACATGACATTGGATGCATTTGCCGAACAGGAAGATTGTGCTTTTCCCCAAAACCACGTTCACGGTGATTTTTTTGGTTAAATTACACTTCAAAACTACAACAATTTGTCCAGATACTCCTGGATGAAAACTAAACTATCTGGTGTGTTGTGGCTATCTCAATCCAAGATCTTGCTACAGCCTCTGTGTGTGTTTGTTTTTTCTGGACATTCTCTATGGACTTTACAGTTTTGAATGCATTTTAGCATGTAAGTTTTTGTTTTCAGCTGGCAAACGCTAATTGGTTCCACCTGGAGTCAAATCCTCCACACATTCGAGTTTTCTAAGAAGAAAGATTCAGAAACCTGAGAAAACATGATATTTCTTTCTGTAAACATGACATTGGATTCATTTGCAGAACAGGAAGATTGTGCTTTTCTACAAAACCACTTTCACAATGATTTTTGGTTAAATTTTAATTCAAAGCTACAATAATTTATCCAGATACTCCTGGATGAAAACAAAACTATCTGGTGTGTTGTGGTTATCTCAATACCAGATCTTGCTACAGCCTCTGTGTGTGTTTGTGTTTTCTGGACATTCTCTATGAACTTTAAGGTTTTGAATGCATTTTAGCAGGACCCATTTTGTTTTCTGCTGGCAAACGCTAATTGGTTCCACCTGGAGTCAAATCCTCCACACATTCGAGTTTTCTAGGAAGAAAGCTTCAGAAACCTGAGAAAACATGATATTTCTTTCTGTAAACATGACATTGGATGCATTTGCCGACAGGAAGATTGTGCTTTACTCCAAATCCACTTTCACTGTGATTTTTTGGTTAAATTTCACCTGAAATCCACAAGAATTTGTCCAGATACTCCTGGATGAAAACAAAACTGTCTGTGGATTTTTAGCTATCTCAATCCCAGATCTTGCTACAGCCTCTGTGTGTGTTTGTGTTTTCTGGACATTCTCTATGGACTTTACAGTTTTGAATGCATTTTAGCATGTAAGTTTTTGTTTTCAGCTGGCAAACGCTAATTGGTTCCACCTGGAGTCAAATCCTCCACACATTCGAGTTTTCCAGAAAGAAAGCTTCAGAAACCTGAGAAAACATGATATTTCTTTCTGTAAACATGGCACTGGATGCATTTGCCAAACAGGAATATTGTGCTTTTCTCCAAAACCACTTTCACGGTGATTTTTTGGTTAAATTTCACTTCAAAACTACAACAATTTGTCCAGATGCTCCTGGATGAAAACAAAACTATCTGGTGTGTTGTGGCTATCTCAATCCCAGATCTTGCTGCAGCCTCTGTGTGTTTTTGTGTTTTCTGGACATTCTCTATGGACTTTATGGTTTTGAATGCACTTTAGCATGTAAGTTTTTGTTTTCAGCTGCCAAACGCTAATTGGTTCCACCTGGAGTCAAATACTCCACACATTCGAGTTTTCCAGAAAGAAAGCTTTAGAAACCTGAGAAAACATGACATTTGTATTTGTAAACATGACATTGGATGCATTTGCCGAACAGGAAGATTGTGCTTTTCTCCAAAACCACTTTCACGGTGATTTTTTGGTTACATTTCACTTCAAAACTACAACAATTTGTCCAGATACTCCTTGATGAAAACAAAACTATCTGGTGTGTTGTGGCTATCTCAATCCCAGATCTTGCTACAGCCTCTGTGTGTGTTTGTGTTTTCTGGACATTCTCTATGGACTTTACGGTTTTGAATGCATTTTAGCATGTAAGCTTTTATTTTTAGCTGCCAAACGCTAATTGGTTCCACCTGGAGTCAAATTCTCCACACATTCGCGTTTTCTAGGAAGAAAGCTTCAGAAACCTGAGAAAACATGGTATTTCTTTCTGGAAACATGACATTGGATGCATTTGCAGAACAGGAAGATTGTGCTTTTCCCCAAAACCACTTTCACGGTGATTTTTTTGGTTAAATTACACTTCAAAACTACAACAATTTGTCCAGATACTCCTGGATGAAAACTAAACTATCTGGTGTGTTGTGGCTATCTCAATCCCAGATCTTGCTACAGCCTCTGTGTGTGTTTGTGTTTTCTGGACATTCTCTATGGACTTTACAGTTTTGAATGCATTTTAGCATGTAAGTTTTTGTTTTCAGCTGGCAAACGCTAATTGGTTCCACCTGGAGTCAAATCCTCCACACATTCGAGTTTTCTAAGAAGAAAGCTTCAGAAACCTGAGAAAACATGATATTTCTTTCTGTAAACATGACATTGGATGCATTTGCAGAACAGGAAGATTGTGCTTTTCTACAAAACCACTTTCACAATGCTTTTTGGTTAAATTTTACTTCAAAGCTACAATAATTTATCCAGATACTCCTGGATGAAAACAAAACTATCTGGTGTGTTGTGGTTATCTCAATACCAGATCTTGCTACAGCCTCTGTGTGTGTTTGTGTTTTCTGGACATTCTCTATGAACTTTAAGGTTTTGAATGCATTTTAGCAGGACCCATTTTGTTTTCTGCTGCCAAACGCTAATTGGTTCCACCTGGAGTCAAATCCTCCACACATTCGAGTTTTCTAGGAAGAAAGCTTCAGAAACCTGAGAAAACATGATATTTCTTTCTGTAAACATGACATTGGATGCATTTGCCGACAGGAAGATTGTGCTTTACTCCAAATCCACTTTCACTGTGATTTTTTGGTTAAATTTCACCTGAAATCCACAAGAATTTGTCCAGATACTCCTGGATGAAAACAAAACTGTCTGTGGATTTTTAGCTATCTCAATCCCAGATCTTGCTACAGCCTCTGTGTGTGTTTGTGTTTTCTGGACATTCTCTATGGACTTTACAGTTTTGAATGCATTTTAGCATGTAAGTTTTTGTTTTTAGCTGCCAAACGCTAATTGGTTCCACCTGGAGTCAAATTCTCCACACATTCGCGTTTTCTAGGAAGAAAGCTTCAGAAACCTGAGAAAACATGGTATTTCTTTCTGGAAACATGACATTGGATGCATTTGCAGAACAGGAAGATTGTGCTTTTCCCCAAAACCACTTTCACGGTGATTTTTTTGGTTAAATTACACTTCAAAACTACAACAATTTGTCCAGATACTCCTGGATGAAAACAAAACTGTCTGTGGATTTTTAGCTCTCTCAATCCCAGATCTTGCTACAGCCTCTGTGTGTGTTTGTGTTTTCTGGACATTCTCTATGGACTTTACAGTTTTGAATGCATTTTAGCATGTAAGTTTTTGTTTTCAGCTGGCAAACGCTAATTGGTTCCACCTGGAGTCAAATCCTCCACACATTCGAGTTTTCTAAGAAGAAAGCTTCAGAAACCTGAGAAAACATGATATTTCTTTCTGTAAACATGACATTGGATGCATTTGCAGAACAGGAAGATTGTGCTTTTCTACAAAACCACTTTCACAATGATTTTTGGTTAAATTTTACTTCAAAGCTACAATAATTTATCCAGATACTCCTGGATGAAAACAAAACTATCTGGTGTGTTGTGGTTATCTCAATACCAGATCTTGCTACAGCCTCTGTGTGTGTTTGTGTTTTCTGGACATTCTCTATGAACTTTAAGGTTTTGAATGCATTTTAGCAGGACCCATTTTGTTTTCTGCTGGCAAACGCTAATTGGTTCCACCTGGAGTCAAATCCTCCACACATTCGAGTTTTCTAGGAAGAAAGCTTCAGAAACCTGAGAAAACATGATATTTCTTTCTGTAAACATGACATTGGATGCATTTGCCGACAGGAAGATTGTGCTTTACTCCAAATCCACTTTCACTGTGATTTTTTGGTTAAATTTCACCTGAAATCCACAAGAATTTGTCCAGATACTCCTGGATGAAAACAAAACTGTCTGTGGATTTTTAGCTATCTCAATCCCAGATCTTGCTACAGCCTCTGTGTGTGTTTGTGTTTTCTGGACATTCTCTATGGACTTTACAGTTTTGAATGCATTTTAGCATTTAAGTTTTTGTTTTCAGCTGGCAAACGCTAATTGGTTCCACCTGGAGTCAAATCCTCCACACATTCGAGTTTTCCAGAAAGAAAGCTTCAGAAACCTGAGAAAACATGATATTTCTTTCTGTAAACATGGCACTGGATGCATTTGCCAAACAGGAATATTGTGCTTTTCTCCAAAACCACTTTCACGGTGATTTTTTGGTTACATTTCACTTCAAAACTACAACAATTTGTCCAGATGCTCCTGGATGAAAACAAAACTATCTGGTGTGTTGTGGCTATCTCAATCCCAGATCTTGCTGCAGCCTCTGTGTGTTTTTGTGTTTTCTGGACATTCTCTATGGACTTTGTGGTTTTGAATGCACTTTAGCATGTAAGTTTTTGTTTTCAGCTGCCAAACGCTAATTGGTTCCACCTGGAGTCAAATCCTCCACACATTCGAGTTTTCTAAGAAGAAAGCTTCAGAAACCTGAGAAAACATGATGTTTCTTTCTGTAAACATGACATTGGATGCATTCTCCAAACAGCAAGATTGTGCTTTTCTCCAAAACCACTTTCACAATGATTTTTGGTTAAATTTTACTTCAAAGCTACAATAATTTATCCAGATACTCCTGGATGAAAACAAAACTATCTGGTGTGTTGTGGTTATCTCAGTCCCAGATCTTGCTACAGCCTCTGTGTGTGTTTGTGTTTTCTGGACATTCTCTATGAACTTTAAGGTTTTGAATGCATTTTAGCGGGACCCATTTTGTTTTCTGCTGGAAAACGCTAATTGGTTCCACCTGGAGTCAAATCCTCCACACATTCGAGTTTTCTAGGAAGAAAGCTTCAGAAACCTGAGAAAACATGATATTTCTTTCTGTAAACATGACATTGGATGCATTTGCCGACAGGAAGATTGTGCTTTACTCCAAATCCACTTTCACTGTGATTTTTTGGTTAAATTTCACCTGAAATCCACAAGAATTTGTCCAGATACTCCTGGATGAAAACAAAACTGTCTGTGGATTTTTAGCTATCTCAATCCCAGATCTTGCTACAGCCTCTGTGTGTGTTTGTGTTTTCTGGACATTCTCTATGGACTTTACAGTTTTGAATGCATTTTAGCATGTAAGTTTTTGTTTTCAGCTGGCAAACGCTAATTGGTTCCACCTGGAGTCAAATCCTCCACACATTCGAGTTTTCCAGAAAGAAAGCTTCAGAAACCTGAGAAAACATGATATTTCTTTCTGTAAACATGGCACTGGATGCATTTGCCAAACAGGAATATTGTGCTTTTCTCCAAAACCACTTTCACGGTGATTTTTTGGTTAAATTTCACTTCAAAACTACAACAATTTGTCCAGATGCTCCTGGATGAAAACAAAACTATCTGGTGTGTTGTGGCTATCTCAATCCCAGATCTTGCTGCAGCCTCTGTGTGTTTTTGTGTTTTCTGGACATTCTCTATGGACTTTATGGTTTTGAATGCACTTTAGCATGTAAGTTTTTGTTTTCAGCTGCCAAACGCTAATTGGTTCCACCTGGAGTCAAATACTCCACACATTCGAGTTTTCCAGAAAGAAAGCTTTAGAAACCTGAGAAAACATGACATTTGTATTTGTAAACATGACATTGGATGCATTTGCCGAACAGGAAGATTGTGCTTTTCTCCAAAACCACTTTCACGGTGATTTTTTGGTTACATTTCACTTCAAAACTACAACAATTTGTCCAGATACTCCTTGATGAAAACAAAACTATCTGGTGTGTTGTGGCTATCTCAATCCCAGATCTTGCTACAGCCTCTGTGTGTGTTTGTGTTTTGTGGACATTCTCTATGGACTTTACGGTTTTGAATGCATTTTAGCATGTAAGTTTTTGTTTTTAGCTGCCAAACGCTAATTGGTTCCACCTGGAGTCAAATCCTCCACACATTCGCGTTTTCTAGGAAGAAAGCTTCAGAGACCTGAGAAAACATGGTATTTCTTTCTGTAAACATGGTACTGGATGCATTTGCAGAACAGGAAGATTGTGCTTTTCCCCAAAACCACTTTCACGGTGATTTTTTTGGTTAAATTACACTTCAAAACTACAACAATTTGTCCAGATACTCCTGGATGAAAACTAAACTATCTGGTGTGTTGTGGCTATCTCAATCCAAGATCTTGCTACAGCCTCTGTGTGTGTTTGTGTTTTCTGGACATTCTCTATGGACTTTACAGTTTTGAATGCATTTTAGCATGTAAGTTTTTGTTTTCAGCTGGCAAACGCTAATTGGTTCCACCTGGAGTCAAATCCTCCACACATTCGAGTTTTCTAAGAAGAAAGCTTCAGAAACCTGAGAAAACATGATATTTCTTTCTGTAAACATGACATTGGATGCATTTGCAGAACAGGAAGATTGTGCTTTTCTACAAAACCACTTTCACAATGATTTTTGGTTAAATTTTACTTCAAAGCTACAATAATTTATCCAGATACTCCTGGATGAAAACAAAACTATCTGGTGTGTTGTGGTTATCTCAATACCAGATCTTGCTACAGCCTCTGTGTGTGTTTGTGTTTTCTGGACATTCTCTATGAACTTTAAGGTTTTGAATGCATTTTAGCAGGACCCATTTTGTTTTCTGCTGGCAAACGCTAATTGGTTCCACCTGGAGTCAAATCCTCCACACATTCGAGTTTTCTAGGAAGAAAGCTTCAGAAACCTGAGAAAACATGATATTTCTTTCTGTAAACATGACATTGGATGCATTTGCCGACAGGAAGATTGTGCTTTACTCCAAATCCACTTTCACTGTGATTTTTTGGTTAAATTTCACCTGAAATCCACAAGAATTTGTCCAGATACTCCTGGATGAAAACAAAACTGTCTGTGGATTTTTAGCTATCTCAATCCCAGATCTTGCTGCAGCCTCTGTGTGTTTTTGTGTTTTCTGGACATTCTCTATGGACTTTATGGTTTTGAATGCACTTTAGCATGTAAGTTTTTGTTTTCTGCTGGCAAACGCTAATTGGTTCCACCTGGAGTCAAATCCTCCACACATTCGAGTTTTCTAAGAAGAAAGCTTCAGAAACCTGAGAAAACATGATATTTCTTTCTGTAAACATGACATTGGATGCATTCTCCAAACAGCAAGATTGTGCTTTTCTCCAAAACCACTTTCACAATGATTTTTGGTTAAATTTTACTTCAAAGCTACAATAATTTATCCAGATACTCCTGGATGAAAACAAAACTATCTGGTGTGTTGTGGTTATCTCAATCCCAGATCTTGCTACAGCCTCTGTGTGTGTTTGTGTTTTCTGGACATTCTCTATGAACTTTAAGGTTTTGAATGCATTTTAGCAGGACCCATTTTGTTTTCTGCTGGCAAACGCTAATTGGTTCCACCTGGAGTCAAATCCTCCACACATTCGAGTTTTCTAGGAAGAAAGCTTCAGAAACCTGAGAAAACATGATATTTCTTTCTGTAAACATGACATTGGATGCATTTGCCGACAGGAAGATTGTGCTTTGCTCCAAATCCACTTTCACTGTGATTTTTTGGTTAAATTTCACCTGAAATCCACAAGAATTTGTCCAGATACTCCTGGATGAAAACAAAACTGTCTGTGGATTTTTAGCTATCTCAATCCCAGATCTTGCTACAGCCTCTGTGTGTGTTTGTGTTTTCTGGACATTCTCTATGGACTTTACAGTTTTGAATGCATTTTAGCATGTAAGTTTTTGTTTTCAGCTGGCAAACGCTAATTGGTTCCACCTGGAGTCAAATCCTCCACACATTCGAGTTTTCCAGAAAGAAAGCTTCAGAAACCTGAGAAAACATGATATTTCTTTCTGTAAACATGGCACTGGATGCATTTGCCAAACAGGAATATTGTGCTTTTCTCCAAAACCACTTTCACGGTGATTTTTTGGTTAAATTTCACTTCAAAACTACAACAATTTTTCCAGATGCTCCTGGATGAAAACAAAACTATCTGGTGTGTTGTGGCTATCTCAATCCCAGATCTTGCTGCAGCCTCTGTGTGTTTTTGTGTTTTCTGGACATTCTCTATGGACTTTATGGTTTTGAATGCACTTTAGCATGTAAGTTTTTGTTTTCAGCTGCCAAACGCTAATTGGTTCCACCTGGAGTCAAATACTCCACACATTCGAGTTTTCCAGAAAGAAAGCTTCAGAAACCTGAGAAAACATGATATTTCTTTCTGTAAACATGACATTGGATGCATTTTCCAAACAGGAAGATTGTGCTTTTCTCCAAAACCACTTTCACGGTGATTTTTTGGTTAAATTTCACTTCAAAACTACAACAATTTGTCCAGATGCTCCTGGATGAAAACAAAACTATCTGGTGTGTTGTGGCTATCTCTATCCCAGATCTTGCTGCAGCCTCTGTGTGTTTTTGTGTTTTCTGGACATTCTCTATGGACTTTGTGGTTTTGAATGCACTTTAGCATGTAAGTTTTTGTTTTCAGCTGCCAAACGCTAATTGGTTCCACCTGGAGTCAAATCCTCCACACATTCGAGTTTTCTAAGAAGAAAGCTTCAGAAACCTGAGAAAACATGATATTTCTTTCTGTAAACATGACATTGGATGCATTCTCCAAACAGCAAGATTGTGCTTTTCTCCAAAACCACTTTCACAATGATTTTTGGTTAAATTTTACTTCAAAGCTACAATAATTTATCCAGATACTCCTGGATGAAAACAAAACTATCTGGTGTGTTGTGGTTATCTCAATCCCAGATCTTGCTACAGCCTCTGTGTGTGTTTGTGTTTTCTGGACATTCTCTATGAACTTTAAGGTTTTGAATGCATTTTAGCAGGACCCATTTTGTTTTCTGCTGGCAAACGCTAATTGGTTCCACCTGGAGTCAAATCCTCCACACATTCGAGTTTTCTAGGAAGAAAGCTTCAGAAACCTGAGAAAACATGATATTTCTTTCTGTAAACATGACATTGGATGCATTTGCCGACAGGAAGATTGTGCTTTGCTCCAAATCCACTTTCACTGTGATTTTTTGGTTAAATTTCACCTGAAATCCACAAGAATTTGTCCAGATACTCCTGGATGAAAACAAAACTGTCTGTGGATTTTTAGCTATCTCAATCCCAGATCTTGCTACAGCCTCTGTGTGTGTTTGTGTTTTCTGGACATTCTCTATGGACTTTACAGTTTTGAATGCATTTTAGCATGTAAGTTTTTGTTTTCAGCTGGCAAACGCTAATTGGTTCCACCTGGAGTCAAATCCTCCACACATTCGAGTTTTCCAGAAAGAAAGCTTCAGAAACCTGAGAAAACATGATATTTCTTTCTGTAAACATGGCACTGGATGCATTTGCCAAACAGGAATATTGTGCTTTTCTCCAAAACCACTTTCACGGTGATTTTTTGGTTTAATTTCACTTCAAAACTACAACAATTTTTCCAGATGCTCCTGGATGAAAACAAAACTATCTGGTGTGTTGTGGCTATCTCAATCCCAGATCTTGCTGCAGCCTCTGTGTGTTTTTGTGTTTTCTGGACATTCTCTATGGACTTTATGGTTTTGAATGCACTTTAGCATGTAAGTTTTTGTTTTCAGCTGCCAAACGCTAATTGGTTCCACCTGGAGTCAAATACTCCACACATTCGAGTTTTCCAGAAAGAAAGCTTCAGAAACCTGAGAAAACATGATATTTCTTTCTGTAAACATGACATTGGATGCATTTTCCAAACAGGAAGATTGTGCTTTTCTCCAAAACCACTTTCACGGTGATTTTTTGGTTAAATTTCACCCGAAATCCACAAGAATTTGTCCATATACTCCAGGATGAAAACAAAACTATCTGTGGATTTTAGCTATCTCAATCCCAGATCTTGCTACAGCCTCTGTGTGTGTTTGTGTTTTCTGGACATTCTCTATGGACTTTACGGTTTTGAATGCATTTTAGCAGCACCCTTTTTGTTTTCTGCTGGCAAACGCTAATTGGTTCCACCTGGAGTCAAATCCTCCACACATTCGAGTTTTCTAGGAAGAAAGCTTCAGAAACCTGAGAAAACATGATATTTCTTTCTGTAAACATGACATTGGATGCATTTGCCGACAGGAAGATTGTGCTTTTCTCCAAAACGACTTTCACGGTGATTTTTTGGTTAAATTTCACTTCAAAACTACAACAATTTGTCCAGATACTCCTGGATGAAAACAAAGATATCTGGTTGTTTTTAGCTATCGCAATCCCAGATCTTGCTACAGCCTCTGTGTGTGTTTGTGTTTTCTGAACATTCTCTATCGACTTGAAAGTTTTGAATGCATTTTAGCATGTATGTTTTTGTTTTTAGCTGCGAAACGCTAATTGCTTCCTCCTGGAGTCAAATACTCCACACATTCGAGTTTTCTAGGCAGAAAGCTTCAGAAACCTGAGAAAACATGATATTTGTATTTGTAAACATTACATTGGATGCATTTGACAAACAGGAAGATTGTGCTTTTCTGCAAAACCGCTTTCACGGTGATTTTTTGGTTAAATTTCACTTCAAATCTACAACAATTTGTCCAGATATTCCTGGATGGAAACAAAACTATCTGGTGTGTTGTGGCTATCTCAATCCAAGATCTTACTACAGCCTTTGTGTTTGTTTGTGTTTTCTGGACATTCTCTATGAACTTTACGGTTTTAATGCATTTTAGCATGTAAGTTTTTGTTTTTAGCTGCCAAACGCTAATTGGTTCCACCTGGAGTCAAATCCTCCACACATTCGAGTTTTCTAGGAAGAAAGCTTCAGAAACCTGAGAAAACATTATATTTCTTTCTGTAAACATGACATTGGATGCATTTGCTGAACAGGAAGATTGTGCTTTTATCCAAAACCACTTTCACAATGATTTTTGGTTAAATTTTACTTCAAAGCTACAACAATTTATCGAGATACTCCTGGATGAAAACAAAACTATCTGGTGTGTTGTGGCTATCTCAATCCCAGATCTTGCTACAGCCTCTGTGCGTGTTTGTGTTTTCTGGACATTCTCTATGAACTTTAAGGTTTTGAATGCATTTTAGCAGGACCCTTTTTGTTTTCTGCTGGCAAACGCTAATTGGTTCTACCTGGAATCAAATCCTCCACACATTCGAGTTTTCTAGGAAGAAAGCTTCAGAAACCTGAGAAAACATGATATTTCTTTCTGTAAACATGACATTGGATGCATTTGCCGACAGGAAGATTGTGCTTTTCTCCAAAACGACTTTCACGGTGATTTTTTGGTTAAATTTCACCCGAAATCCACAAGAATTTGTCCATATACTCCAGGATGAAAACAAAACTATCTGTGGATTTTAGCTATCTCAATCCCAGATCTTGGTACAGCCTCTGTGCGTGTTTGTGTTTTCTGGACATTCTCTATGAACTTTAAGGTTTTGAATGCATTTTAGCATGTAAGTTTTTGTTTTCTGCTGGCAAACGCTAATTGGTTCCACCTGGAATCAAATCCTCCACACATTCGAGTTTTCTAGGAAGAAAGCTTCAGAAACCTGAGAAAACATGATATTTCTTTCTGTAAACATGACATTGGATGCATTTGCCGACAGGAAGATTGTGCTTTTCTCCAAAACCACTTTCACGGTGATTTTTTGGTTAAATTTCACCCGAAATCCACAAGAATTTGTCCATATACTCCAGGATGAAAACAAAACTATCTGTGGATTTTAGCTATCTCAATCCCAGATCTTGCTACAGCCTCTGTGTGTGTTTGTGTTTTCTGGACATTCTCTATGGACTTTACGGTTTTGAATGCATTTTAGCAGCACCCTTTTTGTTTTCTGCTGGCAAACGCTAATTGGTTCCACCTGGAGTCAAATCCTCCACACATTCGAGTTTTCTAGGAAGAAAGCTTCAGAAACCTGAGAAAACATGATATTTCTTTCTGTAAACATGACATTGGATGCATTTGCTGAACAGAAATATTGTATTTTTCTCCAAAACCATTTTCACGGTGATTTTTGGTTAAATTTCCCCGAAATCCACAAGAATTTGTCCAGATACTCCTGGATGAAAACAAAACTATCTGGTGATTTTTAGCTATCTCAATCCCAGATCTTGCTACAGCCTCTGTGTGTGTTTGTGTTTTCTGGACATTCTCTATGGACTTTACGGTTTTGAATGCATTTTTGCAAGACCCTTTTTGTTTTCTGCTGGCAAACGCTAATTGGTTCCACCTGGAGTCAAATCCTCCACACATTCGAGTTTTCTAGGAAGAAAGCTTCAGAAACCTGAGAAAACATGATATTTCTTTCTGTAAACATGACATTGGATGCATTTTCTGAATAAGAATTTTGTGCTTTTCTCCAAAACCACTTCCACGGTGATTTTTGGGGTTAAATTTCACACGAAATCCACAAGAATTTGTCCAGATACTCCTGGGTGAAAAGAAAACTATCTGGTGATTTTTAGCTATCTCAATCCAAGATCTTGCTACAGCCTCTGTGTTTGTTTGTGTTTTCTGGACATTCTCTATGGACTTTACGGTATTGAATGCATTTTAGCATGGAAGATTTGGTTTTCAGCTGGCAAACGCTAATTGGTTCCACCTGCAGTCAAATCCTCCACACATTCGAGTTTTCTAGGAAGAAAGCCTCAGAAACCTGAGAAAACATGACATTTCTTTCTGTAAACATGACATTGGATGCATTTGCCGAACAGGAAGATTGTGCTTTTCCCCAAAATCACTTTCACGGTGATTTTTGGATAAATTTCACCCGAAATCCACAAGAATTTGTCCCAATACTACTGGGTGAAAACAAAACTATCAGGTGTGTTATGGCTATCTCAATCCCAGATCTTGCTACAGCCTCTGTGTGTGTTTGTGTTTTCTGGACATTTTCTATGGACTTTATGGTTTTGAATGCATTTTAGCATGTAAGTTTTGGTTTTCAGCTGCCAAACGCTCATTGGTTCCACCTGGAGTCAAATCCGCCACACATTCGAGTTTTCTAGGAAGAAAGCTTCAGAAACCTGAGAAAACATGATATTTCTTTCCGTAAACATGAGATTGGATGCATTTGCCGAACAGGAAGATTGTGCTTTTCTCCAAAACCACTTTCACGTTGATTTTTTGGTTAAATTTCACCCGAAATCCACAAGAATTTGTCCAAATACTCCTGGATGAAAACAAAACTATCTGGTGTGTTGTGGCTTTCTCAATCCCAGATCTTGCTACAATCTCTGTGTGTTTTTGTGTTTTCTGGACATTCTCTATGGACTTTACAGTTTTGAATGCATTTTAGCATGTAAGTTTTTGTTTTCAGCTGGCAAACGCTAATTGGTTCCACCTGGAGTCAAATCCTCCACACATTCGAGTTTTCTAGGATGAAAGTTCCAGATACCAGAGAAAAGGTGATATTTCTTTTTGTATACATGACATTGGATGCATTTGCCGAACAGGAAGATTGTGCTTTTCTCCAAAACCACTTTCACGGTGATTTTTTGGTTAAATTTCACCCGAAATCCAGAAGAATTTGTCCAAATATTACCGGATGAAAACAAAAATTTCTGGTGATTTTTAGCTATCTCAATCCCAATCTTCCTACAGCCTCTGTGTTTGTGTGTGTTTTCTGGACATTCTTTATGGACTTTATGGTTTTGAATGCATTTTAGCATGCAAGTTTTTGTTTTCAGCACGCAAACGCTAATTGGTTCCCCCTGGAGACAAATACTCCACACATTCGAGTTTTCTAGGAAGAAAGCTCCAGAAACTTGAGAAAACATGATATTTGTATTTGTAAACATTACATTGGATGCATTTGACAAACAGGAAGATTGTGCTTTTCTCCAAAACCACTTTCACGGTGATTTTTGTTAAATTTCACCCGAAATCCACAACAATTTGTCCAGATACTCCTGGAGGAAAACAAAACTATCTGGTGTGTTGTGGCTATCTTAATCATAGATCTTGCCACAGCCTCTGTGTGTGTTTGTGTTTTCTGGACATTCTCTATGGACTTTACGGTTTTGAATGCATTTTAGCATGTAAGTTTTTGTTTTCAGCTGGCAAACGCTAATTGGTTCCACCTGGTTTCAAATCCTCCACACATTCGAGTTTTCTAGGAAGAAAGCTTCAGAAACCTGAGAAAACATGATATTTCTTTCTGTAAACATGACATTGGATGCATTTGCCGAACAGGAAGATTGTGCTTTTCTCCAAAACCACTTTCACGGTTATTTTTTGGTTAAATTTCACTTCAAAACTACAACAATTTGTCCAGATACTCCTGGATGAAAACAAAGATATCTGGTTGTTTTTAGCTATCGCAATCCCAGATCTTGCTACAGCCTCTGTGTGTGTTTGTGTTTTCTGAACATTCTCTATCGACTTGAAAGTTTTGAATGCATTTTAGCATGTATGTTTTTGTTTTTAGCTGCGAAACGCTAATTGCTTCCTCCTGGAGTCAAATACTCCACACATTCGAGTTTTCTAGGCAGAAAGCTTCAGAAACCTGAGAAAACATGATATTTGTATTTGTAAACATTACATTGGATGCATTTGACAAACAGGAAGATTGTGCTTTTCTGCAAAACCGCTTTCACGGTGATTTTTTGGTTAAATTTCACTTCAAAACTACAACAATTTGTCAAGATACTCCTGGATGAAAACAAAACTATCTGGTGTGTGGTGGCTATCTCAATCCCAGATCTTGCTACAGCCTCTGTGTGTGTTTGTGTTTTCTGGACATTCTCTATGGACTTGAAAGTTTTGAATGCATTTTAGCAGGGACCTTTTTGTTTTCTCCTGGCAAACGCTTATTGGTTCCACCTGGAGTCAAATCCGCCACACAGTCGCGTTTTCTAGGAAGAAAGCTCCAGAAACCTGAGAAAACATGATATTTCTTTCTGTAAACATGACATTGGATGCATTTGCCGAACAGGAAGATTGTGCTTTTCTCCAAAACCACTTTCACGGTGATTTTTTGGTTAAATTTCACTTCAAAACTACAACAATTTGTCCAGATACTCCTGGATGAAAACAAAACTATCTGGTGTGTTGTGGCTATCTCAATCCCAGATCTTGCTACAGCCTCTGTGTGTGTTTGTGTTTTCTGGACATTCTCTATGGACTTTACGGTTTTGAATGCATTTTAGCATGTAAGTTTTCGTTTTTAGCTGCCAAACGCTAATTGGTTCCACCTGGTTTCAAATCCTCCACACATTCGAGTTTTCGAGGAAGAAACCTCCAGAAAGCTGAGAAAACATGATATTTCTTTCTGTAAACATGACATTGGATGCATTTGCTGAACAGGAAGATTTTGCTTTTCTCCAAAACCACTTTCACGGTGATTTTTCGTTAAATTTCGCACGAAATCCACAACAATTTGTCCAGATACTCCTGGATGAAAACAAAACTATCTGGTGTGTTGTGGCTATCTCAATGCCAGATCTTGCTACAGCCTCTGTGTGTGTTTGTGTTTTCTGGACATTCTCTATGGACTTGATAGTTTTGAATGCATTTTAGCAGGGCCCTTTTTGTTTTCTCCTAGCAAACGCTAATTGGTTCCACCTGGAGTCAAATCTGCCACACATTCGAGTTTTCGAGGAAGAAAGCTCCAGAAACCTGAGAAAACATGATATTTCTTTCTGTCAACATGACATTGGATGCATTTGCTAAACAGGAATATTGTTCTTTTCTCCAAAACCACTTTCACGGTGATTTTTTGGTTAAATTTCACTTCAAAACTACAACAATTTGTCCAGATACTCCTGGATGAAAACAAAACTATCTGGTGTGTTGTGGCTATCTCAATCCCAGACCTTGCTACAGCCTCTGTGTGTGTTTGTGTTTTCTGGACATTCTCTATGGACTTTACGGTTTTGAATGCATTTTAGCATGTAAGTTTTGGCTTTCAGCTGCCAAATGCTCGTTGGTTCCACCTGGAGTGAAATCCTCCACACAGTCGAGTTTTCTAGGAAGAAAGCTTCAGAAACCTGAGAAAACATGATATTTCTTTCTGTCAACATGACATTGGATGCATTTGCTAAACAGGAAGATTGTGCTTTTCCCTAAAACCACTTTCACGGTGATTTTTGGTTAAATTTCACTTCAAAACTACAACAATTTGTCCAGATACTCCTGGATGAAAACAAAACTATCTAGTGTGTTGTGGCTATCTCAATCCCAGATCTTGCTACAGCCTCTGTGTGTGTTTGTGTTTTCTGGACATTCTCTATGGACTTGAAAGTTTTGAATGCATTTTAGTATGTAAGGTTTTGTTTTTAGCTGGCAAACGCTAATTGCTTCCACCTGGCGTCAAATCCTCCACACATTCGAGTTTTCGAGGAAGAAACCTCCAGAAAGCTGAGAAAACATGATATTTCTTTCTG
Source organism: Oryctolagus cuniculus (assembly GCF_964237555.1). NCBI lineage: Eukaryota > Metazoa > Chordata > Mammalia > Lagomorpha > Leporidae > Oryctolagus > Oryctolagus cuniculus. The sequence continues at coordinate 1,141,402 of NW_027208207.1, read as the reverse complement.
TAAACATGACATTGGATGCATTTGCTGAACAGGAAGATTTTGCTTTTCTCCAAAACCACTTTCACGGTGATTTTTCGTTAAATTTCGCACGAAATCCACAACAATTTGTCCAGATACTCCTGGATGAAAACAAAACTATCTGGTGTGTTGTGGCTATCTCAATGCCAGATCTTGCTACAGCCTCTGTGTGTGTTTGTGTTTTCTGGACATTCTCTATGGACTTGATAGTTTTGAATGCATTTTAGCAGGGCCCTTTTTGTTTTCTCCTAGCAAACGCTAATTGGTTCCACCTGGAGTCAAATCTGCCACACATTCGAGTTTTCGAGGAAGAAAGCTCCAGAAACCTGAGAAAACATGATATTTCTTTCTGTCAACATGACATTGGATGCATTTGCTAAACAGGAATATTGTTCTTTTCTCCAAAACCACTTTCACGGTGATTTTTTGGTTAAATTTCACTTCAAAACTACAACAATTTGTCCAGATACTCCTGGATGAAAACAAAACTATCTGGTGTGTTGTGGCTATCTCAATCCCAGACCTTGCTACAGCCTCTGTGTGTGTTTGTGTTTTCTGGACATTCTCTATGGACTTTACGGTTTTGAATGCATTTTAGCATGTAAGTTTTGGCTTTCAGCTGCCAAATGCTCGTTGGTTCCACCTGGAGTGAAATCCTCCACACAGTCGAGTTTTCTAGGAAGAAAGCTTCAGAAACCTGAGAAAACATGACATTTCTTTCTGTCAACATGACATTGGATGCATTTGCTAAACAGGAAGATTGTGCTTTTCCCTAAAACCACTTTCACGGTGATTTTTGGTTAAATTTCACTTCAAAACTACAACAATTTGTCCAGATACTCCTGGATGAAAACAAAACTATCTAGTGTGTTGTGGCTATCTCAATCCCAGATCTTGCTACAGCCTCTGTGTGTGTTTGTGTTTTCTGGACATTCTCTATGGACTTGAAAGTTTTGAATGCATTTTAGTATGTAAGGTTTTGTTTTTAGCTGGCAAACGCTAATTGCTTCCACCTGGCGTCAAATGCGCCACACAGTCGAGTTTTTTGGAAGAAAGCTCCAGAAACCTGAGAAAACATGATATTTCTTTCTGTAAACATGACATTGGATGCATTTGCCGAAGAGGAAGATTGTGCTTTTCTCCAAAACCACTTTCACGGTGATTTTTTGGTTAAATTTCACTTGAAAACTACAACAATTTGTCTAGATACTCCTGGATGAAAACAAAGATATCTGGTGATTTTTAGCTATCTCAATCCCAGATCTTGCTACAGCCTCTGTGTGTGTTTGTGTTTTCTGGACATTCTCTATGGACTTTACGGTTTTGAATGCATTTTAGCATGTAAGTTTTTGCTTTCAGCTGCCAAACGCTAGTTGGTTCCACCTGGAGTCAAATCCGCCACACAGTCGAGTTTTCTAGGAAGAAAGCTCCAGAAACCTGAGAAAACATGATATTTCTTTCTGTAAACATGACATTGGATGCATTTGCCGAACAGGAAGATTGTGCTTTTCTCCAAAATCACTTTCACGGTGATTTTTTGGTTAAATTTCACTTCAAAACTACAACAATTTGTCCAGATACTCCTGGATGAAAACAAAACTATCTGGTGTGTTGTGGCTATCTCAATCCCAGATCTTGCTACAGCCTCTGTGTGTGTTTGTGTTTTCTGGACATTCTCTATGGACTTTACGGTTTTGAATGCATTTTAGCCTGTAAGTTTTCATTTTTAGCTGCCAAACGCTAATTGGTTCCACCTGTTTTCAAATCCTCCACACATTCGAGTTTTCGAGGAAGAAAGCTCCAGAAAGATGAGAAAACATGATATTTCTTTCTGTAAACATGACATTGGATGCATTTGCCGAACAGGAAGATTTTGCTTTTCTCCAAAACCACTTTCACGGTGATTTTTCGTTAAATTTCGCACGAAATCCACAACAATTTGTCCAGATACTCCTGGATGAAAACAAAACTATCTGGTGTGTTGTGGCTATCTCAATCCCAGATCTTGCTACAGCCTCTGTGTGTGTTTGTGTTTTCTGGACATTCTCTATGGACTTGAAAGTTTTGAATGCATTTTAGCATGTAAGTTTTCGTTTTTAGCTGCCAAACGCTAATTGGTTCCACCTGGAGTCAAATCCTCCACACATTCGAGTTTTCGAGGAAGAAAGCTCGAGAAAGCTGAGAAAACATGATATTTCTTTCTGTAAACATGACATTGGATGCATTTGCTGAACAGGAAGATTTTGCTTTTCTCCAAAACCACTTTCACGGTGATTTTTCGTTAAATTTCGCACGAAATCCACAACAATTTGTCCAGATACTCCTGGATGAAAACAAAACTATCTGGTGTGTTGTGACTATCTCAATGCCAGATCTTGCTACAGCCTCTGTGTGTGTTTGTGTTTTCTGGACATTCTCTATGGACTTGATAGTTTTGAATGCATTTTAACAGGGCCCTTTTTGTTTTCTCCTAGCAAACGCTAATTGGTTCCACCTGGAGTCAAATCTGCCACACATTCGAGTTTTCTAGGAAGAAAGCTCCAGAAACCTGAGAAAACATGATATTTCTTTCTGTCAACATGACATTGGATGCATTTGCTAAACAGGAATATTGTGCTTTTCTCCAAAACCACTTTCACGGTGATTTTTTGGTTAAATTTCACTTCAAAACTACAACAATTTGTCCAGATACTCCTGGATGAAAAGAAAACTATCTGGTGTGTTGTGGCTATCTCAATCCCAGACCTTGCTACAGCCTCTGTGTGTGTTTGTGTTTTCTGGACATTCTCTATGGACTTTACGGTTTTGAATGCATTTTAGCATGTAAGTTTTGGCTTTCAGCTGCCAAATGCTCGTTGGTTCCACCTGGAGTGAAATCCTCCACACAGTCGAGTTTTCTAGGAAGAAAGCTTCAGAAACCTGTGAAAACATGATATTTGTATTTGTAAACATGACATTGGATGCATTTGCTAAACAGGAAGATTGTGCTTTTCCCTAAAACCACTTTCACGGTGATTTTTGGTTAAATTTCACTTCAAAACTACAACAATTTGTCCAGATACTCCTGGATGAAAACAAAACTATCTAGTGTGTTGTGGCTATCTCAATCCCAGATCTTGCTACAGCCTCTGTGTGTGTTTGTGTTTTCTGGACATTCTCTATGGACTTGAAAGTTTTGAATGCATTTTAGTATGTAAGGTTTTGTTTTTAGCTGGCAAACGCTAATTGCTTCCACCTGGCGTCAAATCCGCCACACAGTCGAGTTTTTTGGAAGAAAGCTCCAGAAACCTGAGAAAACATGATATTTCTTTCTGTAAACATGACATTGGATGCATTTGCCGAAGAGGAAGATTGTGCTTTTCTCCAAAACGACTTTCACGGTGATTTTTTGGTTAAATTTCACTTGAAAACTACAACAATTTGTCTAGATACTCCTGGATGAAAACAAAGATATCTGGTGATTTTTAGCTATCTCAATCCCAGATCTTGCTACAGCCTCTGTGTGTGTTTGTGTTTTCTGGACATTCTCTATGGACTTGAAAGTTTTGAATGCATTTTAGCAGGGCCCTTTTTGTTTTCTCCTAGCAAACGCTAATTGGTTCCACCTGGAGTCAAATCTGCCACACATTCGAGTTTTCTAGGAAGAAAGCTCCAGAAACCTGAGAAAACATGATATTTCTTTCTGTCAACATGACATTGGATGCATTTGCTAAACAGGAATATTGTGCTTTTCTCCAAAACCACTTTCACGGTGATTTTTTGGTTAAATTTCACTTCAAAACTACAACAATTTGTCCAGATACTCCTGGATGAAAAGAAAACTATCTGGTGTGTTGTGGCTATCTCAATCCCAGACCTTGCTACAGCCTCTGTGTGTGTTTGTGTTTTCTGGACATTCTCTATGGACTTTACGGTTTTGAATGCATTTTAGCATGTAAGTTTTGGCTTTCAGCTGCCAAATGCTCGTTGGTTCCACCTGGAGTGAAATCCTCCACACAGTCGAGTTTTCTAGGAAGAAAGCTTCAGAAACCTGTGAAAACATGATATTTGTATTTGTAAACATGACATTGGATGCATTTGCTAAACAGGAAGATTGTGCTTTTCCCTAAAACCACTTTCACGGTGATTTTTGGTTAAATTTCACTTCAAAACTACAACAATTTGTCCAGATACTCCTGGATGAAAACAAAACTATCTAGTGTGTTGTGGCTATCTCAATCCCAGATCTTGCTACAGCCTCTGTGTGTGTTTGTGTTTTCTGGACATTCTCTATGGACTTGAAAGTTTTGAATGCATTTTAGTATGTAAGGTTTTGTTTTTAGCTGGCAAACGCTAATTGCTTCCACCTGGCGTCAAATCCGCCACACAGTCGAGTTTTTTGGAAGAAAGCTCCAGAAACCTGAGAAAACATGATATTTCTTTCTGTAAACATGACATTGGATGCATTTGCCGAAGAGGAAGATTGTGCTTTTCTCCAAAACCACTTTCACGGTGATTTTTTGGTTAAATTTCACTTGAAAACTACAACAATTTGTCTAGATACTCCTGGATGAAAACAAAGATATCTGGTGATTTTTAGCTATCTCAATCCCAGATCTTGCTACAGCCTCTGTGTGTGTTTGTGTTTTCTGGACATTCTCTATGGACTTGAAAGTTTTGAATGCATTTTAGCAGGGCCCTTTTTGTTTTCTCCTGGCAAACACTAATTGGTTCCACCTGGAGTCAAATCCGCCACACAGTCGAGTTTTCTAGGAAGAAAGCTCCAGGAAACTGAGAAAACATGATATTTCTTTGTGTAAAGATGACATTGGATGCATTTGCCGAACAGGAAGATTGTGCTTTTCTCCAAAACCATTTTCACGGTGATTTTTGGTTAAATTTCACTTCAAAACTACAACAATTTGTCCAGATACTCCTGGATGAAAACAAAACTATCTGGTGTGTTGTGGCTATCTCAATCCCAGATCTTGCTACAGCCTCTGTGTGTGTTTGTGTTTTCTGGACATTCTCTATGGACTTTACGGTTTTGAATGCATTTTAGCATGTAAGTTTTGCTTTCAGCTGCCAAACGCTAGTTGGTTCCACCTGGAGTGAAAACCGCCACACATTCGAGTTTTCTAGGAAGAAAGCTTCAGAAACCTGAGAAAACATGATATTTGTATTTGTAAACATGACATTGGATGCATTTGCTAAACAGGAAGATTGTGCTTTTCCCTAAAACCACTTTCACGTTGATTTTTGGTTAAATTTCACTTCAAAACTACAACAATTTGTCCAGATACTCCTGGATGAAAACAAAACTATCTGGTGTGTTGTGGCTATCTCAATCCCAGATCTTGCTACAGCCTCTGTGTGTGTTTGTGTTTTCTGGACATTCTCTATGGACTTTACGGTTTTGAATGCATTTTAGCATGTAAGTTTTGCTTTCAGCTGCCAAACGCTAGTTGGTTCCACCTGGAGTGAAATCCGCCTCACATTCGAGTTTTCTAGGAAGAAAGCTTCAGAAACCTGAGAAAACATGATATTTATATTTGTAAACATGACATTGGATGCATTTGCTAAACAGGAAGATTGTGCTTTTCCCTAAAACCACTTTCACGGTGATTTTTGGTTAAATTTCACTTCAAAACTACAACAATTTGTCCAGATACTCCTGGATGAAAACAAAACTATCTGGGGTGTTGTGGCTATCTCAATTCCAGATCTTGCTACAGCCTCTGTGTGTGTTTGTGTTTTCTGGACATTCTCTATGGACTTTACGGTTTTGAATGCATTTTAGCATGTAAGTTTTGGCTTTCAGCTGCCAAATGCTCGTTGGTTCCACCTGGAGTGAAATCCTCCACACAGTCGAGTTTTCTAGGAAGAAAGCTTCAGAAACCTGTGAAAACATGATATTTGTATTTGTAAACATGACATTGGATGCATTTGCCGAACAGGAAGATTGTGCTTTTCTCCAAAACCGCTTTCACGGTGATTTTTTGGTTAAATTTCACTTCAAAACTACAACAATTTGTCCAGATACTACTGGATGACAACAAAGATATCTGGTGATTTTTAGCTATCTCAATCCCAGATCTTGCTACAGCCTCTGTGTGTGTTTGTGTTTTCTGGACATTCTCTATAGAATTGAAAGTTTTGAATGCATTTTAGCATGTAAGTTTTTGCTTTCAGCTGCCAAACGCTAGTTGGTTCCACCTGGAGTCAAATACTCCACACATTCGAGTTTTCTAGGAAGAAAGCTTCAGAAACCTGAGAAAACATGATATTTGTATTTGTATACAAGACATTGGATGCATTTGCCGAACAGGAAGATTGTGCTTTTCTCCAAAACCACTTTCACGGTGATTTTTGGTTAAATTATCCCCAAAATCCACAACAATTTGTTCTGATACTCCTTCATGAAAACAAAATTATCTGGTGTGTTGTGGCTATCTCAATCCCAGATCTTGCTACAGCCTCTGTGTGTGTTTGTGTTTTATGGACATTCTCTATGAACTTTAAGGTTTAGAATGCATTTTAGCAGGACCCATTTTGTTTTCTGCTGGCAAACGCTAATTGGTTCCACCTGGAGTCAAATCCTCCACACATTCGAATTTTCTAGGAAGAAAGCTCCAGAAACCTGAGAAAACATGATATTTCTTTCTGTAAAGATGACATTGGATGCATTTTCCGAACAGGAAGATTGTGCTTTTCACCAAAACCACTTTCACGGTGATTTTTTGGTTACATTTCACTTCAAAACTACAACAATTTGTCCAGATACTCCTGGATGAAAACAAAACTATCTAGTGTGTTGTGGCTATCTCAATCCCAGATCTTGCTACAGCCTCTGTGTGTGTTTGTGTTTTCTGGACATTCTCTATGGACTTGAAAGTTTTGAATGCATTTTAGTATGTAAGGTTTTGTTTTTAGCTGGCAAACGCTAATTGCTTCCACCTGGCGTCAAATGCGCCACACAGTCGAGTTTTTTGGAAGAAAGCTCCAGAAACCTGAGAAAACATGATATTTCTTTCTGTAAACATGACATTGGATGCATTTGCCGAAGAGGAAGATTGTGCTTTTCTCCAAAACCACTTTCACGGTGATTTTTGGTTAAATTTCACTTGAAAACTACAACAATTTGTCTAGATACTCCTGGATGAAAACAAAGATATCTGGTGATTTTTAGCTATCTCAATCCCAGATCTTGCTACAGCCTCTGTGTGTGTTTGTGTTTTCTGGACATTCTCTATGGACTTTACGGTTTTGAATGCATTTTAGCATGTAAGTTTTTGCTTTCAGCTGCCAAACGCTAGTTGGTTCCACCTGGAGTCAAATCCGCCACACAGTCGAGTTTTCTAGGAAGAAAGCTCCAGAAACCTGAGAAAACATGATATTTCTTTCTGTAAACATGACATTGGATGCATTTGCCGAACAGGAAGATTGTGCTTTTCTCCAAAATCACTTTCACGGTGATTTTTTGGTTAAATTTCACTTCAAAACTACAACAATTTGTCCAGATACTCCTGGATGAAAACAAAACTATCTGGTGTGTTGTGGCTATCTCAATCCCAGATCTTGCTACAGCCTCTGTGTGTGTTTGTGTTTTCTGGACATTCTCTATGGACTTTACGGTTTTGAATGCATTTTAGCCTGTAAGTTTTCATTTTTAGCTGCCAAACGCTAATTGGTTCCACCTGTTTTCAAATCCTCCACACATTCGAGTTTTCGAGGAAGAAAGCTCCAGAAAGATGAGAAAACATGATATTTCTTTCTGTAAACATGACATTGGATGCATTTGCCGAACAGGAAGATTTTGCTTTTCTCCAAAACCACTTTCACGGTGATTTTTCGTTAAATTTCGCACGAAATCCACAACAATTTGTCCAGATACTCCTGGATGAAAACAAAACTATCTGGTGTGTTGTGTCTATCTCAATCCCAGATCTTGCTACAGCCTCTGTGTGTGTTTGTGTTTTCTGGACATTCTCTATGGACTTGAAAGTTTTGAATGCATTTTAGCATGTAAGTTTTCGTTTTTAGCTGCCAAACGCTAATTGGTTCCACCTGGAGTCAAATCCTCCACACATTCGAGTTTTCGAGGAAGAAAGCTCGAGAAAGCTGAGAAAACATGATATTTCTTTCTGTAAACATGACATTGGATGCATTTGCTGAACAGGAAGATTTTGCTTTTCTCCAAAACCACTTTCACGGTGATTTTTCGTTAAATTTCGCACGAAATCCACAACAATTTGTCCAGATACTCCTGGATGAAAACAAAACTATCTGGTGTGTTGTGACTATCTCAATGCCAGATCTTGCTACAGCCTCTGTGTGTGTTTGTGTTTTCTGGACATTCTCTATGGACTTGATAGTTTTGAATGCATTTTAACAGGGCCCTTTTTGTTTTCTCCTAGCAAACGCTAATTGGTTCCACCTGGAGTCAAATCTGCCACACATTCGAGTTTTCTAGGAAGAAAGCTCCAGAAACCTGAGAAAACATGATATTTCTTTCTGTCAACATGACATTGGATGCATTTGCTAAACAGGAATATTGTGCTTTTCTCCAAAACCACTTTCACGGTGATTTTTTGGTTAAATTTCACTTCAAAACTACAACAATTTGTCCAGATACTCCTGGATGAAAAGAAAACTATCTGGTGTGTTGTGGCTATCTCAATCCCAGACCTTGCTACAGCCTCTGTGTGTGTTTGTGTTTTCTGGACATTCTCTATGGACTTTACGGTTTTGAATGCATTTTAGCATGTAAGTTTTGGCTTTCAGCTGCCAAATGCTCGTTGGTTCCACCTGGAGTGAAATCCTCCACACAGTCGAGTTTTCTAGGAAGAAAGCTTCAGAAACCTGTGAAAACATGATATTTGTATTTGTAAACATGACATTGGATGCATTTGCTAAACAGGAAGATTGTGCTTTTCCCTAAAACCACTTTCACGGTGATTTTTGGTTAAATTTCACTTCAAAACTACAACAATTTGTCCAGATACTCCTGGATGAAAACAAAACTATCTAGTGTGTTGTGGCTATCTCAATCCCAGATCTTGCTACAGCCTCTGTGTGTGTTTGTGTTTTCTGGACATTCTCTATGGACTTGAAAGTTTTGAATGCATTTTAGTATGTAAGGTTTTGTTTTTAGCTGGCAAACGCTAATTGCTTCCACCTGGCGTCAAATCCGCCACACAGTCGAGTTTTTTGGAAGAAAGCTCCAGAAACCTGAGAAAACATGATATTTCTTTCTGTAAACATGACATTGGATGCATTTGCCGAAGAGGAAGATTGTGCTTTTCTCCAAAACGACTTTCACGGTGATTTTTTGGTTAAATTTCACTTGAAAACTACAACAATTTGTCTAGATACCCCTGGATGAAAACAAAGATATCTGGTGATTTTTAGCTATCTCAATCCCAGATCTTGCTACAGCCTCTGTGTGTGTTTGTGTTTTCTGGACATTCTCTATGGACTTGAAAGTTTTGAATGCATTTTAGCAGGGCCCTTTTTGTTTTCTCCTAGCAAACGCTAATTGGTTCCACCTGGAGTCAAATCTGCCACACATTCGAGTTTTCTAGGAAGAAAGCTCCAGAAACCTGAGAAAACATGATATTTCTTTCTGTCAACATGACATTGGATGCATTTGCTAAACAGGAATATTGTGCTTTTCTCCAAAACCACTTTCACGGTGATTTTTTGGTTAAATTTCACTTCAAAACTACAACAATTTGTCCAGATACTCCTGGATGAAAAGAAAACTATCTGGTGTGTTGTGGCTATCTCAATCCCAGACCTTGCTACAGCCTCTGTGTGTGTTTGTGTTTTCTGGACATTCTCTATGGACTTTACGGTTTTGAATGCATTTTAGCATGTAAGTTTTGGCTTTCAGCTGCCAAATGCTCATGGTTCCACCTGGAGTGAAATCCTCCACACAGTCGAGTTTTCTAGGAAGAAAGCTTCAGAAACCTGTGAAAACATGATATTTGTATTTGTAAACATGACATTGGATGCATTTGCTAAACAGGAAGATTGTGCTTTTCCCTAAAACCACTTTCACGGTGATTTTTGGTTAAATTTCACTTCAAAACTACAACAATTTGTCCAGATACTCCTGGATGAAAACAAAACTATCTAGTGTGTTGTGGCTATCTCAATCCCAGATCTTGCTACAGCCTCTGTGTGTGTTTGTGTTTTCTGGACATTCTCTATGGACTTGAAAGTTTTGAATGCATTTTAGTATGTAAGGTTTTGTTTTTAGCTGGCAAACGCTAATTGCTTCCACCTGGCGTCAAATCCGCCACACAGTCGAGTTTTTTGGAAGAAAGCTCCAGAAACCTGAGAAAACATGATATTTCTTTCTGTAAACATGACATTGGATGCATTTGCCGAAGAGGAAGATTGTGCTTTTCTCCAAAACCACTTTCACGGTGATTTTTTGGTTAAATTTCACTTGAAAACTACAACAATTTGTCTAGATACTCCTGGATGAAAACAAAGATATCTGGTGATTTTTAGCTATCTCAATCCCAGATCTTGCTACAGCCTCTGTGTGTGTTTGTGTTTTCTGGACATTCTCTATGGACTTGAAAGTTTTGAATGCATTTTAGCAGGGCCCTTTTTGTTTTCTCCTGGCAAACACTAATTGGTTCCACCTGGAGTCAAATCCGCCACACAGTCGAGTTTTCTAGGAAGAAAGCTCCAGAAAACTGAGAAAACATGATATTTCTTTGTGTAAAGATGACATTGGATGCATTTGCCGAACAGGAAGATTGTGCTTTTCTCCAAAACCACTTTCACGGTGATTTTTGGTTAAATTTCACTTCAAAACTACAACAATTTGTCCAGATACTCCTGGATGAAAACAAAACTATCTGGTGTGTTGTGGCTATCTCAATCCCAGATCTTGCTACAGCCTCTGTGTGTGTTTGTGTTTTCTGGACATTCTCTATGGACTTTACGGTTTTGAATGCATTTTAGCATGTAAGTTTTGCTTTCAGCTGCCAAACGCTAGTTGGTTCCACCTGGAGTGAAAACCGCCACACATTCGAGTTTTCTAGGAAGAAAGCTTCAGAAACCTGAGAAAACATGATATTTCTTTCTGTCAACATGACATTGGATGCATTTGCTAAACAGGAAGATTGTGCTTTTCCCTAAAACCACTTTCACGTTGATTTTTGGTTAAATTTCACTTCAAAACTACAACAATTTGTCCAGATACTCCTGGATGAAAACAAAACTATCTGGTGTGTTGTGGCTATCTCAATCCCAGATCTTGCTACAGCCTCTGTGTGTGTTTGTGTTTTCTGGACATTCTCTATGGACTTTACGGTTTTGAATGCATTTTAGCATGTAAGTTTTGCTTTCAGCTGCCAAACGCTAGTTGGTTCCACCTGGAGTGAAATCCGCCTCACATTCGAGTTTTCTAGGAAGAAAGCTTCAGAAACCTGAGAAAACATGATATTTATATTTGTAAACATGACATTGGATGCATTTGCTGAACAGGAAGATTGTGCTTTTCTCCAAAACCACTTTCACGGTGATTTTTGGTTAAATTTCACTTCAAAACTACAACAATTTGTCCAGATACTCCTGGATGAAAACAAAACTATCTGGGGTGTTGTGGCTATCTCAATTCCAGATCTTGCTACAGCCTCTGTGTGTGTTTGTGTTTTCTGGACATTCTCTATGGACTTTACGGTTTTGAATGCATTTTAGCATGTAAGTTTTGGCTTTCAGCTGCCAAATGCTCGTTGGTTCCACCTGGAGTGAAATCCTCCACACAGTCGAGTTTTCTAGGAAGAAAGCTTCAGAAACCTGTGAAAACATGATATTTGTATTTGTAAACATGACATTGGATGCATTTGCTGAACAGGAAGATTGTGCTTTTCTCCAAAACCGCTTTCACGGTGATTTTTTGGTTAAATTTCACTTCAAAACTACAACAATTTGTCCAGATACTACTGGATGACAACAAAGATATCTGGTGATTTTTAGCTATCTCAATCCCAGATCTTGCTACAGCCTCTGTGTGTGTTTGTGTTTTCTGGACATTCTCTATAGACTTGAAAGTTTTGAATGCATTTTAGCATGTAAGTTTTTGCTTTCAGCTGCCAAACGCTAGTTGGTTCCACCAGGAGTCAAATACTCCACACATTCGAGTTTTCTAGGAAGAAAGCTTCAGAAACCTGAGAAAACATGATATTTGTATTTGTATACAAGACATTGGATGCATTTGCCGAACAGGAAGATTGTGCTTTTCTCCAAAAGCACTTTCACGGTGATTTTTGGTTAAATTATCCCCGAAATCCACAACAATTTGTTCTGATACTCCTTCATGAAAACAAAATTATCTGGTGTGTTGTGGCTATCTCAATCCCAGATCTTGCTACAGCCTCTGTGTGTGTTTGTGTTTTATGGACATTCTCTATGAACTTTAAGGTTTTGAATGCATTTTAGCAGGACCCATTTTGTTTTCTGCTGGCAAACGCTAATTGGTTCCACCTGGAGTCAAATCCTCCACACATTCGAGTTTTCTAGGAAGAAAGCTCCAGAAACCTGAGAAAACATGATATTTCTTTCTGTAAAGATGACATTGGATGCATTTTCCGAACAGGAAGATTGTGCTTTTCACCAAAACCACTTTCACGGTGATTTTTTGGTTACATTTCACTTCAAAACTACAACAATTTGTCCAGATACTCCTGGATGAAAAAACTATCTGGTGTGTTGTGCCTATCTCAATCCCAAATCTTGCTACAGCCTCTGTGTGTGTTTGTGTTTTCTGGACATTCTCTATGGACTTTACGGTTTTGAATGCATTTTAGCATGTAAGTTTTTGCTTTCAGCTGCCAAACGCTAGTTGGTTCCACCTGGAGTGAAATCCGCCACACATTCGAGTTTTCTAGGAAGAAAGCTTCAGAAACCTGAGAAAACATGATATTTGTATTTGTAAACATAACATTGGATGCATTTGCTAAACAGGAAGATTGTGCTTTTCCCTAAAACCACTTTCACGGTGATTTTTGGTTACATTTCACTTCAAAACTAAAACAATTTGTCCAGATACTCCTGGATGAAAACAAAACTATCTGGTGTGTTGTGGCTATCTCAATCCCAGATCTTGCTACAGCCTCTGTGTGTGTTTGTGTTTTCTGGACATTCTCTATGGACTTTACGGTTTTGAATGCATTTTAGCAAGTAAGTTTTTGCTTTCAGCTGCCAAACGCTAGTTGGTTCCACCTGGAGTGAAATCCGCCACACATTCGAGTTTTCTAGGAAGAAAGATTCAGAAACCTGAGAAAACATGATATTTGTATTTGTAAACATGACATTGGATGCATTTGCCGAACAGGAAGATTGTGCTTTTCTCCAAAACCACTTTCACAGTGATTTTTGGTTAAATTTCCCCCGAAATCCACAACAATTTGTGCTGATACTCCTTGATGAAAACAAAACTATCTGGTGTGTTGTGGCTATCTCAATCCCAGATCTCGTTACAGCCTCTGTGTGTTTTTGTCTTTTCTGGACATTCTCTATGGACTTTACGGTTTTGAATGCATTTTAGCATGTAAGTTTTTGGTTTCAGCTGGCAAACGCTAATTGGTTCCACCTGGAGTCAAATCCTCCACACATTCGAGTTTCCTAGGAAGAAAGCTCCAGAAACCTGAGAAAACATGATATTTGTATTTGTAAACATGACATTGGATGCATTTGCCGAACAGGAAGATTGTGCTTTTCTCCAAAAGCACTTTCACGGTGATTTTTGGTTAAATTATCCCCGAAATCCACAACAATTTGTCCTGATACTCCTTGATGAAAACAAAACTATCTGGTATGTTGTGGCTATCTCAATCCCAGATCTTGCTACAGCCTCTGTGTGTGTTTGTGTTTTATGGACATTCTCTATGGACTTGAAAGTTTTGAATGCATTTTAGCAGGACCCTTTTTGTTTTCTACTGGCAAACGCTAATTGGTTCCACCTGGAGTCAAATCCGCCACACAGTCGAGTTTTCTAGGAAGAAAGCTCCAGAAACCTGAGAAAACATGATATTTCTTTCAGTAAACATGACATTGGATGCATTTTCCGAAGAGGAAGATTGTGCTTTTCTCCAAAACCACTTTCACGGTGATTTTTTGGTTACATTTCACTTCAAAACTACAACAATTTGTCCAGATACACCTGGATGAAAACAAAACTATCTGGTGTGTTGTGCCTATCTCAATCCCAGATCTTGCTACAGCCTCTGAGTGTGTTTGTGTTTTCTTGACATTCTCTATGGACTTTAGGTTTTGAATGCATTTTAGCATGTAAGTTTTTGCTTTCAGCTGCCAAACGCTACTTGGTTCCACCTGGAGTGAAATCCGCCACACATTCGAGTTTTCTAGGAAGAAAGCTTCAGAAACCTGAGAAAACATGATATTTTTATTTGTAAACATGACATTGGATGCATTTGCCGAACAGGAAGATTGTGCTTTTCTCCAAAACCACTTTCACGGTGATTTTTGTTTAAATTTCACTCAAAATCCACAAGAATTTGTCCAGATACTCCTGGATGAAAACAAAACTCTCTGGTGTGTTGTGGCTATCTCAATCCCAGATCTTGTTACAGCCTCTGTGTGTTTTTGTCTTTTCTGGACATTCTCTATGGACTTTACGGTTTTGAATGCATTTTAGCATGTAAGTTTTTGTTTTCAGCTGGCAAACGCTAATTGGTTCCACCTGGAGTCAAATCCTCCACACATTCGAGTTTTCTAGGAAGAAAGCTCCAGAAACCTGAGAAAACATGATATTTCTTTCTGTAAACATGACATTGGATGCATTTGCCGAACAGGAAGATTGTACTTTTCTCCAAAACAACTTTCACGGTGATTTTTGGTTAAATTTCACCCAAAATCCACAACAATTTGTCCAGATACTCCTGGATGAAAACAAAACTATCTGGTGTGTTGTTGCTATCTCAATCCCAGATCTTGCTACAGCCTCTGTGTGTGTTTGTGTTTTCTGGACATTCTCTATGGACTTTACGGTTTTGAATGCATTTTAGCAGAGCCCTTTTTGTTTTCTCCTGGCAAACGCTAATTGGTTCCACCTGGAGTCAAATCCTCCACACAGTCGAGTTTTCTAGGAAGAAAGCTCCAGAAACCTGAGAAAACATGATATTTCTTTCTGTAAACATGACATTGGATGCATTTGCCGAACAGGAAGATTGTGCTTTTCTCCAAAACCACTTTCACGGTGATTTTTTGGTTACATTTCACTTCAAAACTACAACAATTTGTCCAGATACTCCTGGATGAAAACAAAACTATCTGGTGTGTTGTGGCTATCTCAATCCCAGATCTTGCTACAGCCTCTGTGTGTGTTTGTGTATTCTGGACATTCTCTATGGACTTTACGGTTTTGAATGCATTTTAGCATGTAAGGTTTTGTTTTTAGCTGCCAAACGCTAATTGGTTCCACCTGGAGTCAAATCCTCCACACATTCGAGTTTTCCAGAAAGAAAGCTTCAGAAACCTGAGAAAACATGATATTTCTTTCTGTAAACATGACATTGGATGCATTTGCCAAACAGGAAGATTGTGCTTTTCTCCAAAACCACTTTCACGGTGATTTTTTGGTTAAATTTCACTTCAAATCTACAACAATTTGTCTAGATACTCCTGGATGAAAACAAAGATATCTGGTGATTTTTAGCTATCTCAGTCCCAGATCTTGCTACAGCCTCTGGGTGTGTTTGTGTTTTCTAGACATTCTCTATGCACTTTACGGTTTTGAATGCATTTTAGCATGTAAGTTTTTGCTTTCAGCTGCCAAACGCTAGTTGGTTCCACCTGGAATGAAATCCGCCACACATTCGAGTTTTCTAGGAAGAAAGCTTCAGAAACATGAGAAAACATGATATTTGTATTTGTAAACATGACATTGGATGCATTTGCTAAACAGGAAGATTGTGCTTTTCCCTAAAACCACTTTCACGGTGATTTTTGGTTAAATTTCACTTCAAAACTACAACAATTTGTCCAGATACTCCTGGATGAAAACAAAACTATCTGGTGTGTTGTGGCTATCTCAGTCCCAGACCTTGCTACAGCCTCTGTGTGTGTTTGTGTTTTCTGGACATTCTCTATGGACTTTACGGTTTTGAATGCATTTTAGCATGTAAGTTTTTGTTTTTAGCTGCGAAACGCTAATTGGTTCCACCTGGAGTCAAATCATCCACACATCCGAGTTTTCTAGGAAGAAAGCTTCAGAAACATGAGAAAACATGATATTTGTATTTGTAAACATGACATTGGATGCATTTGCCGAACAGGAAGATTGTGCTTTTCTCCAAAACCACTTTCACGGTGATTTTTGTTTAAATTTCACCCAAAATCCACAAGAATTTGTCCAGATACTCCTGGATGAAAACAAAACTCTCTGGTGTGTTGTGGCGATCTCAATCCCAGATCTTGCTACAGCCTCTGTGTGTTTTTGTGTTTTCTGGACATTCTCTATGGACTTTACGGTTTTGAATGCATTTTAGCATGTAAGTTTTTGTTTTCAGCTGGCAAACGCTAATTGGTTCCTCCTGGAGTCAAAATCTCCACACATTCGAGTTTTCTAGGAAGAAAGCTCCAGAAACCTGAGAAAACATGATATTTCTTTCTGTAAACATGACATTGGATGCATTTGCCGAACAGGAAGATTGTACTTTTCTCCAAAACCACTTTCACGGTGATTTTTCGTTAAATTTCACCCGAAATCCACAACAATTTGTCCAGATACTCCTGGATGAAAACAAAACTATCTGGTGTGTTGTTGCTATCTCAATCCCAGATCTTGCTACAGCCTCTGTGTGTGTTTGTGTTTTCTGGACATTCTGTATGGACTTGAAAGTTTTGAATGCATTTTAGCAGGGCCCTTTTTGTTTTCTCCTGGCAAACGCTAATTGGTTCCACCTGGAGTCAAATCCGCCACACAGTCGAGTTTTCTAGGAAGAAAGCTCCAGAAACCTGAGAAAACATGATATTTGTATTTGTAAACATGACATTGGTTGCATTTGCCGAACAGGAAGATTGTGCTTTTCCCCAAAACCACTTTCACGGTGATTTTTTGGTTACATTTCACTTCAAAACTACAACAATTTGTCCAGGTACTCCTGGATGAAAACAAAACTATCTGGTATGTCGTGGCTATCTCAATCCCAGATCTTGCTACAGCCTCTGTGTGTGTTTCTGTTTTCTTGACATTCTCTATGGACTTTACGGTTTTGAATGCATTTTAGCATGTAAGTTTTTGCTTTCAGCTGGCAAATGCTACTTGGTTCCACCTGGAGTGAAATCCTCCACACATTCGCGTTTTCTAGGAAGAAAGCTTCAGAAACCTGAGAAAACATGATATTTGTATTTGTAAAGATGACATTGGATGCATTTGCTAAACAGGAAGATTGTGCTTTTCCCTAAAACCACTATCACGGAGATTTTTTGTTAAATTTCACTTCAAAACTACAACAATTTGTCCAGATACTCCTGGATGAAAACAAAACTATCTGGTGTGTTGTGGCTATCTCAATCCCAGATCTTGCTACAGCCTCTGTGTGTGTTTGTGTTTTCTGGACATTCTCTATGGACTTTACGGTTTTGAATGCATTTTAGCATGTAAGTTTTTGTTTTTAGCTGGCAAACGCTAATTGCTTACACCTGGAGTCAAATCCTCCACACATTCGAGTTTTCTAGGAAGAAAGCTCCAGAAACCTGAGAAAACATGATATTTCTTTCTGTAAACATGACATTGGATGCATTTGCCGTAAGGAAGATTGTGCTTTTCTCCAAAACCACTTTCACGGTGATTTTTCGGTTACATTTCACTTCAAAACTAAAACAATTTGTCCAGGTACTCCTGGATGAAAACAAAACTATCTGGTATGTCGTGGCTATCTCAATCCCAGATCTTGCTACAGCCTCTGTGTGTGTTTGTGTTTTCTTGACATTCTCTATGGACTTTACGGTTTTGATGCATTTTAGCATGTAAGTTTTTGCTTTCAGCTGGCAAATGCTACTTGGTTCCACCTGGAGTGAAATCCTCCACACATTCGCGTTTTCTAGGAAGAAAGCTTCAGAAACCTGAGAAAACACGATATTTGTATTTGTAAACATGACATTGGATGCATTTGCTAAACAGGAAGATTGTGCTTTTCCCTAAAACCACTATCACGGAGATTTTTGGTTAAATTTCACTTCAAAACTACAATAATTTGTCCAGATACTCCTGGATGAAAACAAAACTATCTGGTGTGTTGTGGCTATCTCAATCCCAGATCTTTCTGCAGCCTCTGTGTGTGTTTGTGTTTTCTGGACATTCTCTATGGACTTTACGGTTTTGAATGCATTTTAGCATGTAAGGTTTTGTTTTTAGCTGCCAAATGCTAATTAGTTCCACCTGGAGTCAAATCCTCCACACATTCGAATTTTCTAGGAAGAAAGCTTCAAAAACCAGAGAAAACATGATATTTCTTTCTGTAAACATGACATTGGATGCATTTCCCGAACAGGAAGATTGTGCTTTTCTCCAAAACAACTTTAATGGTGTTTTTTTGGTTAAATTTCACTTCAAAACTACAACATTTTGTCTAGATACTCCTGGATGCAAACAAAGATATCTGGTTGTTTTTAGCTATCTCAATCCCAGATCTTGCTACAGCCTCTGTGTGTGTTTGTGTTTTCTGGACATTCTCTATGGACTTTACGGTTTTGAATGCATTTTAGCATGTAAGTTTTTGCTTTCAGCTGCCAAACGCTAGTTGGTTCCACCTGGAATGAAATCCGCCACACATTCGAGTTTTCTAGGAAGAAAGCTTCAGAAACCTGAGAAAAAATGATATTTGTATTTGTAAACATGACATTGGATACATTTGCTGAACAGGAAGATTGTGCTTTTCTCCAAAACCGCTTTCACGGTGATTTTTTGGTTAAATTTCACTTCAAAACTACAACAATTTGTCCAGATACTCCTGGATGAAAACAAAACTATCTGGCCTGTTGTGGCTATCTCAATCCCAGATCTTGCTACAGCCTCTGTGTGTGTTTGTGTTTTCTGGACATTCTCTATGAACTTTAAGGTTTTGAATGCATTTTAGCTGGACCCTTTTTGTTTTCTGCTGGCAAACGCTAATTGGTTCCACCTGGAGTAAAATCCTCCACTCATTCGAGTTTTCTAGGGAGAAAATTTCAGAAACCTGAGAAAACATATTTCTTTCTGTAAACATGACATTGGATGCATTTGCCGAACAGGAAGATTGTGCTTTTCCCCAAAACCACTTTCACGGTGATTTTTTGGTTAAATTTCACTTCAAAACTACAACAATTTGTCCAGATACTCCTGGATGAAAACAAAACTCTCTGGTGTGTTGTGGCGATCTCAATCCCAGATCTTGCTACAGCCTCTGTGTGTGTTTGTGTTTTCTGGACATTCTCTATGGACTTTACGGTTTTGAATGCATTTTAGCATGTAAGTTTTTGTTTTTAGCTGCCAAACGCTAATTGGTTCCACCTGGAGTCAAATCCACTATACATTCGAGTTTTCTAGGAAGAAAGCTTCAGAAACCTGAGAAAACATGATATTTGTATTTGTAAACATGAGATTGGATGCATTTGCCGTAAGGAAGATTGTGCTTTTCTCCAAAACCACTTTCACGGTGATTTTTCGGTTACATTTCACTTCAAAACTAAAACAATTTGTCCAGGTACTCCTGGATGAAAACAAAACTATCTGGTATGTCGTGGCTATCTCAATCCCAGATCTTGCTACAGCCTCTGTGTGTGTTTGTGTTTTCTTGACATTCTCTATGGACTTTACGGTTTTGATGCATTTTAGCATGTAAGTTTTTGCTTTCAGCTGGCAAATGCTACTTGGTTCCACCTGGAGTGAAATCCTCCACACATTCGCGTTTTCTAGGAAGAAAGCTTCAGAAACCTGAGAAAACATGATATTTGTATTTGTAAACATGACATTGGATGCATTTGCTAAACAGGAAGATTGTGCTTTTCCCTAAAACCACTATCACGGAGATTTTTGGTTAAATTTCACTTCAAAACTACAATAATTTGTCCAGATACTCCTGGATGAAAACAAAACTCTCTGGTGTGTTGTGGCGATCTCAATCCCAGATCTTGCTACAGCCTCTGTGTGTGTTTGTGTTTTCTGGACATTCTCTATGGACTTTACAGTTTTGAATGCATTTTAGTATGTAAGTTTTTGTTTTTAGCTGGCAAACGCTAATTGGTTCCACCTGGAGTCAAATCCTCCACACATTCGAGTTTTCTAGGAAGAAAGCTCCAGAAACCTGAGAAAACATGATATTTGTATTTGTAAACATGACATTGGATGCATTTGCCAAACAGGAAGATTGTGCTTTTCTCCAAAACCGCTTTCACGGTGATTTTTTGGTTAAATTTCACTTCAAAACTACAACAATTTGTTCAGATACTCCTGGATGAAAACAAAACTATCTGGTGTGTTGTTGCTATCTCAATCCCAGATCTTGCTACAGCCTCTGTGTGTGTTTGTGTTTTCTGGACATTCTCTATGGACTTTACGGTTTTGAATGCATTTTAGCATGTAAGTTTTGCTTTCAGCTGCCAAACGCTAGTTGGTTCCACCTGGAGTGAAATCCGCCACACATTCGAGTTTTCTAGGAAGAAAGCTTCAGAAACCTGAGAAAACATGATATTTGTATTTGTAAACATGACATTGGATGCATTTGCTGAACAGGAAGATTGTGCTTTTCTCCAAAACCACTTTCACGGTGATTTTTTGATTAAATTTTACTTCAAAACTACAACAATTTGTCCAGATACTCCTGGATGAAAACAAAACTATCTGGTGTGTTGTGGCTATCTCAATCCCAGATCTTGCTGCAGCCTCTGTGTGTGTTTGTGTTTTCTGGACATTCTCTATGGACTTTACGGTTTTGAATGCATTTTAGCATGTAAGGTTTTGTTTTTAGCTGCCAAATGCTAATTGGTTCCACCTGGAGTCAAATCCTCCACACATTCGAGTTTTCTAGGAAGAAAGCTTCAAAAACCTGAGAAAACATGATATTTCTTTCTGTAAACATGACATTGGATGCATTACCCGAACAGGAAGATTGTGCTTTTCTCCAAAACAACTTTCAAGGTGTTTTTTTGGTTTAATTTAACTTCAAATCTACAACATTTTGTCTAGATACTCCTGGATGCAAACAAAGATATCTGGTTGTTTTTAGCTATCTCAATCCCAGATCTTGCTACAGCCTCTGTGTGTGTTTGTGTTTTCTGGACATTCTCTATGGACTTTAAGGTTTTGAATGCATTTTAGCATGTAAGTTTTTGCTTTCAGCTGCCAAACGCTAGTTGGTTCCACCTGGAATGAAATCCGCCACACATTCGAGTTTTCTAGGAAGAAAGCTTCAGAAACCTGAGAAAAAATGATATTTGTATTTGTAAACATGACATTGGATACATTTGCTGAACAGGAAGATTGTGCTTTTCTCCAAAACCGCTTTCACGGTGATTTTTTGGTTAAATTTCACTTCAAAACTACAACAATTTGTTCAGATACTCCTGGATGAAAACAAAACTATCTAGTGTGTTGTGGCTATCTCAATCCCAGATCTTGCTACAGCCTCTGTGTGTGTTTGTGTTCTCTGGACATTCTCTATGGACTTTACGGTTTTGAATGCATTTTAGCTTGTAAGTTTTTGTTTTCTGCTGTCAAACGCTAATTGGTTCCACCTGGAGTCAAATCCTCCACTCATTCGAGTTTTCTAGATAGAAAGCTTCAGAAACCTGAGAAACCATGATATTTCTTTCTGTAAACATGACATTGGATGCATTTGCCGAACAGGAAGATTGTGCTTTTATCCAAAACCACTTTCACGGTGATTTTTGTTAAATTTCACCCGAAATCCACAACAATTTGTCCAGATACTCCTGGATGAAAACAAAACTATCTGGCCTGTTGTGGCTATCTCAATCCCAGATCTTGCTACAGCCTCTGTGTGTGTTTGTGTTTTCTGGACATTCTCTATGAACTTTAAGGTTTTGAATGCATTTTAGCAGGACCCTTTTTGTTTTCTGCTGGCAAACGCTAATTGGTTCCACCTGGAGTAAAATCCTCCACTCATTCAAGTTTTCTAGGGAGAAAATTTCAGAAACCTGAGAAAACATATTTCTTTCTGTAAACATGACATTGGATGCATTTGCCGAACAGGAAGATTGTGCTTTTCCCCAAAACCACTTTCACGGAGATTTTTTGGTTAAATTTCACTTCAAAACTACAACAATTTGTCCAGATACTCCTGGAGGAATACAAAGATATCTGGTGAGTTGTGGCTTTCTCAATCCCAGATCTTGCTTCAGCCTCTGTGTGTGTTTGTGTTTTCTGGACATTCTCTATAGACTTGAAAGTTTTGAATGCATTTTAGCATGTAAGTTTTGGTTTATAGCTGCCAAACGCTAATTGGTTCCACCTGGAGTCAAATCCTCCACTCATTCGAGTTTTCTAGGAAGAAAGCTCCGGAAACCTGAGAAAATATGATATTTCTTTCTGTAAACATGACATTGGATGCATTTGCCGAACAGGAAGATTGTGCATTTCTCCAAAACCACTTTCACGGTGATTTTTGGTTAAATTTCACTTCAAAACTACAACAATTTGTCCAGATACTCCTGGATGAAAACAAAACTATCTGGTGTGTTGTGGCTATCTCAATCCCAGATCTTGCTACAGCCTCTGTGTGTGTTTGTGTTTTCTGGACATTCTCTCTGGACTTTACAGTTTTGAATGCATTTTAGCAGGACCCTTTTTGTTTTCTGCTGGCAAACACTAATTGGTTTCACCTGGAGTCAAATCCTCCACTCATTCGAGTTTTCTAGGAAGAAAGCTTCAGAAACCTGAGAAAACATGATATTTCTTTCTGTAAACATGACATGGGATGTATTTGCCAAACAGGAAGATTGTGCTTTTCTCCAAAACCACTTTCACGGTTATGTTTTGGTTAAATTTCACTTCAAAACTACAACAATTTGTCTAGATACACCTGGATGAAAACAAAGATATCTGGTGATTTTTAGCTATCTCAATCCCAGATCTTGCTACAGCCTCTGTGTGTGTTTGTGTTTTCTGGACATTCTCTATGGACTTTACGGTTTCGAATGCATTTTAGCATGTAAGTTTTTGTTTTTAACTGGCAAACGCTAATTGCTTCCACCTGGAGTCAAATCCTCCACACATTCGAGTTTTCTAGGAAGAAATCTCCAGAAACCTGAGAAAACATGATATTTTTATTTGTAAACATGACATTGGATGCATTTGCCAAACAGGAAGATTGTGCTTTTCTCCAAAACCGCTTTCACGGTGATTTTTTGGTTAAATTTCACTTCAAAACTACAACAATTTGTTCAGATACTCCTGGATGAAAACAAAACTATCTGGTGTGTTGTGGTTATCTCAATCCCAGATCTTGCTACAGCCTCTGTGTGTTTTTGTGTTTTCTGGACATTCTCTATGGACTTTACGGTTTTCAACGCATTTTACATGTAAGTTTTTGTTTTCAGCTGCGAAACGCTAATTGGTTCCACCTGGACACAAATCTGCCACACATTCGAGTTTTCTAGGAAGAAAACTTCAGAAACCTGAGAAAACATGATATTTGTATTTGTAAACATGACATTGGATGCATTTGCCGAACAGGAAGATTGTGCTTTTTTCCAAAAGCACTTTCACAGTGATTTTTGGTTAAATTTCCCCTGAAATCCACAACAATTTGTCCAGATACTCCTGGATAAAAACAAAACTATCTGGTGTGTTGTGGCTATCTCAATCCCAGATCTTGCTACAGCCTCTGTGTGTGTTTGTGTTTTCTGGACATTCTCTATGGACTTTACGGTTTTGAATGCATTTTAGCATGTAAGGTTTTGTTTTTAGCTGCCAAATGCTAATTGGTTCCACCTGGAGTCAAATCCTCCACACATTCGAGTTTTCTAGGAAGAAAGCTCCAGAAATCTGAGAAAACATGGTATTTCTTTCTGTAAGCATGTCATTGGATGCATTTGCCGAACAGGAAGATTGTGCTTTTCTCCAAAACAACTTTCAAGGTGATTTTTTGGTTAAATTTCACTTCAAAACTACAACATTTTGTCTAGATACTCCTGGATGAAAACAAAGATATCTGGTGATTTTTAGCTATCTCAATGATAGATCTTGCTACAGCCTCTGTGTGTGTTTGTGTTTTCTGGACATTCTCTATGGACTTTACGGTTTTGAATGCATTTTAGCACGACCCTTTTTGTTTTCTGCTGGCAAACGCTAATTGGTTCCACCTGGAGTAAAATCCTCCACTCATTCGAGTTTTCTAGGGAGAAAATCAGAAACCTGAGAAAACATATTTCTTTCTGTAAACATGACATTGGATGCATTTGCCGAACAGGAAGATTGTGCTTTTCCCCAAAACCACTTTCACGGTGATTTTTTGGTTAAATTTCACTTCAAAACTACAACAATTTGTCCAGATACTCCTGGAGGAATACAAAGATATCTGGTGAGTTGTGGCTTTCTCAATCCCAGATCTTGCTTCAGCCTCTGTGTGTGTTTATGTTTTCTGGACATTCTCTATAGACTTGAAAGTTTTGAATGCATTTTAGCATGTAAGTTTTTGTTTATAGCTGCCAAACGCTAATAGGTTCCACCTGGAGTCAAATCCTCCACTCATTCGAGTTTTCTAGGAAGAAAGCTCCAGAAACCTGAGAAAATATGATATTTCTTTCTGTAAAGATGACATTGGATGCATTTGCCGAACAGGAAGATAGTGCATTTCTCCAAAACCACTTTCACGGTGATTTTTGGTTAAATTTCACCTGAAATCCTCAACAATTTGTCAAGATACTCCTGGATATAAACAAAACTATCTGGTGTGTTGTGGCTATCTCAATCCCAGATCTTGCTACGTCCTCTGTGTGTGTTTGTGTTTTCTGGACATTCTCTATGGACTTTACAGTTTTGAATGCATTTTAGCAGGACCCTTTTTGTTTTCTGCTGCCAAACGCTACTTGGTTTCACCTGGAGTCAAATCCTCCACTCATTCGAGTTTTCTAGGAAGAAAGCTTCAGAAACCTGAGAAAACATGATATTTCTTTCTGTAAACATGACATGGGATGCATTTGCCAAACAGGAAGATTGTGCTTTTCTCCAAAACCACTTTCACGGTTATTTTTTGGTTAAATTTCACTTCAAAACTACAACAATTTGTCTAGATACACCTGGATGAAAACAAAGATATCTGGTGATTTTTAGCTATCTCAATCCCAGATCTTGCTACAGCCTCTGTGTGTGTTTGTGTTTTCTGGACATTCTCTATGGACTTTACGGTTTTGAATGCATTTTAGCATGTAAGTTTTTGTTTTTAGCTGGCAAACGCTAATTGCTTCCACCTGGAGTCAAATCCGCCACACATTCGAGTTTTCTAGGAAGAAAGCTCCAGAAACCTGAGAAAACATGATATTTGTATTTGTAAACATGACATTGGATGCATTTGCCAAACAGGAAGATTGTGCTTTTCTCCAAAACCGCTTTCACGGTGATTTTTTGGTTAAATTTCACTTCAAAACTACAACAATTTGTCAAGATACTCCTGGATGAAAACAAAACTATCTGGTGTGTTGCGGCTATCTCAATCCCAGATCTTGCTACAGCCTCTGTGTGTGTTTGTGTTTTCTGGACATTCTCTATGGACTTTACGGTTTTGAATGCATTTTAGCATGTAAGTTTTGCTTTCAGCTGCCAAACGCTAGTTGGTTCCACCTGGAGTGAAATCCGCCACACATTCGAGTTTTCTAGGAAGAAAGCTTCAGAAACCTGAGAAAACATGATATTTGTATTTGTAAACATGACATTGGATGCATTTGCTAAATAGGAAGATTGTGCTTTTCCCTAAAACCACTTTCACGGTGATTTTTGGTTAAATTTCACTTCAAAACTACAACAATTAGTCCAGATACTCCTGGATGAAAACAAAACTATCTGGTGTGTTGTGGCTATCTCAATCCCAGATCTTGCTACAGCCTCTGTGTGTGTTTGTGTTTTCTGGACATTCTCTATGGATTTTACGGTTTTGAATGCATTTTAGCATGTAAGGTTTTGTTTTTTTGGCTGCCAAATGCTAATTGGTTCCACCTGGAGTCAAATCCTCCACACATTCGAGTTTTCTAGGAAGAAAGCTCCAGAAATCTGAGAAAACATGATATTTCTTTCTGTAAGCATGTCATTGGATGCATTTGCCGAACAGGAAGATTGTGCTTTTCTCCAAAACAACTTTCAAGGTGATTTTTTGGTTAAATTTAACTTCAAAACTACAACATTTTGTCTAGATACTCCTGAATGAAAACAAAGATATCTGGTGATTTTTAGCTATCTCAATGATAGATCTTGCTACAGCCTCTGTGTGTGTTTGTGTTTTCTGGACATTCTCTATGGACTTTACAGTTTTGAATGCATTTTAGTATGTAAGTTTTTGTTTTTAGCTGCCAAACGCTAATTGGTTCCACCTGGAGTCAAATTCTCCACACATTCGAGTTTTCTAGGAAGAAAGCTTCAGAAACCTGAGAAAACATGATATTTGTATTTGTAAACATGACATTGGATGCATTTGCAAAACAGGAAGATTGTGCTTTTCTCCAAAACCACTTTCACGGTGATTTTTCGTTAAATTTCACCCGAAATCCACAACAATTTTATCCAGATACTCCTGGATGAAAACAAAACTATCTGTGGATTTTTAGCTATCTCAATGCCAGATCTTGCTACAGCCTCTGTGTGTGTTTGTGTTTTCTGGACATTCTCTATGGACTTGAAAGTTTTGAATGCATTTTAGCATGTAAGGTTTTGTTTTCTCCTGGCAAACGCTAATTGCTTCCACCTGGAGTCAAATCCGCCACACAGTCGAGTTTTCTAGGAAGAAAGCTCCAGAAACCTGAGAAAACATGATATTTCTTTCTGTAAACATGACATTGGATGCATTTGCCGAAGAGGAAGATTGTACTTTTCTCCAAAACCACTTTCACCGTGATTTTTTGGTTAAATTTCACTTGAAAACTACAACAATTTGTCTAGATACTCCTGGATGAAAACAAAGATATCTGGTGATTTTTAGCTATCTCACTCCCAGATCTTGCTACAGCCTCTGTGTGTGTTTGTGTTTTCTGGACATTCTCTATGGACTTTACGGTTTTGAATGCATTTTAGCATGTAAGTTTTTGCTTTCAGCTGCCAAATGCTAGTTGGTTCCACCTGGAGTGAAATCCGCCACACATTCGAGTTTTCTAGGATGAAAGCTTCAGAAACCTGAGAAAACATGATATTTGTATTTGTAAACATGACATTGGATGCAATTGCTAAACATGAAGATTGTGCTTTTCTCCAAAACAACTTTCAAGGTGATTTTTTGGTTAAATTTAACTTCAAAACTACAACATTTTGTCTAGATACTCCTGGATGAAAACAAAGATATCTGGTGATTTTTAGCTATCTCAATGATAGATCTTGCTACAGCCTCTGTGTGTGTTTGTGTTTTCTGGACATTCTCCAGGGACTTGAAAGTTTTGAATGCATTTTAGTATGTAAGTTTTTGTTTTTAGCGGCCAAACGCTAATTGGTTCCACCTGGAGTCAAATCCTCCACACATTCGAGTTTTCTAGGAAGAAAGCTTCAGAAACCTGAGAAAACATGATATTTGTATTTGTAAACATGACATTGGATGCATTTGCAAAACAGGAAGATTGTGCTTTTCTCCAAAACCACTTTCACGGTGATTTTTCGTTAAATTTCACCCGAAATCCACAACAATTTGTCCAGATACTCCTGGATGAAAACAAAACTATCTGGTGTGTTGTGGCTATCTCAATGCCAGATCTTGCTACAGCCTCTGTGTGTGTTTGTGTTTTCTGGACATTCTCTATGGACTTGAAAGTTTTGAATGCATTTTAGCATGTAAGGTTTTGTTTTCTCCTGGCAAACGCTAATTGGTTCCACCTGGAGTCAAATCCGCCACACAGTCGAGTTTTCTAGGAAGAAAGCTCCAGAAACCTGAGAAAACATGATATTTCTTTCTGTAAACATGACATTGGATGCATTTGCCGAAGAGGAAGATTGTGCTTTTCTCCAAAACCACTTTCACGGTGATTTTTTGGTTAAATTTCACTTGAAAACTACAACAATTTGTCTAGATACTCCTGGATGAAAACAAAGATATCTGGTGATTTTTAGCTATCTCAATCCCAGATCTTGCTACAGCCTCTGTGTGTGTTTGTGTTTTCTGGACATTCTCTATGGACTTTACGGTTTTGAATGCATTTTAGCATGTAAGTTTTTGCTTTCAGCTGCCAAACGCTAGTTGGTTCCACCTGGAGTGAAATCCGCCACACATTCGAGTTTTCTAGGAAGAAAGCTTCAGAAACCTGAGAAAACATGATATTTGTATTTGTAAACATGACATTGGATGCAATTGCTAAACAAGAAGATTGTGCTTTTCCCCAAAACCACTTTCACGGTGATTTTTGGTTAAATTTCACTTCAAAACTACAATTTGTCCAGATACTCCTGGATGAAAACAAAACTATCTGGTGTGTTGTGGCTATCTCAATCCCAGATCTTGCTACAGCCTCTGTGTGTGTTTGTGTTTTCTGGACATTCTCTATGGACTTGAAAGTTTTGAATGCATTTTAGCATGTAAGGTTTTGTTTTCTCCTGGCAAACGCTAATTGGTTCCACCTGGAGTCAAATCCTCCACACAGTCGAGTTTTCTAAGAAGAAAGCTCCAGAAACCTGAGAAAACATGATATTTCTTTCTGTAAACATGACATTGGATGCATTTGCCGAAGAGGAAGATTGTGCTTTTCTCCAAAACCACTTTCACGGTGATTTTTTGGTTAAATTTCACTTGAAAACTACAACAATTTGTCTAGATACTCCTGGATGAAAACAAAGATATCTGGTGATTTTTAGCTATCTCAATCCCAGATCTTGCTACAGCCTCTGTGTGTGTTTGTGTTTTCTGGACATTCTCTATGGACTTTACGGTTTTGAATGCATTTTAGCATGTAAATTTTTGCTTTCAGCTGCCAAACGCTAGTTGGTTCCACCTGGAGTGAAATCCGCCACACATTCGAGTTTTCTAGGATGAAAGCTTCAGAAACCTGAGAAAACATGATATTTGTATTTGTAAACATGACATTGGATGCATTTGCTAAACAGGAAGATTGTGCTTTTCCCTAAAACCACTTTCACGGTGATTTTTGGTTAAATTTCACTTCAAAACTACAACAATTTGTCCAGATACTCCTGGATGAAAACAAAACTATCTGGTGCGTTGTGGCTATCTCAATCCCAGATCTTGCTACAGCCTCTGTGTGTGTTTGTGTTTTCTGGACATTCTCTATTTCCTTTACGGTTTTGAATGCATTTTAGCAGGACCCTTTTTGTTTTCTGCTGGCAAACGCTAATTGGTTCCACCTGGAGTCAAATCCTCCACACATTTGAGTTTTCTAGGAAGAAAGCTTCAGAAACCTGAGAAAACATGATATTTGTATTTGTAAACATGACATTGGATGCATTTGCCGACAGGAAGATTGTGCTTTTCTCCAAAACCACTTTCAAGGTGATTTTTTGGTTAAATTTCACCCGAAATCCACAAGAATTTGTCCAGATATTCCTGGATGAAAACAAAACTATCTGGTGTGTTGTGGCTATCTCAATCCCAGATCTTGCTACAGCCTCCGTGTTTGTTTCTGTTTTCTGGACATTCTCTATGGACTTTACGGTTTCGAATGCATTTTAACAGGACCCTTTTTGTTTTTAGCTGCCAAACGCTAATTGGTTCCACCTGGAGTCAAATCCTCCACACATTCGAGTTTAAAAGGAAGAAAGCTTCAGAAACCTGAGAAAACATGATATTTCTTTCTGGAACCATGACATTGGATGCATTTTACAAACAGGAAGATTGTGCTTTTCTCCAAAACCACTTTCAGGGTGTTTTTTGGTTAAATTTCACCCGAAATCCACAAGAATTTGTCCAAATACTCCTGGATGAAAACAAAACTATCTGTGGATTTTTAGCTATCTCAATGCCAGATCTTGCTACAGCCTCTGTGTGTGTTTGTGTTTTCTGGACATTCTCTATGGACTTTACGGTTTTGAATGCATTTTAGCATGTAAGTTTTTGTTTTTAGCTGCCAAACGGTAATTGGTTCCACCTGGAGTCAAATCCTCCACAGATTCGAGTTTTCTAGGAAGAAAGCTTCAGAAACCTGAGAAAACATGATATTTCTTTCTGGAAACATGACATTGGATGCAATTGCCAAACAGGAAGATTGTGCTTTTCTCCAAAACCACTTTCACGGTGATTTTTTGGTTAAATTTCACATCAAAACTACAACAATTTGTCGAGATACTCCTGGATGAAAACAAAACTATCTGGTGATTTTTAGCTATCTCAATCCCAGATCTTGCTAAAGCCTCTGTGTGTGTTTGTGTTTTCTGGACATTCTCTATGGACTTTACAGTTTTAATGCATTTTAGCATGTAAGGTTTTGTTTTTAGCTGCCAAACGCTAATTGGTTCCACCTGGAGTCAAATCCTCCACACATTCGCGTTTTCTAGGAAGAAAGCTTCAGAAACCTGAGAAAACATGCTATTTCTTTCTGGAAACATGACATTGGATGCATTTGCCAAAGAGGAAGATTGTGCTTTTCTCCAAAACGACGTTAACGGTGATTTTTTGGTTAAATTTCACTTCAAAACTACAACAATTTGTCCAGATACTCCTGGATGAAAACAAAACTATCTGGTGTGTTGTGGCTATCTCAATCCCAGATCTTGCTACAGCCTCTGTGTGTGTTTGTGTTTTCTGGACATTCTCTATGGACTTTACAGTTTTGAATGCATTTTAGCATGTAAGGTTTTGTTTTTAGCTGCCAAACGCTAATTGGTTCCACCTGGAGTCAAATCCTCCACACATTCGAGTTTTCTAGGAAGAAAGCTTCACAAACCTGAGAAAACATGATATTTCTTTCTGTAAACATGACATTGGATTCATTTGCTGAACAGGAAGATTGTGCTTTTCTCCAAGACCACTTTCACAATGATTTTTGGTTAAATTTTACTTCAAAGCTACAACAATTTATCCAGACACTCCTGGATGAAAACAAAACTATCTGGTGCGTTGTGGCTATCTCAATCCCAGATCTTGCTACAGCCTCTGTGTGTGTTTGTGTTTTCTGGACATTCTCTATTTCCTTTACGGTTTTGAATGCATTTTAGCAGGACCCTTTTTGTTGTCTGCTGGCAAACGCTAATTGGTTCCACCTGGAGTCTAATCCTCCACACATTTGAGTTTTCTAGGAAGAAAGCTTCAGAAACCTGAGAAAACATGATATTTGTATTTGTAAACATGACATTGGATGCATTTGCCGACAGGAAGATTGTGCTTTTCTCCAAAACCACTTTCAAGGTGATTTTTTGGTTAAATTTCACCCGAAATCCACAAGAATTTGTCCAGATATTCCTGGATGAAAACAAAACTATCTGGTGTGTTGTGGCTATCTCAATGCCAGATCTTGCTACAGCCTCTGTGTGTGTTTGTGTTTTCTGGACATTCTCTATGGACTTTACGGTTTCGAATGCATTTTAACAGGACCCTTTTTGTTTTTAGCTGCCAAACGCTAATTGGTTCCACCTGGAGTCAAATCCTCCACACATTCGAGTTTAAAAGGAAGAAAGCTTCAGAAACCTGAGAAAACATGATATTTCTTTCTGGAACCATGACATTGGATGCATTTTACAAACAGGAAGATTGTGCTTTTCTCCAAAACCACTTTCAGGGTGTTTTTTGGTTAAATTTCACCCGAAATCCACAAGAATTTGTCCAGATACTCCTGGATGAAAACAAAACTATCTGTGGATTTTTAGCTATCTCAATGCCAGATCTTGCTACAGCCTCTGTGTGTGTTTGTGTTTTCTGGACATTCTCTATGGACTTTACGGTTTTGAATGCATTTTAGCATGTAAGTTTTTGTTTTTAGCTGCCAAACGGTAATTGGTTCCACCTGGAGTCAAATCCTCCACAGATTCGAGTTTTCTAGGAAGAAAGCTTCAGAAACCTGAGAAAACATGATATTTCTTTCTGGAAACATGACATTGGATGCAATTGCCAAACAGGAAGATTGTGCTTTTCTCCAAAACCACTTTCACGGTGATTTTTTGGTTAAATTTCACATCAAAACTACAACAATTTGTCGAGATACTCCTGGATGAAAACAAAACTATCTGGTGATTTTTAGCTATCTCAATCCCAGATCTTGCTAAAGCCTCTGTGTGTGTTTGTGTTTTCTGGACATTCTCTATGGACTTTACAGTTTTAATGCATTTTAGCATGTAAGGTTTTGTTTTTAGCTGCCAAACGCTAATTGGTTCCACCTGGAGTCAAATCCTCCACACATTCGCGTTTTCTAGGAAGAAAGCTTCAGAAACCTGAGAAAACATGCTATTTCTTTCTGGAAACATGACATTGGATGCATTTGCCAAAGAGGAAGATTGTGCTTTTCTCCAAAACCACGTTAACGGTGATTTTTTGGTTAAATTTCACTTCAAAACTACAACAATTTGTCCAGATACTCCTGGATGAAAACAAAACTATCTGGTGTGTTGTGGCTATCTCAATCCCAGATCTTGCTACAGCCTCTGTGTGTGTTTGTGTTTTCTGGACATTCTCTATGGACTTTATGGTTTTGAATGCATTTTAGCATGTAAGGTTTTGTTTTTAGCTGCCAAACGCTAATTGGTTCCACCTGGAGTCAAATCCTCCACACATTCGAGTTTTCTAGGAAGAAAGCTTCACAAACCTGAGAAAACATGATATTTCTTTCTGTAAACATGACATTGGATTCATTTGCTGAACAGGAAGATTGTGCTTTTCTCCAAGACCACTTTCACAATGATTTTTGGTTAAATTTTACTTCAAAGCTACAACAATTTATCCAGACACTCCTGGATGAAAACAAAACTATCTGGTGCGTTGTGGCTATCTCAATCCCAGATCTTGCTACAGCCTCTGTGTGTGTTTGTGTTTTCTGGACATTCTCTATTTCCTTTACGGTTTTGAATGCATTTTAGCAGGACCCTTTTTGTTGTCTGCTGGCAAACGCTAATTGGTTCCACCTGGAGTCAAATCCTCCACACATTTGAGTTTTCTAGGAAGAAAGCTTCAGAAACCTGAGAAAACATGATATTTGTATTTGTAAACATGACATTGGATGCATTTGCCGACAGGAAGATTGTGCTTTTCTCCAAAACCACTTTCAAGGTGATTTTTTGGTTAAATTTCACCCGAAATCCACAAGAATTTGTCCAGATATTCCTGGATGAAAACAAAACTATCTGGTGTGTTGTGGCTATCTCAATGCCAGATCTTGCTACAGCCTCTGTGTGTGTTTGTGTTTTCTGGACATTCTCTATGGAATTTACGGTTTTGAATGCATTTTAGCATGTAAGTTTTTGTTTTTAGCTGCCAAACGGTAATTGGTTCCACCTGGAGTCAAATCCTCCACACATTCGAGTTTTCTAGGAAGAAAGCTTCAGAAACCTGAGAAAACATGATATTTCTTTCTGGAAACATGACATTGGATGCATTTGCCAAACAGGAAGATTGTGCTTTTCTCCAAAACCACTTTCAGGGTGTTTTTTGGTAAATTTCACCCGAAATCCACAACAATTTGTCCAGATACTCCTGGATGAAAACAAAACTATCTGTGGATTTTTAACTATCTCAATCCGAGATCTTACTCCAGCCTCTGTGTGTGTTTGTGTTTTCTGGACATTCTCTATGGACTTTACGGTTTCGAATGCATTTTAACAGGACCCTTTTGTTTTTAGCTGCCAAACGCTAATTGGTTCCACCTGGAGTCAAATCCTCCACACATTCGAGTTTAAAAGGAAGAAAGCTTCAGAAACCTGAGAAAACATGATATTTCTTTCTGGAACCATGACATTGGATGCATTTTACAAACAGGAAGATTGTGCTTTTCTCCAAAACCACTTTCAGGGTGTTTTTTGGTTAAATTTCACCCGAAATCCACAAGAATTTGTACAGATACTCCTGGATGAAAACAAAACTATCTGTGGATTTTTAGCTATCTCAATGCCAGATCTTGCTACAGCCTCTGTGTGTGTTTGTGTTTTCTGGACATTCTCTATGGACTTTACGGTTTTGAATGCATTTTAGCATGTAAGTTTTTGTTTTTAGCTGCCAAACGGTAATTGGTTCCACCTGGAGTCAAATCCTCCACAGATTCGAGTTTTCTAGGAAGAAAGCTTCAGAAACCTGAGAAAACATGATATTTCTTTCTGGAAACATGACATTGGATGCATTTGCCAAACAGGAAGATTGTGCTTTTCTCCAAAACCACTTTCACGGTGATTTTTTGGTTAAATTTCACATCAAAACTACAACAATTTGTCGCGATACTCCTGGATGAAAACAAAACTATCTGCTGATTTTTAGCTATCTCAATCCCAGATCTTGCTGCAGCCTCTGTGTGTGTTTGTGTTTTCTGGACATTCTCTATGGACTTTACAGTTTTAATGCATTTTAGCATGTAAGGTTTTGTTTTTAGCTGCCAAACGCTAATTGGTTCCACCTGGAGTCAAATCCTCCACACATTCGCGTTTTCTAGGAAGAAAGCTTCAGAAACCTGAGAAAACATGATATTTCTTTCTGGAAACATGACATTGGATGCATTTGCCAAAGAGGAAGATTGTGCTTTTCTCCAAAACCACGTTCACGGTGATTTTTTGGTTAAATTTCACTTCAAAACTACAACAATTTGTCCAGATACTCCTGGATGAAAACAAAACTATCTGGTGTGTTGTGGCTATCTCAATCCCAGATCTTGCTACAGCCTCTGTGTGTGTTTGTGTTTTCTGGACATTCTCTATGGACTTTATGGTTTTGAATGCATTTTAGCATGTAAGGTTTTGTTTTTAGCTGCCAAACGCTAATTGGTTCCACCTGGAGTCAAATCCTCCACACATTCGAGTTTTCTAGGAAGAAAGCTTCACAAACCTGAGAAAACATGATATTTCTTTCTGTAAACATGACATTGGATTCATTTGCTGAACAGGAAGATTGTGCTTTTCTCCAAGACCACTTTCACAATGATTTTTGGTTAAATTTTACTTCAAAGCTACAACAATTTATCCAGACACTCCTGGATGAAAACAAAACTATCTGGTGCGTTGTGGCTATCTCAATCCCAGATCTTGCTACAGCCTCTGTGTGTGTTTGTGTTTTCTGGACATTCTCTATTTCCTTTACGGTTTTGAATGCATTTTAGCAGGACCCTTTTTGTTGTCTGCTGGCAAACGCTAATTGGTTCCACCTGGAGTCTAATCCTCCACACATTTGAGTTTTCTAGGAAGAAAGCTTCAGAAACCTGAGAAAACATGATATTTGTATTTGTAAACATGACATTGGATGCATTTGCCGACAGGAAGATTGTGCTTTTCTCCAAAACCACTTTCACGGTGATTTTTGGTTAAATTTCACCCGAAATCCACAAGAATTTGTCCAGATACTCCTGGATGAAAACAAAACTATCTGATGTGTTGTGGCTATCTCAATGCCAGATCTTGCTACAGCCTCTGTGTGTGTTTGTGTTTTTGGACATTCTCTATGGACTTTACGGTTTTGAATGCATTTTAGCATGTAAGTTTTTGTTTTTAGCTGCCAAACGCTAATTGGTTCCACCTGGAGTCAAATCCTCCACACATTCGCGTTTTCTAGGAAGAAAGCTTCAGAAACCTGAGAAAACATATTTCTTTCTGTAAACATGACATTGGATTCAATTGCTGAACTGGAAGATTGTGCTTTTCTACAAAACCACTTTCACAATGGTTTTTGGTTAAATTTCACTTCAAAGCTACAACAATTTATCCAGATACTCCTGGATGAAAACAAAACTATCTGGTGTGTTGTGGTTATCTCAATCCCAGATCTTGCTACAGCCTCTGTGTGTGTTTGTGTTTTCTGGACATTCTCTATGAACTTTAAGGTTTTGAATGCATTTTAGCAGGACCCATTTTGTTTTCTGCTGGCAAACGCTAATTGGTTCCACCTGGAGTCAAATCCTCCACACATTCGAGTTTTCTAGGAAGAAAGCTTCAGAAACCTGAGAAAACAGGATATTTCTTTCTGTAAACATGACATTGGATGCATTTGCCGACAGGAAGATTGTGCTTTACTCCAAATCCACTTTCACTGTGATTTTTTGGTTAAATTTCACCTGAAATCCACAAGAATTTGTCCAGATACTCCTGGATGAAAACAAAACTGTCTGTGGATTTTTAGCTCTCTCAATCCCAGATCTTGCTACAGCCTCTGTGTGTGTTTGTGTTTTCTGGACATTCTCTATGGACTTTACAGTTTTGAATGCATTTTAGCATGTAAGTTTTTGCTTTCAGCTGGCAAACGCTAATTGGTTCCACCTGGAGTCAAATCCTCCACACATTCGAGTTTTCCAGAAAGAAAGCTTCAGAAACCTGAGAAAACATGGTATTTCTTTCTGTAAACATGACATTGGATGCATTCTCCAAACAGGAAGATTGTGCTTTTCTCCAAAACCACTTTCACAATGATTTTTGGTTAAATTTTACTTCAAAGCTACAATAATTTATCCAGATACTCCTGGATGAAAACAAAACTATCTGGTGTGTTGTGGTTATCTCAATCCCAGATCTTGCTACAGCCTCTGTGTGTGTTTGTGTTTTCTGGACATTCTCTATGAACTTTAAGGTTTTGAATGCATTTTAGCAGGACTCATTTTGTTTTCTGCTGGCAAACGCTAATTGGTTCCACCTGGAGTCAAATCCTCCACACATTCGAGTTTTCCAGAAAGAAAGCTTCAGAAACCTGAGAAAACATGATATTTCTTTCTGTAAACATGACATTGGATGCATTTGCCGACAGGAAGATTGTGCTTTACTCCAAATCCACTTTCACTGTGATTTTTTGGTTAAATTTCACCTGAAATCCACAAGAATTTGTCCAGATACTCCTGGATGAAAACAAAACTGTCTGTGGATTTTTAGCTATCTCAATCCCAGATCTTGCTACAGCCTCTGTGTGTGTTTGTGTTTTCTGGACATTCTCTATGGACTTTACAGTTTTGAATGCATTTTAGCATGTAAGTTTTTGTTTTCAGCTGGCAAACGCTAATTGGTTCCACCTGGAGTCAAATCCTCCACACATTCGAGTTTTCTAAGAAGAAAGCTTCAGAAACCTGAGAAAACATGAGATTTCTTTCTGGAAACATGACATTGGATGCATTCTCCAAACAGGAAGGTTGTGCTTTTCTCCAAAACCACTTTCACAATGATTTTTGGTTAAATTTTACTTCAAAGCTACAATAATTTATACAAATACTCATGGATGAAAACAAAACTATCTGGTGTGTTGCGGTTATCTCAATCCCAGATCTTGCTACAGCCTCTGTGTGTGTTTGTGTTTTCTGGACATTCTATATGAACTTTAAGGTTTTGAATGCATTTTAGCAGGACCCATTTTGTTTTCTGCTGGCAAACGCTAATTGGTTCCACCTGGAGTCAAATCCTCCACACATTCGAGTTTTCTAGGAAGAAAGCTTCAGAAACCTGAGAAAACATGATATTTCTTTCTGTAAACATGACATTGGATGCATTTGCCGACAGGAAGATTGTGCTTTACTCCAAATCCACTTTCACTGTGATTTTTTGGTTAAATTTCACCTGAAATCCACAAGAATTTGTCCAGATACTCCTGGATGAAAACAAAACTGTATGTGGATTTTTAGCTATCTCAATCCCAGATCTTGCTACAGCCTCTGTGTGTGTTTGTGTTTTCTGGACATTCTCTATGGACTTTACAGTTTTGAATGCATTTTAGCATGTAAGTTTTTGTTTTCAGCTGGCAAACGCTAATTGGTTCCACCTGGAGTCAAATCCTCCACACATTCGAGTTTTCCAGAAAGAAAGCTTCAGAAACCTGAGAAAACATGATATTTCTTTCTGTAAACATGACATTGGATGCATTTGCCAAACAGGAATATTGTGCTTTTCTCCAAAACCACTTTCACGGTGATTTTTTGGTTAAATTTCACTTCAAAACTACAACAATTTGTCCAGATACTCCTGGATGAAAACAAAACTATCTGGTGTGTTGTGGCTATCTCAATCCCAGATCTTGCTGCAGCCTCTGTGTGTGTTTGTGTTTTCTGGACATTCTCTATGGACTTTATGGTTTTGAATGCATTTTAGCATGTAAGTTTTTGTTTTTAGCTGCCAAACGCTAATTGGTTCCACCTGGAGTCAAATCCTCCACACATTCGCGTTTTCTAGGATGAAAGCTTCAGAAACCTGAGAAAGCATGGTATTTCTTTCTGGAAACATGACATTGCATGCATTTGCCGAACAGGAAGATTGTGCTTTTCCCCAAAACCACTTTCACGGTGATTTTTTTGGTTAAATTACACTTCAAAACTACAACAATTGGTCCAGATACTCCTGGATGAAAACTAAACTATCTGGTGTGTTGTGGCTATCTCAATCCCAGATCTTGCTACAGCCTCTGTGTGTGTTTGTGTTTTCTGGACATTCTCTATGGACTTTACAGTTTTGAATGCATTTTAGCATGTAAGTTTTTGTTTTCAGCTGGCAAACGCTAATTGGTTCCACCTGGAGTCAAATCCTCCACACATTCGAGTTTTCTAGGAAGAAAGCTTCAGAAACCTGAGAAAACATGATATTTCTTTCTGTAAACATGACATTGGATGCATTTGCCGACAGGAAGATTGTGCTTTACTCCAAATCCACTTTCACTGTGATTTTTTGGTTAAATTTCACCTGAAATCCACAAGAATTTGTCCAGATACTCCTGGATGAAAACAAAACTGTATGTGGATTTTTAGCTATCTCAATCCCAGATCTTGCTACAGCCTCTGTGTGTGTTTGTGTTTTCTGGACATTTTCTATGGACTTTACAGTTTTGAATGCATTTTAGCATGTAAGTTTTTGTTTTCAGCTGGCAAACGCTAATTGGTTCCACCTGGAGTCAAATCCTCCACACATTCGAGTTTTCCAGAAAGAAAGCTTCAGAAACCTGAGAAAACATGATATTTCTTTCTGTAAACATGACATTGGATGCATTTGCCAAACAGGAAGATTGTGCTTTTCTCCAAAACCACTTTCACGGTGATTTTTTGGTTAAATTTCACTTCAAAACTACAACAATTTGTCCAGATACTCCTGGATGAAAACAAAACTATCTGGTGTGTTGTGGCTATCTCAATCCCAGATCTTGCTGCAGCCTCTGTGTGTTTTTGTGTTTTCTGGACATTCTCTATGGACTTTATGGTTTTGAATGCATTTTAGCATGTAAGTTTTTGTTTTCTCCTGGCAAACGCTAATTGGTTCCACCTGGAGTCAAATCCTCCACACATTCGAGTTTTCTAAGAAGAAAGCTTCAGAAACCTGAGAAAACATGATATTTCTTTCTGTAAACATGACATTGGATTCATTTGCAGAAGAGGAACATTGTGCTTTTCTACAAAACCACTTTCACAATGATTTTTGGTTAAATTTTACTTCAAAGCTACAATAATTTATCCAGATACTCCTGGATGAAAACAAAACTATCTGGTGTGTTGTGGTTATCTCAATCCCAGATCTTGCTACAGCCTCTGTGTGTGTTTGTGTTTTCTGGACATTCTCTATGAACTTTAAGGTTTTGAATGCATTTTAGCAGGACCCATTTTGTTTTCTGCTGGCAAACGCTAATTGGTTCCACCTGGAGTCAAATCCTCCACACATTCGAGTTTTCTAGGAAGAAAGCTTCAGAAACCTGAGAAAACATGATATTTCTTTCTGTAAACATGACATTGGATGCATTTGCCGACAGGAAGATTGTGCTTTACTCCAAATCCACTTTCACTGTGATTTTTTGGTTAAATTTCACCTGAAATCCACAAGAATTTGTCCAGATACTCCTGGATGAAAACAAAACTGTCTGTGGATTTTTAGCTATCTCAATCCCAGATCTTGCTACAGCCTCTGTGTGTGTTTGTGTTTTCTGGACATTCTCTATGGACTTTACAGTTTTGAATGCATTTTAGCATGTAAGTTTTTGTTTTCAGCTGGCAAACGCTAATTGGTTCCACCTGGAGTCAAATCCTCCACACATTCGAGTTTTCTAGGAAGAAAGCTTCAGAAACCTGAGAAAACATGATATTTCTTTCTGTAAACATGACATTGGATGCATTTCCCGAACAGGAAGATTGTGCTTTTCCCCAAAACCACTTTCACGGTGATTTTTTTGGTTAAATTACACTTCAAAACTACAACAATTTGTCCAGATACTCCTGGATGAAAACTAAACTATCTGGTGTGTTGTGGCTATCTCAATCCCAGATCTTGCTACAGCCTCTGTGTGTGTTTGTGTTTTCTGGACATTCTCTATGGACTTTACAGTTTTGAATGCATTTTAGCATGTAAGTTTTTGTTTTCAGCTGGCAAACGCTAATTGGTTCCACCTGGAGTCAAATCATCCACACATTCGAGTTTTCTAAGAAGAAAGCTTCAGAAACCTGAGAAAACATGATATTTCTTTCTGTAAACATGACATTGGATGCATTCTCCAAACAGGAAGATTGTGCTTTTCTCCAAAACCACTTTCACAATGATTTTTGGTTAAATTTTACTTCAAAGCTACAATAATTTATCCAGATACTCCTGGATGAAAACAAAACTATCTGGTGTGTTGTGGTTATCTCAATCCCAGATCTTGCTACAGCCTCTGTGTGTGTTTGTGTTTTCTGGACATTCTCTATGAACTTTAAGGTTTTGAATGCATTTTAGCAGGACCCATTTTGTTTTCTGCTGGCAAACGCTAATTGGTTCCACCTGGAGTCAAATCCTCCACACATTCGAGTTTTCTAGGAAGAAAGCTTCAGAAACCTGAGAAAACATGATATTTCTTTCTGTAAACATGACATTGGATGCATTTGCCGACAGGAAGATTGTGCTTTACTCCAAATCCACTTTCACTGTGATTTTTTGGTTAAATTTCACCTGAAATCCACAAGAATTTGTCCA
Source organism: Oryctolagus cuniculus (assembly GCF_964237555.1). Taxonomy (NCBI): domain Eukaryota; kingdom Metazoa; phylum Chordata; class Mammalia; order Lagomorpha; family Leporidae; genus Oryctolagus; species Oryctolagus cuniculus. The sequence goes on along the minus strand of NW_027208207.1, from coordinate 1,100,211 downwards.
GATACTCCTGGATGAAAACAAAACTGTCTGTGGATTTTTAGCTATCTCAATCCCAGATCTTGCTACAGCCTCTGTGTGTGTTTGTGTTTTCTGGACATTCTCTATGGACTTTACAGTTTTGAATGCATTTTAGTATGTAAGTTTTTGTTTTCAGCTGGCAAACGCTAATTGGTTCCACCTGGAGTCAAATCCTCCACACATTCGAGTTTTCCAGAAAGAAAGCTTCAGAAACCTGAGAAAACATGATATTTCTTTCTGTAAACATGACATTGGATGCATTTGCCGAACAGGAAGATTGTGCTTTTCTCCAAAACCACTTTCACGGTGATTTTTTGGTTACATTTCACTTCAAAACTACAACAATTTGTCCAGATACTCCTGGATGAAAACAAAACTATCTGGTGTGTTGTGGCTATCTCAATCCCAGATCTTGCTACAGCCTCTGTGTGTCTTTGTGTTTTCTGGACATTCTCTATGGACTTTACGGTTTTGAATGCATTTTAGCATGTAAGTTTTTGTTTTCAGCTGGCAAACGCTAATTGGTTCCACCTGGAGTCAAATCCTCCACACATTCGAGTTTTCTAAGAAGAAAGCTTCAGAAACCTGAGAAAACATGATATTTTTTTCTGTAAACATGACATTGGATTCATTTGCAGAACAGGAAGATTGTGCTTTTCTACAAAACCACTTTCACAATGATTTTTGGTTAAATTTTACTTCAAAGCTACAATAATTTATCCAGATACTCCTGGATGAAAACAAAACTATCTGGTGTGTTGTGGTTATCTCAATCCCAGATCTTGCTACAGCCTCTGTGTGTGTTTGTGTTTTCTGGACATTCTCTATGAACTTTAAGGTTTTGAATGCATTTTAGCAGGACCCATTTTGTTTTCTGCTGGCAAACGCTAATTGGTTCCACCTGGAGTCAAATCCTCCACACATTCGAGTTTTCTAGGAAGAAAGCTTCAGAAACCTGAGAAAACATGATATTTCTTTCTGTAAACATGACCTTGGATGCATTTGCCGACAGGAAGATTGTGCTTTACTCCAAATCCACTTTCACTGTGATTTTTTGGTTAAATTTCACCTGAAATCCACAAGAATTTGTCCAGATACTCCTGGATGAAAACAAAACTGTCTGTGGATTTTTAGCTATCTCAATCCCAGATCTTGCTACAGCCTCTGTGTGTGTTTGTGTTTTCTGGACATTCTCTATGGACTTTACAGTTTTGAATGCATTTTAGCATGTAAGTTTTTGTTTTCAGCTGGCAAACGCTAATTGGTTCCACCTGGAGTCAAATCCTCCACACATTCGAGTTTTCTAAGAAGAAAGCTTCAGAAACCTGAGAAAACATGATATTTCTTTCTGTAAACATGACATTGGATGCATTTGCCAAACAGGAATATTGTGCTTTTCTCCAAAACCACTTTCACGGTGATTTTTTGGTTAAATTTCACTTCAAAACTACAACAATTTGTCCAGATACTCCTGGATGAAAACAAAACTATCTGGTGTGTTGTGGCTATCTCAATCCCAGATCTTGCTGCAGCCTCTGTGTGTGTTTGTGTTTTCTGGACATTCTCTATGGACTTTACGGTTTTGAATGCATTTTAGCATGTAAGTTTTTGTTTTTAGCTGCCAAACGCTAATTGGTTCCACCTGGAGTCAAATCCTCCACACATTCGCGTTTTCTAGGAAGAAAGCTTCAGAAACCTGAGAAAACATGGTATTTCTTTCTGGAAACATGACATTGGATGCATTTGCCGAAGAGGAAGATTGTGCTTTTCCCCAAAACCACTTTCACGGTGATTTTTTTGGTTACATTTCACTTCAAAACTACAACAATTTGTCCAGATACTCCTGGATGAAAACAAAACTATCTGGTGTGTTGTGGCTATCTCAATCCCAGATCTTGCTACAGCCTCTGTGTGTGTTTGTGTTTTCTGGACATTCTCTATGGACTTTACAGTTTTGAATGCATTTTAGCATGTAAGTTTTTGTTTTCAGCTGCCAAACGCTAATTGGTTCCACCTGGAGTCAAATCCTCCACACATTCGAGTTTTCTAAGAAGAAAGCTTCAGAAACCTGAGAAAACATGATATTTCTTTCTGTAAACATGACATTGATGCATTCTCCAAACAGCAAGATTGTGCTTTTCTCCAAAACCACTTTCACAATGATTTTTGGTTAAATTTTACTTCAAAGCTACAATAATTTATCCAGATACTCCTGGATGAAAACAAAACTATCTGGTGTGTTGTGGTTATCTCAATCCCAGATCTTGCTACAGCCTCTGTGTGTGTTTGTGTTTTCTGGACATTCTCTATGAACTTTAAGGTTTTGAATGCATTTTAGCAGGACCCATTTTGTTTTCTGCTGGCAAACGCTAATTGGTTCCACCTGGAGTCAAATCCTCCACACATTCGAGTTTTCTAGGAAGAAAGCTTCAGAAACCTGAGAAAACATGATATTTCTTTCTGTAAACATGACATTGGATGCATTTGCCGACAGGAAGATTGTGCTTTACTCCAAATCCACTTTCACTGTGATTTTTTGGTTAAATTTCACCTGAAATCCACAAGAATTTGTCCAGATACTCCTGGATGAAAACAAAACTGTCTGTGGATTTTTAGCTATCTCAATCCCAGATCTTGCTACAGCCTCTGTGTGTGTTTGTGTTTTCTGGACATTCTCTATGGACTTTATGGTTTTGAATGCATTTTAGCATGTAAGTTTTTGTTTTCAGCTGGCAAACGCTAATTGGTTCCACCTGGAGTCAAATCCTCCACACATTCGAGTTTTCCAGAAAGAAAGCTTCAGAAACCTGAGAAAACATGATATTTCTTTCTGTAAACATGACATTGGATGCATTTGCCGAACAGGAAGATTGTGCTTTTCTCCAAAACCACTTTCACGGTGATTTTTTGGTTAAATTTCACTTCAAAACTACAACAATTTGTCCAGATACTCCTGGATGAAAACAAAACTATCTGGTGTGTTGTGGCTATCTCAATCCCAGATCTTGCTACAGCCTCTGTGTGTCTTTGTGTTTTCTGGACATTCTCTATGGACTTTACGGTTTTGAATGCATTTTAGCATGTAAGTTTTTGTTTTCAGCTGGCAAACGCTAATTGGTTCCACCTGGAGTCAAATCCTCCACACATTCGAGTTTTCTAAGAAGAAAGCTTCAGAAACCTGAGAAAACATGATATTTTTTTCTGTAAACATGACATTGGATTCATTTGCAGAACAGGAAGATTGTGCTTTTCTACAAAACCACTTTCACAATGATTTTTGGTTAAATTTTACTTCAAAGCTACAATAATTTATCCAGATACTCCTGGATGAAAACAAAACTATCTGGTGTGTTGTGGTTATCTCAATCCCAGATCTTGCTACAGCCTCTGTGTGTGTTTGTGTTTTCTGGACATTCTCTATGAACTTTAAGGTTTTGAATGCATTTTAGCAGGACCCATTTTGTTTTCTGCTGGCAAACGCTAATTGGTTCCACCTGGAGTCAAATCCTCCACACATTCGAGTTTTCTAGGAAGAAAGCTTCAGAAACCTGAGAAAACATGATATTTCTTTCTGTAAACATGACATTGGATGCATTTGCCGACAGGAAGATTGTGCTTTACTCCAAATCCACTTTCACTGTGATTTTTTGGTTAAATTTCACCTGAAATCCACAAGAATTTGTCCAGATACTCCTGGATGAAAACAAAACTGTCTGTGGATTTTTAGCTATCTCAATCCCAGATCTTGCTACAGCCTCTGTGTGTGTTTGTGTTTTCTGGACATTCTCTATGGACTTTACAGTTTTGAATGCATTTTAGCATGTAAGTTTTTGTTTTCAGCTGGCAAACGCTAATTGGTTCCACCTGGAGTCAAATCCTCCACACATTCGAGTTTTCTAAGAAGAAAGCTTCAGAAACCTGAGAAAACATGATATTTCTTTCTGTAAACATGACATTGATGCATTCTCCAAACAGCAAGATTGTGCTTTTCTCCAAAACCACTTTCACAATGATTTTTGGTTAAATTTTACTTCAAAGCTACAATAATTTATCCAGATACTCCTGGATGAAAACAAAACTATCTGGTGTGTTGTGGCTATCTCAATCCCAGATCTTGCTACAGCCTCTGTGTGTGTTTGTGTTTTCTGGACATTCTCTATGGACTTTACAGTTTTGAATGCATTTTAGCATGTAAGTTTTTGTTTTCAGCTGCCAAACGCTAATTGGTTCCACCTGGAGTCAAATCCTCCACACATTCGAGTTTTCTAAGAAGAAAGCTTCAGAAACCTGAGAAAACATGATATTTCTTTCTGTAAACATGACATTGATGCATTCTCCAAACAGCAAGATTGTGCTTTTCTCCAAAACCACTTTCACAATGATTTTTGGTTAAATTTTACTTCAAAGCTACAATAATTTATCCAGATACTCCTGGATGAAAACAAAACTATCTGGTGTGTTGTGGTTATCTCAATCCCAGATCTTGCTACAGCCTCTGTGTGTGTTTGTGTTTTCTGGACATTCTCTATGAACTTTAAGGTTTTGAATGCATTTTAGCAGGACCCATTTTGTTTTCTGCTGGCAAACGCTAATTGGTTCCACCTGGAGTCAAATCCTCCACACATTCGAGTTTTCTAGGAAGAAAGCTTCAGAAACCTGAGAAAACATGATATTTCTTTCTGTAAACATGACATTGGATGCATTTGCCGACAGGAAGATTGTGCTTTACTCCAAATCCACTTTCACTGTGATTTTTTGGTTAAATTTCACCTGAAATCCACAAGAATTTGTCCAGATACTCCTGGATGAAAACAAAACTGTCTGTGGATTTTTAGCTATCTCAATCCCAGATCTTGCTACAGCCTCTGTGTGTGTTTGTGTTTTCTGGACATTCTCTATGGACTTTATGGTTTTGAATGCATTTTAGCATGTAAGTTTTTGTTTTCAGCTGGCAAACGCTAATTGGTTCCACCTGGAGTCAAATCCTCCACACATTCGAGTTTTCCAGAAAGAAAGCTTCAGAAACCTGAGAAAACATGATATTTCTTTCTGTAAACATGACATTGGATGCATTTGCCGAACAGGAAGATTGTGCTTTTCTCCAAAACCACTTTCACGGTGATTTTTTGGTTAAATTTCACTTCAAAACTACAACAATTTGTCCAGATACTCCTGGATGAAAACAAAACTATCTGGTGTGTTGTGGCTATCTCAATCCCAGATCTTGCTACAGCCTCTGTGTGTCTTTGTGTTTTCTGGACATTCTCTATGGACTTTACGGTTTTGAATGCATTTTAGCATGTAAGTTTTTGTTTTCAGCTGGCAAACGCTAATTGGTTCCACCTGGAGTCAAATCCTCCACACATTCGAGTTTTCTAAGAAGAAAGCTTCAGAAACCTGAGAAAACATGATATTTTTTTCTGTAAACATGACATTGGATTCATTTGCAGAACAGGAAGATTGTGCTTTTCTACAAAACCACTTTCACAATGATTTTTGGTTAAATTTTACTTCAAAGCTACAATAATTTATCCAGATACTCCTGGATGAAAACAAAACTATCTGGTGTGTTGTGGTTATCTCAATCCCAGATCTTGCTACAGCCTCTGTGTGTGTTTGTGTTTTCTGGACATTCTCTATGAACTTTAAGGTTTTGAATGCATTTTAGCAGGACCCATTTTGTTTTCTGCTGGCAAACGCTAATTGGTTCCACCTGGAGTCAAATCCTCCACACATTCGAGTTTTCTAGGAAGAAAGCTTCAGAAACCTGAGAAAACATGATATTTCTTTCTGTAAACATGACATTGGATGCATTTGCCGACAGGAAGATTGTGCTTTACTCCAAATCCACTTTCACTGTGATTTTTTGGTTAAATTTCACCTGAAATCCACAAGAATTTGTCCAGATACTCCTGGATGAAAACAAAACTGTCTGTGGATTTTTAGCTATCTCAATCCCAGATCTTGCTACAGCCTCTGTGTGTGTTTGTGTTTTCTGGACATTCTCTATGGACTTTACAGTTTTGAATGCATTTTAGCATGTAAGTTTTTGTTTTCAGCTGGCAAACGCTAATTGGTTCCACCTGGAGTCAAATCCTCCACACATTCGAGTTTTCTAAGAAGAAAGCTTCAGAAACCTGAGAAAACATGATATTTCTTTCTGTAAACATGACATTGGATGCATTTGCCAAACAGGAATATTGTGCTTTTCTCCAAAACCACTTTCACGGTGATTTTTTGGTTAAATTTCACTTCAAAACTACAACAATTTGTCCAGATACTCCTGGATGAAAACAAAACTATCTGGTGTGTTGTGGCTATCTCAATCCCAGATCTTGCTGCAGCCTCTGTGTGTGTTTGTGTTTTCTGGACATTCTCTATGGACTTTACGGTTTTGAATGCATTTTAGCATGTAAGTTTTTGTTTTTAGCTGCCAAACGCTAATTGGTTCCACCTGGAGTCAAATCCTCCACACATTCGCGTTTTCTAGGAAGAAAGCTTCAGAAACCTGAGAAAACATGGTATTTCTTTCTGGAAACATGGCATTGGATGCATTTGCCGAAGAGGAAGATTGTGCTTTTCCCCAAAACCACTTTCACGGTGATTTTTTTGGTTACATTTCACTTCAAAACTACAACAATTTGTCCAGATACTCCTGGATGAAAACAAAACTATCTGGTGTGTTGTGGCTATCTCAATCCCAGATCTTGCTACAGCCTCTGTGTGTGTTTGTGTTTTCTGGACATTCTCTATGGACTTTACAGTTTTGAATGCATTTTAGCATGTAAGTTTTTGTTTTCAGCTGGCAAACGCTAATTGGTTCCACCTGGAGTCAAATCCTCCACACATTCGAGTTTTCTAAGAAGAAAGCTTCAGAAACCTGAGAAAACATGATATTTCTTTCTGTAAACATGACATTGGATGCATTCTCCAAACAGCAAGATTGTGCTTTTCTCCAAAACCACTTTCACAATGATTTTTGGTTAAATTTTACTTCAAAGCTACAATAATTTATCCAGATACTCCTGGATGAAAACAAAACTATCTGGTGTGTTGTGGTTATCTCAATCCCAGATCTTGCTACAGCCTCTGTGTGTGTTTGTGTTTTCTGGACATTCTCTATGAACTTTAAGGTTTTGAATGCATTTTAGCAGGACCCATTTTGTTTTCTGCTGGCAAACGCTAATTGGTTCCACCTGGAGTCAAATCCTCCACACATTCGAGTTTTCTAGGAAGAAAGCTTCAGAAACCTGAGAAAACATGATATTTCTTTCTGTAAACATGACATTGGATGCATTTGCCGACAGGAAGATTGTGCTTTACTCCAAATCCACTTTCACTGTGATTTTTTGGTTAAATTTCACCTGAAATCCACAAGAATTTGTCCAGATACTCCTGGATGAAAACAAAACTGTCTGTGGATTTTTAGCTATCTCAATCCCAGATCTTGCTACAGCCTCTGTGTGTGTTTGTGTTTTCTGGACATTCTCTATGGACTTTACAGTTTTGAATGCATTTTAGCATGTAAGTTTTTGTTTTCAGCTGGCAAACGCTAATTGGTTCCACCTGGAGTCAAATCCTCCACACATTCGAGTTTTCCAGAAAGAAAGCTTCAGAAACCTGAGAAAACATGATATTTCTTTCTGTAAACATGACATTGGATGCATTTGCCAAACAGGAAGATTGTGCTTTTCTCCAAAACCACTTTCACGGTGATTTTTTGGTTAAATTTCACTTCAAAACTACAACAATTTGTCCAGATACTCCTGGATGAAAACAAAACTATCTGGTGTGTTGTGGCTATCTCAATCCCAGATCTTGCTGCAGCCTCTGTGTGTTTTTGTGTTTTCTGGACATTCTCTATGGACTTTATGGTTTTGAATGCATTTTAGCATGTAAGTTTTTGTTTTCAGCTGGCAAACGCTAATTGGTTCCACCTGGAGTCAAATACTCCACACATTCGAGTTTTCCAGAAAGAAAGCTCCAGAAACCTGAGAAAACATGATATTTCTTTCTGTAAACATGACATTGGATGCATTTGCCGAACAGGAAGATTGTGCTTTTCTCCAAAACCACTTTCACGGTGATTTTTGGTTACATTTCACTTCAAAACTACAACAATTTGTCCAGATACTCCTGGATGAAAACAAAACTATCTGGTGTGTTGTGGCTATCTCAATCCCAGATCTTGCTACAGCCTCTGTGTGTGTTTGTGTTTTCTGGACATTCTCTATGGACTTTACGGTTTTGAATGCATTTTAGCATGTAAGTTTTTGTTTTTAGCTGCCAAACGCTAATTGGTTCCACCTGGAGTCAAATCCTCCACACATTCGCGTTTTCTAGGAAGAAAGCTTCAGAAACCTGAGAAAACATGGTATTTCTTTCTGGAAACATGACATTGGATGCATTTGCCGAACAGGAAGATTGTGCTTTTCCCCAAAACCACTTTCACGGTGATTTTTTTGGTTAAATTACACTTCAAAACTACAACAATTTGTCCAGATACTCCTGGATGAAAACTAAACTATCTGGTGTGTTGTGGCTATCTCAATCCCAGATCTTGCTACAGCCTCTGTGTGTGTTTGTGTTTTCTGGGCATTCTCTATGGACTTTACAGTTTTGAATGCATTTTAGCATGTAAGGTTTTGGTTTTAGCTGCCAAACGCTAATTGGTTCCACCTGGAGTCAAATCCTCCACACATTCGAGTTTTCTAAGAAGAAAGCTTCAGAAACCTGAGAAAACATGATATTTCTTTCTGTAAACATGACATTGGATTCATTTGCAGAACAGGAAGATTGTACTTTTCTACAAAACCACTTTCACAATGATTTTTGGTTAAATTTTACTTCAAAGCTACAATAATTTATCCAGATACTCATGGATGAAAACAAAACTATCTGGTGTGTTGCGGTTATCTCAATCCCAGATCTTGCTACAGCCTCTGTGTGTGTTTGTGTTTTCTGGACATTCTCTATGAACTTTAAGGTTTTGAATGCATTTTAGCAGGACCCATTTTGTTTTCTGCTGGCAAACGCTAATTGGTTCCACCTGGAGTCAAATCCTCCACACATTCGAGTTTTCTAGGAAGAAAGCTTCAGAAACCTGAGAAAACATGATATTTCTTTCTGTAAACATGACATTGGATGCATTTGCCGACAGGAAGATTGTGCTTTACTCCAAATCCACTTTCACTGTGATTTTTTGGTTAAATTTCACCTGAAATCCACAAGAATTTGTCCAGATACTCCTGGATGAAAACAAAACTGTCTGTGGATTTTTAGCTATCTCAATCCCAGATCTTGCTACAGCCTCTGTGTGTGTTTGTGTTTTCTGGACATTCTCTATGGACTTTACAGTTTTGAATGCATTTTAGCATGTAAGTTTTTGTTTTCAGCTGGCAAACGCTAATTGGTTCCACCTGGAGTCAAATCCTCCACACATTCGAGTTTTCCAGAAAGAAAGCTTCAGAAACCTGAGAAAACATGATATTTCTTTCTGTAAACATGACATTGGATGCATTTGCCAAACAGGAAGATTGTGCTTTTCTCCAAAACCACTTTCACGGTGATTTTTTGGTTAAATTTCACTTCAAAACTACAACAATTTGTCTAGATACTCCTGGATGAAAACAAAGATATCTGGTGTGTTGTGGCTATCTCAATCCCAGATCTTGCTGCAGCCTCTGTGTGTTTTTGTGTTTTCTGGACATTCTCTATGGACTTTATGGTTTTGAATGCATTTTAGCATGTAAGTTTTTGTTTTCAGCTGGCAAACGCTAATTGGTTCCACCTGGAGTCAAATACTCCACACATTCGAGTTTTCCAGAAAGAAAGCTTCAGAAACCTGAGAAAACATGATATTTGTATTTGTAAACATGACATTGGATGCATTTGCCGAACAGGAAGATTGTGCTTTTCTCCAAAACCACTTTCACGGTGATTTTTTGGTTACATTTCACTTCAAAACTACAACAATTTGTCCAGATACTCCTGGATGAAAACAAAACTATCTGGTGTGTTGTGGCTATCTCAATCCCAGATCTTGCTACAGCCTCTGTGTGTGTTTGTGTTTTCTGGACATTCTCTATGGACTTTACGGTTTTGAATGCATTTTAGCATGTAAGTTTTTGTTTTTAGCTGCCAAACGCTAATTGGTTCCACCTGGAGTCAAATCCTCCACACATTCGCGTTTTCTAGGAAGAAAGCTTCAGAAACCTGAGAAAACATGGTATTTCTTTCTGGAAACATGACATTGGATGCATTTGCCGAACAGGAAGATTGTGCTTTTCCCCAAAACCACTTTCACGGTGATTTTTTTGGTTAAATTACACTTCAAATCTACAACAATTTGTCCAGATACTCCTGGATGAAAACTAAACTATCTGGTGTGTTGTGGCTATCTCAATCCCAGATCTTGCTACAGCCTCTGTGTGTGTTTGTGTTTTCTGGGCATTCTCTATGGACTTTACAGTTTTGAATGCATTTTAGCATGTAAGGTTTTGGTTTTAGCTGCCAAACGCTAATTGGTTCCACCTGGAGTCAAATCCTCCACACATTCGAGTTTTCTAAGAAGAAAGCTTCAGAAACCTGAGAAAACATGATATTTCTTTCTGTAAACATGACATTGGATTCATTTGCAGAACAGGAAGATTGTACTTTTCTCCAAAACCACTTTCACAATGATTTTTGGTTAAATTTTACTTCAAAGCTACAATAATTTATCCAGATACTCATGGATGAAAACAAAACTATCTGGTGTGTTGTGGCTATCTCAATCCCAGATCTTGCTACAGCCTCCGTGTGTGTTTGTGTTTTCTGGACATTCTCTATGAACTTTAAGGTTTTGAATGCATTTTAGCAGGACCCATTTTGTTTTCTGCTGGCAAACGCTAATTGGTTCCACCTGGAGTCAAATCCTCCACACATTCGAGTTTTCTAGGAAGAAAGCTTCAGAAACCTGAGAAAACATGATATTTCTTTCTGTAAACATGACATTGGATGCATTTGCCGACAGGAAGATTGTGCTTTACTCCAAATCCACTTTCACTGTGATTTTTTGGTTAAATTTCACCTGAAATCCACAAGAATTTGTCCAGATACTCCTGGATGAAAACAAAGCTGTCTGTGGATTTTTAGCTATCTCAATCCCAGATCTTGCTACAGCCTCTGTGTGTGTTTGTGTTTTCTGGACATTCTCTATGGACTTTACAGTTTTGAATGCATTTTAGCATGTAAGTTTTTGTTTTCAGCTGGCAAACGCTAATTGGTTCCACCTGGAGTCAAATCCTCCACACATTCGAGTTTTCCAGAAAGAAAGCTTCAGAAACCTGAGAAAACATGATATTTCTTTCTGTAAACATGACATTGGATGCATTTGCCAAACAGGAAGATTGTGCTTTTCTCCAAAACCACTTTCACGGTGATTTTTTGGTTAAATTTAACTTCAAAACTACAACAATTTGTCTAGATACTCCTGGATGAAAACAAAGATATCTGGTGTGTTGTGGCTATCTCAATCCCAGATCTTGCTGCAGCCTCTGTGTGTTTTTGTGTTTTCTGGACATTCTCTATGGACTTTATGGTTTTGAATGCATTTTAGCATGTAAGTTTTTGTTTTCAGCTGGCAAACGCTAATTGGTTCCACCTGGAGTCAAATACTCCACACATTCGAGTTTTCCAGAAAGAAAGCTTCAGAAACCTGAGAAAACATGACATTTGTATTTGTAAACATGACATTGGATGCATTTGCCGAACAGGAAGATTGTGCTTTTCTCCAAAACCACTTTCACGGTGATTTTTTGGTTACATTTCACTTCAAAACTACAACAATTTGTCCAGATACTCCTGGATGAAAACAAAACTATCTGGTGTGTTGTGGCTATCTCAATCCCAGATCTTGCTACAGCCTCTGTGTGTGTTTGTGTTTTCTGGACATTCTCTATGGACTTTACGGTTTTGAATGCATTTTAGCATGTAAGTTTTTGTTTTTAGCTGCCAAACGCTAATTGGTTCCACCTGGAGTCAAATCCTCCACACATTCGCGTTTTCTAGGAAGAAAGCTTCAGAAACCTGAGAAAACATGGTATTTCTTTCTGGAAACATGACATTGGATGCATTTGCCGAACAGGAAGATTGTGCTTTTCCCCAAAACCACTTTCACGGTGATTTTTTTGGTTAAATTACACTTCAAATCTACAACAATTTGTCCAGATACTCCTGGATGAAAACTAAACTATCTGGTGTGTTGTGGCTATCTCAATCCAAGATCTTGCTACAGCCTCTGTGTGTGTTTGTGTTTTCTGGGCATTCTCTATGGACTTTACAGTTTTGAATGCATTTTAGCATGTAAGTTTTTGTTTTCAGATGGCGAACGCTAATTGGTTCCACCTGGAGTCAAATCCTCCACACATTCGAGTTTTCTAAGAAGAAAGCTTCAGAAACCTGAGAAAACATGATATTTTTTTCTGTAAACATGACATTGGATTCATTTGCAGAACAGGAAGATTGTGCTTTTCTACAAAACCACTTTCACAATGATTTTTGGTTAAATTTTACTTCAAAGCTACAATAATTTATCCAGATACTCCTGGATGAAAACAAAACTATCTGGTGTGTTGTGGTTATCTCAATCCCAGATCTTGCTACAGCCTCTGTGTGTGTTTGTGTTTTCTGGACATTCTCTATGAACTTTAAGGTTTTGAATGCATTTTAGCAGGACCCATTTTGTTTTCTGCTGGCAAACGCTAATTGGTTCCACCTGGAGTCAAATCCTCCACACATTCGAGTTTTCCAGAAAGAAAGCTTCAGAAACCTGAGAAAACATGATATTTCTTTCTGTAAACATGACATTGGATGCATTTGCCGACAGGAAGATTGTGCTTTACTCCAAATCCACTTTCACTGTGATTTTTTGGTTAAATTTCACCTGAAATCCACAAGAATTTGTCCAGATACTCCTGGATGAAAACAAAACTGTCTGTGGATTTTTAGCTATCTCAATCCCAGATCTTGCTACAGCCTCTGTGTGTGTTTGTGTTTTCTGGACATTCTCTATGGACTTTACAGTTTTGAATGCATTTTAGCATGTAAGTTTTTGTTTTCAGCTGGCAAACGCTAATTGGTTCCACCTGGAGTCAAATCCTCCACACATTCGAGTTTTCTAGGAAGAAAGCTTCAGAAACCTGAGAAAACATGATATTTCTTTCTGTAAACATGACATTGGATGCATTTGCCGAACAGGAATATTGTGCTTTTCTCCAAAACCACTTTCACGGTGATTTTTTGGTTAAATTTCACTTCAAAACTACAACAATTTGTCTAGATACTCCTGGATGAAAACAAAGATATCTGGTGTGTTGTGGCTATCTCAATCCCAGATCTTGCTGCAGCCTCTGTGTGTTTTTGTGTTTTCTGGACATTCTCTATGGACTTTATGGTTTTGAATGCATTTTAGCATGTAAGTTTTTGTTTTCAGCTGGCAAACGCTAATTGGTTCCACCTGGAGTCAAATACTCCACACATTCGAGTTTTCCAGAAAGAAAGCTTCAGAAACCTGAGAAAACATGATATTTCTTTCTGTAAACATGACATTGGATGCATTTGCCGAACAGGAAGATTGTGCTTTTCTCCAAAACCACTTTCACGGTGATTTTTTGGTTACATTTCACTTCAAATCTACAACAATTTGTCCAGATACTCCTGGATGAAAACAAAACTATCTGGTGTGTTGTGGCTATCTCAATCCAAGATCTTGCTACAGCCTCTGTGTGTGTTTGTGTTTTCTGGACATTCTCTATGGACTTTATGGTTTTGAATGCATTTTAGCATGTAAGTTTTTGTTTTTAGCTGCCAAACGCTAATTGGTTCCACCTGGAGTCAAATCCTCCACACATTCGCGTTTTCTAGGAAGAAAGCTTCAGAAACCTGAGAAAACATGGTATTTCTTTCTGGAAACATGACATTGGATGCATTTGCCGAACAGGAAGATTGTGCTTTTCCCCAAAACCACTTTCACGGTGATTTTTTTGGTTAAATTACACTTCAAATCTACAACAATTTGTCCAGATACTCCTGGATGAAAACTAAACTATCTGGTGTGTTGTGGCTATCTCAATCCCAGATCTTGCTACAGCCTCTGTGTGTGTTTGTGTTTTCTGGACATTCTCTATGGACTTTACAGTTTTGAATGCATTTTAGCATGTAAGTTTTTGTTTTCAGCTGGCAAACGCTAATTGGTTCCACCTGGAGTCAAATCCTCCACACATTCGAGTTTTCTAAGAAGAAAGCTTCAGAAACCTGAGAAAACATGATATTTCTTTCTGTAAACATGACATTGGATTCATTTGCAGAACAGGAAGATTGTACTTTTCTACAAAACCACTTTCACAATGATTTTTGGTTAAATTTTACTTCAAAGCTACAATAATTTATCCAGATACTCCTGGATGAAAACAAAACTATCTGGTGTGTTGTGGTTATCTCAATCCCAGATCTTGCTACAGCCTCTGTGTGTGTTTGTGTTTTCTGGACATTCTCTATGAACTTTAAGGTTTTGAATGCATTTTAGCAGGACCCATTTTGTTTTCTGCTGGCAAACGCTAATTGGTTCCACCTGGAGTCAAATCCTCCACACATTCGAGTTTTCTAGGAAGAAAGCTTCAGAAACCTGAGAAAACATGATATTTCTTTCTGTAAACATGACATTGGATGCATTTGCCGACAGGAAGATTGTGCTTTACTCCAAATCCACTTTCACTGTGATTTTTTGGTTAAATTTCACCTGAAATCCACAAGAATTTGTCCAGATACTCCTGGATGAAAACAAAACTGTCTGTGGATTTTTAGCTATCTCAATCCCAGATCTTGCTACAGCCTCTGTGTGTGTTTGTGTTTTCTGGACATTCTCTATGGACTTTACAGTTTTGAATGCATTTTAGCATGTAAGTTTTTGTTTTCAGCTGGCAAACGCTAATTGGTTCCACCTGGAGTCAAATCCTCCACACATTCGAGTTTTCCAGAAAGAAAGCTTCAGAAACCTGAGAAAACATGATATTTCTTTCTGTAAACATGACATTGGATGCATTTGCCAAACAGGAAGATTGTGCTTTTCTCCAAAACCACTTTCACGGTGATTTTTTGGTTAAATTTCACTTCAAATCTACAACAATTTGTCCAGATACTCCTGGATGAAAACAAAACTATCTGGTGTGTTGTGGCTATCTCAATCCCAGATCTTGCTGCAGCCTCAGTGTGTTTTTGTGTTTTCTGGACATTCTCTATGGACTTTAAGGTTTTGAATGCATTTTAGCATGTAAGTTTTTGTTTTCAGCTGCCAAACGCTAATTGGTTCCACCTGGAGACAAATACTCCACACATTCGAGTTTTCCAGAAAGAAAGCTTCAGAAACCTGAGAAAACATGATATTTCTTTCTGTAAACATGACATTGGATGCATTTGCCGAACAGGAAGATTGTGCTTTTCTCCAAAACCACTTTCACGGTGATTTTTTGGTTACATTTCACTTCAAAACTACAACAATTTGTCCAGATACTCCTGGATGAAAACAAAACTATCTGGTGTGTTGTGGCTATCTCAATCCCAGATCTTGCTACAGCCTCTGTGTGTCTTTGTGTTTTCTGGACATTCTCTATGGACTTTACGGTTTTGAATGCATTTTAGCATGTAAGTTTTTGTTTTCTGCCTGGAAACGCTAATTGGTACCACCTGGAGTCAAATCCTCCACACATTCGCGTTTTCTAGGAAGAAAGCTTCAGAAACCTGAGAAAACATGGTATTTCTTTCTGGAAACATGACATTGGATGCATTTGCCGAACAGGAAGATTGTGCTTTTCCCCAAAACCACTTTCACGGTGATTTTTTTGGTTAAATTACACTTCAAAACTACAACAATTTGTCCAGATACTCCTGGATGAAAACTAAACTATCTGGTGTGTTGTGGCTATCTCAATCCAAGATCTTGCTACAGCCTCTGTGTGTGTTTGTGTTTTCTGGACATTCTCTATGGACTTTACAGTTTTGAATGCATTTTAGCATGTAAGTTTTTGTTTTCAGCTGGCGAACGCTAATTGGTTCCACCTGGAGTCAAATCCTCCACACATTCGAGTTTTCTAAGAAGAAAGCTTCAGAAACCTGAGAAAACATGATATTTTTTTCTGTAAACATGACATTGGATTCATTTGCAGAACAGGAAGATTGTGCTTTTCTACAAAACCACTTTCACAATGATTTTTGGTTAAATTTTACTTCAAAGCTACAATAATTTATCCAGATACTCCTGGATGAAAACAAAACTATCTGGTGTGTTGTGGCTATCTCAATCCCAGATCTTGCTACAGCCTCTGTGTGTGTTTGTGTTTTCTGGACATTCTCTATGAACTTTAAGGTTTTGAATGCATTTTAGCAGGACCCATTTTGTTTTCTGCTGGCAAACGCTAATTGGTTCCACCTGGAGTCAAATCCTCCACACATTCGAGTTTTCTAGGAAGAAAGCTTCAGAAACCTGAGAAAACATGATATTTCTTTCTGTAAACATGACATTGGATGCATTTGCCGACAGGAAGATTGTGCTTTACTCCAAATCCACTTTCACTGTGATTTTTTGGTTAAATTTCACCTGAAATCCACAAGAATTTGTCCAGATACTCCTGGATGAAAACAAAACTGTCTGTGGATTTTTAGCTATCTCAATCCCAGATCTTGCTACAGCCTCTGTGTGTGTTTGTGTTTTCTGGACATTCTCTATGGACTTTACAGTTTTGAATGCATTTTAGCATGTAAGTTTTTGTTTTCAGCTGGCAAACGCTAATTGGTTCCACCTGGAGTCAAATCCTCCACACATTCGAGTTTTCCAGAAAGAAAGCTTCAGAAACCTCAGAAAACATGATATTTCTTTCTGTAAACATGACATTGGATGCATTTGCCAAACAGGAATATTGTGCTTTTCTCCAAAACCACTTTCACGGTGATTTTTTGGTTAAATTTCACTTCAAATCTACAACAATTTGTCCAGATACTCCTGGATGAAAACAAAACTATCTGGTGTGTTGTGGCTATCTCAATCCCAGATCTTGCTGCAGCCTCTGTGCATTTTTGTGTTTTCTGGACATTCTCTATGGACTTTATGGTTTTGAATGCATTTTAGCATGTAAGTTTTTGTTTTCAGCTACCAAACGCTAATTGGTTCCACCTGGAGTCAAATACTCCACACATTCGAGTTTTCCAGAAAGAAAGCTTCAGAAACCTGAGAAAACATGACATTTGTATTTGTAAACATGACATTGGATGCATTTGCCGAACAGGAAGATTGTGCTTTTCTCCAAAACCACTTTCACGGTGATTTTTTGGTTACATTTCACTTCAAAACTACAACAATTTGTCCAGATACTCCTGGATGAAAACAAAACTATCTGGTGTGTTGTGGCTATCTCAATGCCAGATCTTGCTACAGCCTCTGTGTGTGTTTGTGTTTTCTGGACATTCTCTATGGACTTTACGGTTTTGAATGCATTTTAGCATGTAAGTTTTTGTTTTTAGCTGCCAAACGCTAATTGGTTCCACCTGGAGTCAAATCCTCCACACATTCGCGTTTTCTAGGAAGAAAGCTTCAGAAACCTGAGAAAACATGGTATTTCTTTCTGGAAACATGACATTGGATGCATTTGCCGAACAGGAAGATTGTGCTTTTCCCCAAAACCACTTTCACGGTGATTTTTTTGGTTAAATTACACTTCAAAACTACAACAATTTGTCCAGATACTCCTGGATGAAAACTAAACTATCTGGTGTGTTGTGGCTATCTCAATCCAAGATCTTGCTACAGCCTCTGTGTGTGTTTGTGTTTTCTGGACATTCTCTATGGACTTTACAGTTTTGAATGCATTTTAGCATGTAAGTTTTTGTTTTCAGCTGGCGAACGCTAATTGGTTCCACCTGGAGTCAAATCCTCCACACATTCGAGTTTTCTAAGAAGAAAGCTTCAGAAACCTGAGAAAACATGATATTTTTTTCTGTAAACATGACATTGGATTCATTTGCAGAACAGGAAGATTGTGCTTTTCTACAAAACCACTTTCACAATGATTTTTGGTTAAATTTTACTTCAAAGCTACAATAATTTATCCAGATACTCCTGGATGAAAACAAAACTATCTGGTGTGTTGTGGCTATCTCAATCCCAGATCTTGCTACAGCCTCTGTGTGTGTTTGTGTTTTCTGGACATTCTCTATGAACTTTAAGGTTTTGAATGCATTTTAGCAGGACCCATTTTGTTTTCTGCTGGCAAACGCTAATTGGTTCCACCTGGAGTCAAATCCTCCACACATTCGAGTTTTCTAGGAAGAAAGCTTCAGAAACCTGAGAAAACATGATATTTCTTTCTGTAAACATGACATTGGATGCATTTGCCGACAGGAAGATTGTGCTTTACTCCAAATCCACTTTCACTGTGATTTTTTGGTTAAATTTCACCTGAAATCCACAAGAATTTGTCCAGATACTCCTGGATGAAAACAAAACTGTCTGTGGATTTTTAGCTATCTCAATCCCAGATCTTGCTACAGCCTCTGTGTGTGTTTGTGTTTTCTGGACATTCTCTATGGACTTTACAGTTTTGAATGCATTTTAGCATGTAAGTTTTTGTTTTCAGCTGGCAAACGCTAATTGGTTCCACCTGGAGTCAAATCCTCCACACATTCGAGTTTTCCAGAAAGAAAGCTTCAGAAACCTCAGAAAACATGATATTTCTTTCTGTAAACATGACATTGGATGCATTTGCCAAACAGGAATATTGTGCTTTTCTCCAAAACCACTTTCACGGTGATTTTTTGGTTAAATTTCACTTCAAATCTACAACAATTTGTCCCGATACTCCTGGATGAAAACAAAACTATCTGGTGTGTTGTGGCTATCTCAATCCCAGATCTTGCTGCAGCCTCTGTGCATTTTTGTGTTTTCTGGACATTCTCTATGGACTTTATGGTTTTGAATGCATTTTAGCATGTAAGTTTTTGTTTTCAGCTACCAAACGCTAATTGGTTCCACCTGGAGTCAAATACTCCACACATTCGAGTTTTCCAGAAAGAAAGCTTCAGAAACCTGAGAAAACATGACATTTGTATTTGTAAACATGACATTGGATGCATTTGCCGAACAGGAAGATTGTGCTTTTCTCCAAAACCACTTTCACGGTGATTTTTTGGTTACATTTCACTTCAAAACTACAACAATTTGTCCAGATACTCCTGGATGAAAACAAAACTATCTGGTGTGTTGTGGCTATCTCAATGCCAGATCTTGCTACAGCCTCTGTGTGTGTTTGTGTTTTCTGGACATTCTCTATGGACTTTACGGTTTTGAATGCATTTTAGCATGTAAGTTTTTGTTTTTAGCTGCCAAACGCTAATTGGTTCCACCTGGAGTCAAATCCTCCACACATTCGCGTTTTCTAGGAAGAAAGCTTCAGAAACCTGAGAAAACATGGTATTTCTTTCTGGAAACATGACATTGGATGCATTTGCCGAACAGGAAGATTGTGCTTTTCCCCAAAACCACTTTCACGGTGATTTTTTTGGTTAAATTACACTTCAAAACTACAACAATTTGTCCAGATACTCCTGGATGAAAACTAAACTATCTGGTGTGTTGTGGCTATCTCAATCCAAGATCTTGCTACAGCCTCTGTGTGTGTTTGTATTTTCTGGACATTCTCTATGGACTTTACAGTTTTGAATCCATTTTAGCATGTAAGTTTTTGTTTTCAGCTGGCAAACGCTAATTGGTTCCACCTGGAGTCAAATCCTCCACACATTCGAGTTTTCTAAGAAGAAAGCTTCAGAAACCTGAGAAAACATGATATTTCTTTCTGTAAACATTACATTGGATTCATTTGCAGAACAGGAAGATTGTGCTTTTCTACAAAACCACTTTCAGAATGATTTTTGGTTAAATTTTACTTCAAAGCTACAATAATTTATCCAGATACTCCTGGATGAAAACAAAACTATCTGGTGTGTTGTGGTTATCTCAATCCCAGATCTTGCTACAGCCTCTGTGTGTGTTTGTGTTTTCTGGACATTCTCTATGAACTTTAAGGTTTTGAATGCATTTTAGCAGGACCCATTTTGTTTTCTGGTGGTAAAAGCTAATTGGTTCCACCTGGAGTCAAATCCTCCACATATTCGAGTTTTCTAGGTAGAAAGCTTCAGAAACCTGAGAAAACATGATATTTCTTTCTGTAAACATGACATTGGATTCATTTGCAGAACAGGAAGATTGTGCTTTTCTCCAAAACCACTTTCACAATGATTTTTGGTTAAATTTTACTTCAAAGCTACAATAATTTATCCAGATACAATTGGATGAAAACAAAACTATCTGGTGTGTTGTGGCTATCTCAATCCCAGATCTTGCTACAGCCTCTGTGTGTGTTTGTGTTTTCTGGACATTCTTTATGAACTTTAAGGTTTTGAATGCAATTTAGCAGGACCCATTTTGTTTTCTGCTGGCAAACGCTAATTGGTTCCACCTGGAGTCAAATCCTCCACACATTCGAGTTTTCTAGGAAGAAAGCTTCAGAAACCTGAGAAAACATGATATTTCTTTCTGTAAACATGACATTGGATTCATTTGCAGAACAGGAAGATTGTGCTTTTCTCCAAATCCACTTTCACTGCGATTTTTTGGTTAAATTTCACCTGAAATCCACAAGAATTTGTCCAGATACTCCTGGATGAAAACAAAACTGTCTGTGGATTTTTAGCTATCTCAATCCCAGATCTTGCTACAGCCTCTGTGTGTGTTTGTGTTTTCTGGAAATTCTCTATGGACTTTATAGTTTTGAATGCATTTTAACATGTAAGTTTTTGTTTTCAGCTGCCAAACCCTAAGTGGTTCCACCTGGCGTCAAATCATCCGCACATTTGAGTTTTCTAGGAAAAAGCTTCAGAAACCTGAGAAAACATGATATTTCTTTCTGGAAACATGACATTGGATGCATTTTCCAAACTGGAAGATTGTGCTTTTCTCCAAAACCACTTTCACGGTGATTTTTTGGTTACATTTCACTTCAAAAGTACAACAATTTGTCCAGATACTCCTGGATGAAAACAAAAATATCTGGTGTGTTGCGGCTATCTCAATCTCAGATCTTACTACAACCTTTGTGTTTGTTTGTGTTTTCTGGACATTCTCTATGAACTTTACGGTTTTGAATGCATTTTAGCATGCAAGTTTTTGTTTTTAGCTGCCAAACGCTAATTGGTTCCACCTGGAGTCAAATCCTCCACACATTCGAGTTTTCTAGGAAGAAAGCTTCAGAAACCTGAGAAAACATGATATTTCTTTCTGTAAACATGACATTGGATGCATTTGCTAAACAGGAAGATTGTGCTTTTATTCAAAACTACTTTCACAATGATTTTTGGTTAAATTTTACTTCAAAGCTACAACAATTTATCGAGATACTCCTGGATAAAAACAAAACTATCTGGTGTGTTGTGGCTATCTCAATCCCAGATCTTGCTGCAGCCTCTGTGCGTGTTTGTGTTTTCTGGACATTCTCTATGAACTTTAAGGTTTTGAATGCATTTTAGCAGGACCCTTTTTGTTTTCTGCTGGCAAACGCTAATTGGTTCCACCTGGAGTCAAATCCTCCACACATTCGAGTTTTCTAGGAAGAAAGCTTCAGAAACCTGAGAAAACATGATATTTCTTTCTGTAAACATGACATTGGATGCATTTGCCGACAGGAAGATTGTGCTTTTCTCCAAAACGACTTTCACGGTGATTTTTTGGTTAAATTTCACCCGAAATCCACAAGAATTTGTCCATATACTCCAGGATGATAACAAAAATATCTGTGGATTTTAGCTATCTCAATCCCAGATCTTGCTACAGCCTCTGTGTGTGTTTGTGTTTTCTGGACATGCTCTATGGACTTTACGGTTTTGAATGCATTTTAGCATGTAAGTTTTTGTTTTTAGCTGCCAAACGCTAATTGGTTCCACCTGGAGTCAAATCCTCCACACATTCGCGTTTTCTAGGAAGAAAGCTTCAGAAACCTGATAAAACATGGTATTTCTTTCTGGAAACATGACATTGGATGCATTTGCCAAACAGGAATATTGTGCTTTTCTCCAAAACCACTTAAACGGTGATTTTTTTGGTTAAATTACACTTCAAAACTACAACAATTTGTCCAGATACTCCTGGATGAAAACTAAACTATCTGGTGTGTTGCGGCTATCTCAATCCCAGATCTTGCTACAGCCTCTGTGTGTGTTTGTGTTTTCTGGACATTCTCTATGGACTTTACAGTTTTGAATGCATTTTAGCATGTAAGTTTTTGTTTTCAGCTGGCAAACGCTAATTGGTTCCACCTGGAGTCAAATCCTCCACACATTCGAGTTTTCTAGGAAGAAAGCTTCAGAAACCTGAGAAAACATGATATTTCTTTCTGTAAACATGACATTGGATGCATTTGCCAAACAGGAATATTGTGCTTTTCTCCAAAACCACTTTCACGGTGATTTTTTGGTTACATTTCACTTCAAAACTACAACAATTTGTCCAGATATTCCTGGATGAAAACAAAACTATCTGGTGTGTTGTGGCTATCTCAGTCTCAGATCTTACTACAGCCTTTGTGTTTGTTTGTGTTTTCTGGACATTCTCTATGAACTTTACGGTTTTAATGCATTTTAGCATGTAAGTTTTTGTTTTTAGCTGCCAAACGCTAATTGGTTCCACCTGGAGTCAAATCCTCCACACATTCGAGTTTTCTAGGAAGAAAGCTTCAGAAACCTGAGAAAACATTATATTTCTTTCTGTAAACATGACATTGGATGCATTTGCTGAACAGGAAGATTGTGCTTTTATCCAAAACCACTTTCACAATGATTTTTGGTTAAATTTTACTTCAAAGCTACAACAATTTATCGAGATACTCCTGGATGAAAACAAAACTATCTGGTGTGTTGTGGCTATCTCAATCCCAGATCTTGCTACAGCCTCTGTGCGTGTTTGTGTTTTCTGGACATTCTCTATGAACTTTAAGGTTTTGAATGCATTTTAGCAGGACCCTTTTTGTTATTAGCTGGCAAACGCTAATTGGTTCCACCTGGAGTCAAATCCTCCACACATTCGAGTTTTCTAGGAAGAAAGCTTCAGAAACCTGAGAAAACATGATATTTCTTTCTGTAAACATGACATTGGATGCATTTGCCGACAGGAAGATTGTGCTTTTCTCCAAAACGACTTTCACGGTGATTTTTTGGTTAAATTTCACCCGAAATCCACAAGAATTTGTCCATATACTCCTGGATGAAAACAAAACTATCTGTGGATTTTAGCTATCTCAGTCCCAGATCTTGCTACAGCCTCTGTGTGTGTTTGTGTTTTCTGGACATTCTCTATGGACTTTACGGTTTTGAATGCATTTTAGCAGCACCCTTTTTGTTTTCTGCTGGCAAACGCTAATTGGTTCCACCTGGAGTCAAATCCTCCACACATTCGAGTTTTCTAGGAAGAAAGCTTCAGAAACCTGAGAAAACATGATATTTCTTTCTGTAAACATGACATTGGATGCATTTGCTGAACAGAAATATTGTATTTTTCTCCAAAACCATTTTCACGGTGATTTTTGGTTAAATTTCCCCAAAATCCACAAGAATTTGTCCAGATACTCCTGCATGAAAACAAAACTATCTGGTGATTTTTAGGTATCTCAATCCCAGATCTTGCTACAGCCTCTGTGTGTGTTTGTGTTTTCTGGACATTCTCTATGGACTTTACGGTTTTGAATGAATTTTTGCAAGACCCTTTTTGTTTTCTGCTGGAAAACGCTAATTGGTTCCACCTGGAGTCAAATCCGCCACACATTCGAGTTTTCTAGGAAGAAAGCTTCAGAAACCTGAGAAAACATGATATTTCTTTCTGTAAACATGACATTGGATGCATTTTCTGAATAAGAATTTTGTGCTTTTCTCCAAAACAGCTTCCATGGTGATTTTTGGGGTTAAATTTCACACGAAATCCACAAGAATTTGTCCAGATACTCCTGGGTGAAAAGAAAACTATCTGGTGATTTTTAGCTATCTCAATCCCAGATCTTGCTACAGCCTCTGTGTGTGTTTGTGTTTTCTGGACATTCTCTATGGACTTTATGGTTTTGAATGCATTTTAGCATGTAAGTTTTGGTTTTCAGCTGCCAAACGCTCATTGGTTCCACCTGGAGTCAAATCTGCCACACATTCGAGTTTTCTAGGAAGAAAGCTTCAGAAACCTGAGAAAACATGATATTTCTTTCCGTAAACATGAGATTGGATGCATTTGCCGAACAGGAAGATTGTGCTTTTCTCCAAAACCACTTTCACGTTGATTTTTTGGTTAAATTTCACCCGAAATCCACAAGAATTTGTCCAAATACTCCTGGATGAAAACAAAACTATCTGGTGTGTTGTGGCTTTCTCAATCCCAGATCTTCCTACAATCTCTGTGTGTTTTTGTGTTTTCTGGACATTCTCTATGGACTTTACAGTTTTGAATGCATTTTAGCATGTAAGTTTTTGTTTTCAGCTGGCAAACGCTAATTGGTTCCACCTGGAGTCAAATCCTCCACACATTCGAATTTTCTAGGATGAAAGTTCCAGATACCAGAGAAAAGGTGATATTTCTTTTTGAAAACATGACATTGGATGCATTTGCCGAACAGGAAGATTGTGCTTTTCTCCAAAACCACTTTCACGGTGATTTTTTGGTTAAATTTCACCCGAAATCCACAAGAATTTGTCCAAATATTACCGGATGAAAACAAAAATTTCTGGTGATTTTTAGCTATCTCAATCCCAATCTTCCTACAGCCTCTGTGTTTGTGTGTGTTTTCTGGACATTCTTTATGAACTTTATGGTTTTGAATGCATTTTAGCATGCAAGTTTTTGTTTTCAGCACGCAAACGCTAATTGGTTCCCCCTGGAGACAAATACTCCACACATTCGAGTTTTCTAGGAAGAAAGCTCCAGAAACCTGAGAAAACATGATATTTCTTTCTGGAAACATTACATTGGATGCATTTGACAAACAGGAAGATTGTGCTTTTCTCCAAAACCACTTTCACGGTGATTTTTGTTAAATTTCACCCGAAATCCACAACAATTTGTCCAGATACTCCTGGATGAAAACAAAACTATCTGGTGTGTTGTGGCTATCTTAGTCATAGATCTTGCCACAGCCTCTGTGTGTGTTTGTGTTTTCTGGACATTCTCTATGGACTTTACGGTTTTGAATGCATTTTAGCATGTAAGTTTTTGTTTTTAGCTGCCAAACGCTAATTGGTTCCACCTGGAGTCAAATCCTCCACACATTCGAGTTTTCTAGGAAGAAAGCTTCAGAAACCTGAGAAAACATGATATTTCTTTCTGTAAACATGACATTGGATGCATTTGCCGAACAGGAAGATTGTGCTTTTCTCCAAAACCACTTTCACGGTGATTTTTTGGTTAAATTTCACTTCAAAACTACAACAATTTTTCCAGATACTCCTGGATGAAAACAAAGATATCTGGTTGTTTTTAGCTATCGCAATCCCAGATCTTGCTACAGCCTCTGTGTGTGTTTGTGTTTTCTGAACATTCTCTATGGACTTGAAAGTTTTGAATGCATTTTAGCATGTATGTTTTTGTTTTTAGCTGCGAAACGCTAATTGCTTCCTCCTGGAGCCAAATACTCCACACATTCGAGTTTTCTAGGCAGAAAGCTTCAGAAACCTGAGAAAACATGATATTTGTATTTGTAAACATTACATTGGATGCATTTGACAAACAGGAAGATTGTGCTTTTCTCCAAAACCACTTTCACGGTGATTTTTGGTTAAATTTCACTTCAAAACTACAACAATTTGTCCAGATACTCCTGGATGAAAACAAAACTATCTGGTGTGTTGTGGCTATCTCAATCCCAGATCTTGCTACAGCCTCTGTGTGTGTTTGTGTTTTCTGGACATTCTCTATGGACTTTACGGTTTTGAATGCATTTTAGCATGTAAGTTTTGCTTTCAGCTGCCAAACGCTAGTTGGTTCCACCTGGAGTGAAATCCGCCACACATTCGAGTTTTCTAGGAAGAAAGCTTCAGAAACCTGAGAAAACATGATATTTGTATTTGTAAACATGACATTGGATGCATTTGCTAAACAGGAAGATTGTGCTTTTCCCTAAAACCACTTTCACGGTGATTTTTGGTTAAATTTCACTTCAAAACTACAACAATTTGTCCAGATACTCCTGGATGAAAACAAAACTATCTGGTGTGTTGTGGCTATCTCAATTCCAGATCTTGCTACAGCCTCTGTGTGTGTTTGTGTTTTCTGGACATTCTCTATGGACTTTACGGTTTTGAATGCATTTTAGCATGTAAGGTTTTGTTTTTAGCTGGCAAACGCTAATTGGTTCCACCTGGAGTCAAATCCTCCACACATTCGAGTTTTCTAGGAAGAAAGCTTCAGAAACCTGAGAAAACATGATATTTCTTTCTGTAAACATGACATTGGATGCATTTGCCGAACAGGAAGATTGTGCTTTTCTCCAAAACCGCTTTCACGGTGATTTTTTGGTTAAATTTTACTTCAAAACTACAACAATTTGTTCAGATACTCCTGGATGAAAACAAAACTATCTGGTGTGTTGTGGCTATCTCAATCCCAGATCTTGCTACAGCCTCTGTGTGTGTTTGTGTTTTATGGACATTCTCTATGGACTTTACGGTTTTGAATTCATTTTAGCATGTAAGTTTATTGTTTTCTGCTGCCAAACGCTAATTGGTTCCACCTGGAGTCAAATCCTCCACTCATTCGAGTTTTCTAGGAAGAAAGCTCCAGAAACCTGAGAAAACATGATATTTCTTTTTGTAAACATGACATTGGATGCATTTGCCGAAGAGGAAGATTGTGCTTTTCTCCAAAACCACTTTCACGGTGATTTTTTGGTTACATTTCACTTCAAAACTACAACAATTTGTCCAGATACTCCTGGATGAAAACAAAACTATCTGGTGTGTTGTGGCTATCTCAATCCCAGATCTTGCTACAGCCTCTGTGTGTGTTTGTGTTTGCTGGACATTCTCTATAGACTTGAAAGTTTTGAATGCATTTTAGCATGTAAGTTTTTGTTTTCAGCTGCCAAACGCTAATTGGTTCCACCTGGAGTCAAATACTCCACACATTCGAGTTTTCTAGGAAGAAAGCTTCAGAAACCTGAGAAAACATGATATTTGTATTTGTAAACAAGACATTGGATGCATTTCCCGAACAGGAAGATTGTGCTTTTCTCCAAAAGCACTTTCACGGTGATTTTTGGTTAAATTATCCCCGAAATCCACAACAATTTTTCCTGATACTCCTTGATGAAAATAAAATAATCTGGTGTGTTGTGGCTATCTCAATCCCAGATCTTGCTACAGCCTCTGTGTGTGTTTGTGTTTTATGGACATTCTCTATGGACTTGAAAGTTTTGAATGCATTTTAGCAGGGACTTTTTGTTTTCTCCTGGCAAACGCTAATTGGTTCCACCTGGAGTCAAATCCGCCACACAGTCGAGTTTTCTAGGAAGAAAGCTCCAGAAACCTGAGAAAACATGATATTTCTTTCTGTAAAGATGACATTGGATGCATTTTCCGAACAGGAAGATTGTGCTTTTCACCAAAACCACTTTCACGGTGATTTTTTGGTTACATTTCACTTCAAAACTACAACAATTTGTCCAGATTCTCCTGGATGAAAACAAAACTATCTGGTGTGTTGTGGCTATCTCAATCCCAGATCTTGCTACAGCCTCTGTGTGTTTTTGTGTTTTATGAACATTCTCTATGGACTTGAAAGTTTTGAATGCATTTTAGCATGTAAGTTTTTGTTTTTAGCTGCCAAACGCTAATTGGTTCCACCTGGAGTCAAATCCTCCACTCATTCGAGTTTTCTAGGAAGAAAGCTTCAGAAACCTGAGAAAACATGATATTTGTATTTGTAAACATGACATTGGATGCATTTGCTAAACAGGAAGATTGTGCTTTTCTCTAAAACCTCTTTCACGGTGATTTTTGGTTACATTTCACTTCAAAACTACAACAATTTGTCCAGATACTCCTGGATGAAAACAAAACTATCTGGTGTGTTGTGGCTATCTCAATCCCAGATCTTGCTACAGCCTCTGTGTGTGTTTGTGTTTTCTGGACATTCTCTATGGACTTTACGGTTTTGAATGCATTTTAGCATGTAAGT
Organism: Oryctolagus cuniculus; assembly: GCF_964237555.1. Lineage (NCBI taxonomy): Eukaryota > Metazoa > Chordata > Mammalia > Lagomorpha > Leporidae > Oryctolagus > Oryctolagus cuniculus. The sequence continues at coordinate 1,071,911 of NW_027208207.1, read as the reverse complement.
TCATTGTTTTCTGCTGCCAAACGCTAATTGGTTCCACCTGGAGTCAAATCCTCCACTCATTCGAGTTTTCTAGGAAGAAAGCTCCAGAAACCTGAGAAAACATGATATTTCTTTCTGTAAACATGACATTGGATGCATTTGCCGAAGAGGAAGATTGTGCTTTTCTCCAAAAGCACTTTCACGGTGATTTTTGGTTAAATTATCCCCGAAATCCACAACAATTTGTCCTGATACTCCTTGATGAAAACAAAATTATCTGGTGTGTTGTGGTTATCTCAATCCCAGATCTTGCTACAGCCTCTGTGTGTTTTTGTGTTTTATGAACATTCTCTATGGAATTGAAAGTTTTGAATGCATTTTAGCAGGGCCCTTTTTGTTTTCTCCTGGCAAACGCTAATTGGTTCCACCTGGAGTCAAATCCGCCACACAGTCGAGTTTTCTAGGAAGAAAGCTCCAGAAACCTGAGAAAACATGATATTTCTTTCTGTAAAGATGACATTGGATGCGTTTTCCGAACAGGAAGATTGTGCTTTTCTCTAAAAGCACTTTCACGGTGATTTTTTGGTTACATTTCACTTCAAAACTACAACAATTTGTCCAGATACTCCTGGATGAAAACAAAACTATCTGGTGTGTTGTGGCTATCTCAATCCCAGATCTTGCTACAGCCTCTGTGTGTGTTTGTGTTTTCTGGACATTCTCTATAGACTTGAAAGTTTTGAATGCATTTTAGCATGTAAGTTTTTGTTTTCAGCTGCCAAACGCTAATTGGTTCCACCTGGAGTCAAATACTCCACACTTTCGAGTTTTCTAGGAAGAAAGCTTCAGAAACCTGAGAAAACATGATATTTGTATTTGTAAACATGACATTGGATGCATTTGCCGAACAGGAAGATTGTGCTTTTCTCCAAAAGCACTTTCACGGTGATTTTTTGTTAAATTATCCCCGAAATCCACAACAATTTGTCCTGATACTCCTTGATGAAAACAAAACTATCTGGTGTGTTGTGGCTATCTCAATCCCAGATCTTGCTACAGCCTCTGTGTGTGTTTGTGTTTTATGGACATTCTCTATGGACTTGAAAGTTTTGAATGCATTTTAGCAGGGCCCTTTTTGTTTTCTCCTGGCAAACGCTAATTGGTTCCACCTGGAGTCAAATGCGCCACACAGTCGAGTTTTCTAGGAAGAAAGCTCCAGAAACCTGAGAAAACATGATATTTCTTTCTGTAAACATGACATTGGATGCATTTTCCGAACAGGAAGATTGTGCTTTTCTCCAAAACCACTTTCACGGTGATTTTTTGGTTACATTTCACTTCAAAACTACAACAATTTGTCCAGATACTCCTGGATTAAAACAAAACTATCTGGTGTGTTGTGCCTATCTCAATCCCAGATCTTGCTACAGCCTCTGTGTGTGTTTGTGTTTTCTGGACATTCTCTATGGACTTTACGGTTTTGAATGCATTTTAGCATGTAAATTTTTGTTTTCAGCTGCCAAACGCTAATTGGTGCCACCTGGAGTCAAATCCTCCACACATTCGAGTTTTCTAGGAAGAAAGCTGCAGAAACCTGAGAAAACATGATATTTCTTTGTGTAAACATGGCATTGGATGCATTTGCCAAACAGGAAGATTGTGCTTTTCTCTAAAACCACTTTCACGGTGATTTTTTGGTTAAATTTCTCTTCAAAAGTACAACAATTTGTCCAGATACTCCTGGATGAAAACAAAAATATCTGGTGTGTTATGCCTATCTGAATACCAGATCTTGCTACAGCCTCTGTGTGTGTTTGTGTTTTCTGGACATTCTCTATGGACTTCAAGATTTTGAATGCATTTTAGCAGGACTCTTTTTGTTTTCCGCTGGAAAACGCTAATTGGTTCCACCTGCAGGGAAATACTCCACACATTCGAGTTTTCTAGGAAGAAAGCTTCAGAAACCTGAGAAAACATGATATTTCTTTCTGTAAACATGACATTGGATGCATTTGCCGAACATGAAGATTGTGCTTTTCTCCAAAACCACTTTCACCGTTATTTTTGGGTTAAATTTCACTTCAAAAGTACAACAATTTGTCCAGATACTCCTGGATGAAAACAAAATAAAATGGTGTGTTGTGCCTATCTCAATCCCAGATCTTGCTACAGCCTCTGTGTGTGTTTGTGTTTTCTGGACATTCTCTATGGACTTCAAGATTTTGAATGCATTTTAGCAGGACTCTTTTTGTTTTCTGCTGGAAAACGCTAATTGGTTCCACCTGGAGTCAAATCCTCCACACATTCGAGTTTTCTAGGAAGAAAGCTTCAGAAACCTGAGAAAACATGATATTTCTTTCTGTAAACATGACATAGGATGCAATTGCCGAACAGGAATATTGTGCTTTTCTCCAAAACCACGTTCACGGTGATTTTTTGGTTAAATTTCACTTCAAAACTACAACAATTTGTCCAGATACTCCTGGATGAAAACAAAACTATTTGGTGATATTTAGCTATCTCAATCCCAGATCTTGCTACAGCCTCTGTGTGTGTTTGTGTTTTTTGGAGATTCTCTATGGACTTTAAGGTTTTGAATGCATTTTAGCAGGACTCTTTTTCTTTTCTGCTGGCAAACGCTAATTGGTTCGACCTGGAGTCAAATCCTCCACACATTCGAGTTTTCTAGGAAGAAAGCTCCAGAAACCTGAGAAAACAAGATATTTCTTTCTGAAAACATGGCATTGGATGCATTTGCCAAACAGGAAGATTGTGCTTTTCTCCAAAACCACTTTCACGGTGATTTTTTGGTTAAATTTCACTTCAAAAGTACAACAATTTGTCCAGATACTCCTGGATGAAAACAAAACTATCTGGTGTGTTATGGCTATCTCAATACCAGATCTTGCTACAGCCTCTGTGTGTGTTTGTGTTTTCTTGACATTCTCTATGGACTTCAAGATTTTGAATGCATTTTAGCAGGACTCTTTTTGTTTTCTGCTGGAAAACGCTAATTGGTTCTACCTGGAGTCAAATCCTCCACACATTCGAGTTTTCTAGGAAGAAAGCTTCAGAAACCTGAGAAAACATGATATTTCTTTCTGTAAACATGACATTGGATGCATTTGCCGAACAGGAAGATTGTGCATTTCCCCAAAACCACTTTCACGGTGATTTTTTGGTTAAATTTCACTTCAAAATACAACAATTTGTCCACATACTCCTGGATGAAAACAAAACTATCTGGTGTGTTGTGGCTATCTCAATCCCAGATCTTGCTACAGCCTCTGTGTTTGTTTGTGTTTTCTGGACATTCTCTATGGACTTTACGGTTTGGAATGCATTTTAGCTTGTAAGTTTTTGTTTTTGCTACCAAACGCTAATTGGTTCCCCCTGGAGTCAAATCCTCCACACTTTCGAGTTTTCTAGGAAGAAAGCTCCAGAAACCTGAGAAAACATGATATTTCTTTCTGTAAACATGACATTGGATGCATTTGCCGAACAGGAATATTGTGCTTTTCTCCAAAACCACTTTTACGGTGATTTTTTCGTTAAATTTCACTTCAAAACGACAACAATTTGTCCAGATACTCCTGGATGAAAACAAAACTATCTGGTGATTTTTAGCTATCCCAATCCCAGATCTTGCTACAGCCTCTGTGTGTGTTTGTGTTTTCTGGACATTCTCTATGGACTTTACAGTTTTGTATGCATTTCAGCATGTAAGGTTTTGTTTTTAGCTGCCAAACGCTAATTGGTTCCACCTGGAGTCAAATCCTCCACACATTCGAGTTTTCTAGGAAGAAAGCTTCAGAAACCTGAGAAAACATGATATTTCTTTCTGTAAACATGACATAGGATGCAATTGCCAAACAGGAAGATTGTGCTTTTCTCCAAAACCACTTTCACGGTGATTTTTTGGTTACATTTCACTTCAAAACTACAACAATTTGTCCAGATACTCCTGGATGAAAACAAAACTATCTGGTGAGTTATGGCTATCTCAATCCCAGATCTTGCTACAGCCTCTGTGTGTGTTTGTGTTTTCTGGACATTCTCTATGGACTTTACGGTTTTGAATGCATTTTAGCAGGACCCATTTGTTTTCTGCTGGAAAACGCTAATTGGTTCGACCTGGAGTCAAATCCTCCACACATTCGAGTTTTCTAGGAAGAAAGCTTCAGAAACCTGAGAAAACATGACATTTGTATTTGTTAACTTGACATTGGATGCATTTGACGAACAGGAAGATTGTGCTTTTCTCCAAAACCACTTTCACCGTTATTTTTTGGTTACATTTCACTTCAAAACTACAACAATTTGTCCAGATACTCCTGGATGAAAACAAAACTATCTTGTGATTTTTAGCTGTCTCAATCCCAGATCTTGCTACAGCCTCTGTGTGTGTTTGTGTTTTCTGGACATTCTCTATGGACTTTACGGTTTTGAATGCATTTCAGCATGTAAGTTTTTGTTTTTAGCTGCCAAAAGCTAATTGGTTCCACCTGGAGTCAGATACTCCGCACATTCGAGTTTTCTAGGAAGAAAGCTTCAGAAACCTGAGGAAACATGATATTTCTTTCTGTAAACATGACATTGGATGCCTTTGCCGAACAGGAAGATTGTGCTTTTCTCCAAAACCACTTTCACGATGATTTTTTGGTTGAATTTCACTTCAAAACTACAACAATTTGTCCAGATACTCCCGGATGAAAACAAAACTATCTGGTGTGTTGTGGCTATCTCTATCCGATATCTTGCTAGAGCCTCTGTGATTGTTTGTGTTTTCTGGATATTCTCTATGGACTTTACAGTTTTGAATGCATTTTAGCATATAAGTTTTTGTTTTAGCTGCCAAACATTAATTGGTTCCACCTGGAGTCAAATCCTCCACACATTCGAGTTTTCTAGGAAGAAAGCTTCAGAAACCTGAGAAAACATGATATTTGTATTTGTAAACATGACACTGGAGGCATTTGCCGAACAGGAAGATTGTGCTTTTCTCCAAAACAACTTTCATGGTGATTTTTGGTTAAATTTTACTTCAAAACTACAACAATTTGTCCAGATACTCCTGGATGAAAACAAAACTATCTGGTGTGTTGTGGCTATCTCAATCCCAGATCTTGCTACAGCCTCTGTGTGTGTTTGTGTTTTCTGGACATTCTCTGTGGACTTTACGGTTTTGAATGCATTTTAGCATGTAAGTTTTGTTTTTAGCTGGCAAACGCTAATTGGTTCCACCTGGAGTAAAATCCTCCACACATTCAAGTTTTCTAGGAAGAAAGCTCCAGAAACCTGAGAAAACATGATATTTCTTCTTGTAAACATGACATTGTATGCATTTGCCGAACAGGAAGATTGTGCTTTTCTCCAAAACCACTTTCACGGTGATTTTTTGGTTAAATTTCACTTCAAAACTACAACAATTTGTCCAGATACTCCTGGATGAAAACAAAACTATCTGGTGATTTTTAGCTATCTCAATCCCAGATCTTGCTACAGCCTCTGTGTGTGTTTGTGTTTTCTGGACATTCTCTATGGACTTTACGGTTTTGTATGCATTTCAGCATGTAAGGTTTTGTTTTTAGCTGCCAAACGCTAATTGGTTCGACCTGGAGCCAAATCCTCCACACATTCGAGTTTTCTAGGAAGAATGCTTCAGAAACCTGAGAAAACATGATATTTGTATTTGGAAACATGACATTGGATGCATTTGCCGAACAGGAAGATTGTGCTTTTCTCCAAAACCACTTTCACGGTGATTTTTTGGTTAAATTTCACTTCAAAACTACAACAATTTGTCCAGATACTCCTGGATGAAAACAAAAGTATCTGGTGATTTTTAGCTATCTCAATCCCAGATCTTGCTACAACCTCTGTGTTTGTTTGTGTTTTCTGGACATTCTCCATGGACTTTAAGGTTTTGAATGCATTTTAGCAGGACTCTTTTTGTTTTCTGCTGGCAAACGCTAATTGGTTCGACCTGGAGGCAAATCCTCCACACATTCGAGTTTTCTAGGAAGAAAGCTCCAGAAACCTGAGAAAACATGATATTTCTTTCTGTAAACATGGCATTGGATTCATTTACCAAACTGGAAGATTGTGCTTTTCTCCAAAACCACTTTCACGGTGATTTTTTGGTTACATTTCACTTCAAAACTACAACAATTTGTCCAGATACTCCTGGATGAAAACAAAACTATCTGGTGATTTTTAGCTATCTCAATCCCACATCTTGCTACAGCCTCTGTGTGTGTTTGTGTTTTCTGGACATTCTCTATGGACTTTACAGTTTTGTATGCATTTCAGCATGAAGGTTTTGTTTTTAGCTGCCAAACGCTAATTGGTTCCACCTGGAGACAAATCCTCCACACATTCGAGTTTTCTAGGAAGAAAGCTTCAGAAACCTGAGAAAACATGATATTTCTTTCTGTAAACATGACATTGGATGCATTTGCCGAACAGGAAGATTGTGCTTTTCTCCAAAACCACTTTCACGGTGATTTTTGGGTTAAATTTCACTTCAAAACTACAACAATTTTTCCAGATACTCCTGGATGAAAACAAAACTATCTGGTGATTTTTAGCTATCTCAATCCCAGATCTTGCTACAGCCTCTGTGTGTGTTTGTGTTTTCTTGACATTCGCTATGGACTTTAAGGTTTTGAATGCATTTTAGCATGTAAGTTTTTGTTTTTAGCTGCCAAACGGTAATTGGTTCCACCTGGAGTCAAATCCTCCACACATTCGAGTTTTCTAGGAAGAAAGCTTCAGAAACCTGAGAAAACATGATATTTCTTTCTGTCAACATGACATTGGATGCATTTGCCAAACAGGAAGATTGTGCTTTTCTCCAAAACCACTTTCACGGTGATTTTTTGGTTAAATTTCATTTCAAAGTTCAACAATTTGTCCAGATACTCCTGGATGAAAACAAAACTATCTGGTGATTTTTAGCTATCTCAATCCCACATCTTGCTACAGCCTCTGTGTGTGTTTGTGTTTTCTGGACATTCTCTATGGACTTTACAGTTTTGTATGCATTTCAGCATGTATGGTTTTGTTTTTAGCTGCCAAACGCTAATTGGTTCCACCTGCAGGGAAATACCCAACACATTCGAGGTTTCTAGGAAGAAAGCTTCAGAAACCTGAGAAAACATGATATTTCTTTCTGTAAACATGACATAGGATGCAATTGCCGAACAGGAAGATTGTGCTTTTCTCCAAAACCACTTTCACGGTGATTTTTTGGTTAAATTTCACTTCAAAAGTACAACAATTTGTCCAGATACTCCTGGATGAAAAAAAAAAAACTATCTGGTGTGTTATGGCTATCTCAATACCAGGTCTTGCTACAGCCTCTGTGTGTGTTTGTGTTTTCTGGACATTCTCTATGGACCTTAAGGTTTTGAATGCATTTTAGCAGGACTCTTTTTATTTTGTGCTGGAAAACGCTAATTGGTTCCACCTGGAGTCAAATCCTCCACACATTCGAGTTTTCTAGGAGGAAAGCTCCAGAAACCTGAGAAAACATGATATTTCTTTCTGTAAACATGACATTGGATGCATTTGCCGAACAGGAAGATTGTGCTTTTCTCCAAAACCACTTTCACGGTGATTTTTTGGTTAAATTTCACTTCAAAATACAATTTATCCAGATACTCCTGGATGAAAACAAAACTATCTGGTGTGTTGTGGCTACCTCAATCCCAGATCTTGCTACAGCCTCTGTGTTTGTTTGTGTTTTCTGGACATTCTCTATGGGCTTTACGGATTGGAATGCATTTTAGCTTGTAAGTTTTTGTTTTTGCTACCAAACGCTAATTGGTACCACCTGGAGTCAAATCCTCCACACATTCGAGTTTTCTAGGAAGAAAGCTCCAGAAACCTGAGAAAACATGATATTTCTTTCTGTAAACATGACATTGGATGCATTTGCCGAACAGGAATATTATGCTTTTCTCCAAAACCACTTTCACGGTGATTTTTTGGTTAAATTTCACTTCAAAACTACAACAATTTGTCCAGATACGACTGGAGGACAACAAAGATTTCTGTTGATTTTTAGCTATCTCAATCCCAGATCTTGCTACAGCCTCTGTGTGTGTTTGTGTTTTCTGGACATTCTCTATGGACTTTACAGTTTTGTATGCATTTCAGCATGAAGGTTTTGTTTTTAGCTGCCAAACGCTAATTGGTTCCACCTGGAGACAAATCCTCCACACATTCGAGGTTTCTAGGAAGAAAGCTTCAGAAACCTGAGAAAACATGATATTTCTTTCTGTAAACATGACATTCAATGCATTTGCCTAACATGAAGATTGTGCTTTTCTCCAAAACCACTTTCACTGTGATTTTTTGGCTAAATTTGACTTCAAAGTTCAACAATTTGTCCAGATACTCCTGGATGAAAACAAAGATATCTGGTGATTTTTAGCTATCTCAATCCCAGATCTTGCTACAGCCTCTTTGCGTGATTGTGTTTTCTGGACATTCTCTATGGACTTTAAGGTTTCGAATGCATTTTAGCAGGACTCTTTTTGTTTTCAGCTGGCAAACGCTAATTGGTTCCACCTGGAGTCAAATCCTCCACACATTCGAGTTTTCTAGGAAGAAAGCTTCAGAAACCTGAGAAAACATGATATTTCTTTCTGTAAACATGACATTGGATGCATTTGCCGAACAGGAAGATTGAGCTTTTCTCCAAAACCACTTTTACGGTGATTTTTTCGTTAAATTTCACTTCAAAACTACAACAATTTGTGCAGATACTCCTGGATGAAAACAAAACTATCTGGTGATTTTTAGCTATCTCAATCCCAGATCTTGCTACAGCCTCTGTGTGTGTTTGTGTTTTCTGGACATTCTCTATGGACTTTACAGTTTTGTATGCATTTCAGCATGAAGGTTTTGCTTTTAGCTGCCAAACGCTAATTGGTTCCACCTGGAGACAAATCCTCCACACATTCGAGTTTTCTAGGAAGAAAGCTTCAGAAACCTGAGAAAACATGATATTTCTTTCTGTAAACATGACATTCAATGCATTTGCCGAACATGAAGATTGTGCTTTTCTCCAAAACCACTTTCACGGTGATTTTTTGGCTAAATTTCACTTCAAAGTTCAACAATTTGTCCAGATACTCCTGGATGAAAACAAAGATATCTGGTGATTTTTAGCTACCTCAATCTCAGTTCTTGCTACAGCCTCTGTGTGTGTTTGTGTTTTCTGGACATTCTCTATGGACTTTAAGGTTTTGAATGCATTTTAGCATGTAGGTTTTTGTTTTTAGCTGCCAAACGCTAATTGGTTCCACCTGGAGTCAAATCGTCCACACATTCGAGTTTTCTAGGAAGAAAGCTTCAGAAACCTGAGAAAACATGATATTTCTTTCTGTAAACATGACATTGGATGCATTTGCCAAACAGGAAGATTGTGCTTTTCTCCAAAACCACTTTCACGGTGATTTTTTGGTTAAATTTCACTTCAAAACTACAACAATTTGTCCAGATACTCCTGGATGAAAACAAAACTATTTGGTGATATTTAGCTATCTCAATCCCAGATCTTGCTACAGCCTCTGTGTGTGTTTGTGTTTTCTGGACATTCTCTATGGACTTTAAGGTTTTGAATGCATTTTAGCAGGACCCATTTTGTTTTCTGCTGGCAAACGCTAATTGGTTCCACCTGGTGCCAAATCCTCCACACATTTTAGTTTTCTAGGAAGAAAGATCGATAAACCAGAGAAAACATGATATTTCTTTCTGTAAACATGGCATTGGATGCATTTGCCAAACAGGAAGATTGTGCTTTTCTCCAAAACCACTTTCACGGTGATTTTTTGGTTAAATTTCACTTGAAAACTACAACAATTTGTCCAGATACTCCTGGATGAAAACAAAACTATCTGGTGTGTTATGGCTATCTCAATACCAGATCTTGCTACAGCCTCTGTGTGTGTTTGTGTTTTCTGGACATTCTCTATGGACTTCAAGGTTTTGAATGCATATTAGCAGGACTCTTTTTGTTTTCTGCTGGCAAACGCTAATTGGTTCCACCTGGAGTCAAATCCTCCACACATTCGAGTTTTCTAGGAGGAAAGCTCCAGAAACCTGAGAAAACATGATATTTCTTTCTGTAAACATGACATTGGATGCATTTGCCGAACAGGAAGATTGTGCATTTCCCCATAACCACTTTCACGGTGATTTTTTGGTTATATTTCACTTCAAAATACAATTTGTCCAGATACTCCTGGATGAAAACAAAACTATCTGGTGTGTTGTGCCTATCTCAATCCCAGATCTTGCTACAGCCTCTGTGTGTGTTTGTGTTTTCTGGACATTCTCTATGGACTTTACGGATTGGAATGCATTTTAGCTTGTAAGTTTTTGTTTTTGCTACCAAACGCTAATTGGTTCCACCTGGAGTCAAATCCTCCACGCATTCGAGTTTTCTAGGAAGAAAGCTCCAGAAACCTGAGAAAACATGATATTTCTTTCTGTAAACATGACATTGGATGCATTTGCCGAACAGGAATATTATGCTTTTCTCCAAAACCACTTTCACGGTGATTTTTTGGTTAAATTTCACTTCAAAACTACAACAATTTGTCCAGATACGCCTGGAGGACAACAAAGATTTCTGGTGATTTTTAGCTATCTCAATCCCAGATCTTGCTACAGCCTCTGTGTGTGTTTGTGTTTTCTGGACATTCTCTATGGACTTTACAATTTTGTATGCATTTCAGCATGAAGGTTTTGTTTTTAGCTGCCAAACGCTAATTGGTTCCACCTGGAGACAAATCCTCCACACATTCGAGTTTTCTAGGAAGAAAGCTTCAGAAACCTGAGAAAACATGATATTTCTTTCTGTAAACATGACATTCAATGCATTTGCCGAACATGAAGATTGTGCTTTTCTCCAAAACCACTTTCACGGTGAATTTTTGGCTAAATTTCACTTCAAAGTTCAACAATTTGTCCAGATACTCCTGGATGAAAACAAAGATATCTGGTGATTTTTAGCTATCTCAATCCCAGATCTTGCTACAGCCTCTTTGCGTGATTGTGTTTTCTGGACATTCTCTATGGACTTTAAGGTTTCGAATACATTTTAGCAGGATTCTTTTTGTTTTCTGCTGGCAACCGCTAATTGGTTCCACCTGGAGTCAAATCCTCCACACATTCGAGTTTTCCAGGAAGAAAGCTTCAGAAACCTGAGATAACATGATATTTCTTTCTGTAAACATGACATTGGATGCATTTGCCGAACAGGAAGATTGTGCTTTTCTCCAAAACCACTTTCACCGTGATTTTTGGGTTAAATTTCACTTCAAAACTACAACAATATGTGCAGATACTCCTGGATGAAAACAAAGATACCTGGTGATTTTTAGCTATCTCCATCCCAGATCTTGCTACAGCCTCTGTCTGTGTTTGTGTTTTCTGGACATTCTGTATGGACTTTAAGGTTTTCAACGCATTTTAGCAGGACCCTTTTTGTTTTTAGCTGCCAAACGCTAATTGATTCCACCTGGAGTCAAATCCTCCACACATTCGAGTTTTCTAGGAAGAAAGCTTCAGAAACCTGAGAAAACATGATATTTCTTTCTGTAAACATGACATTGGATGCATTTGCCAAACAGGAAGATTGTGCTTTTCTCCAAAACCACTTTCACGGTGATTTTTTGGTTAAATTTCACTTCAAAACTACAACAATTGGTCCAGATACTCCTGGGTGAAAACAGAACTATCTGGTGTGTTTTGGCTATCTCAATCCCAGATCTTGCTACAGCCTCTGTGTGTGTTTGTGTTTTCTGGACATTCTCTATGGACTTTACGGTTTTGAATGCATTTTAGCATGTAAGTTTTTGTTTTTAGCTGCCAAACGCTAATTGGTTCCACCTGGAGTCAAATCCTCCACACATTCGAGTTTTCTAGGAAGAAAGCTTCAGAAACCTGAGAAAACATGATATTTCTTTCTGTAAACTTGACATTCGACGCATTTGCCGAACAGGAAGATTGTGCTTTTCTCCAAAACCACTTTCACGAGGATTTTTTGGTTAAATTTCATTTCAAAGTTCAACAATTTGTCCAGATACTCCTGGATGAAAACAAAACTATCTGGTGATTTTTAGCTATCTCAATCCCAGATCTTGCTAGAGCCTCTGTGATTGTTTGTGTTTTTTGCATATTCTCTATGGACTTTACAGTTTTGAATGCAGTTTAGCATGTAAGTTTTTGCTTTTAGCTTCCAAACGCTAATTGGTTCGACCTGGAGTCAAATCCGCCATACATTCGAGTTTTCTAGGAAGAAAGCTTCAGAAACCTGAGATAACATGATATTTCTTTCTGTAAACATGACATTGGATGAATTTGCCAAACAAGAAGATTGGGCTTTTCTCCAAAATCACTTTCACGGTGTTTATTTGATTAAATTTCACTTCAAAACTACAACAATTTGTCCAGGTACTCCTGGATGAAAACAAAACTATCTGGTGTGTTGTGGCTATCTCAATCCCAGATCTTGCTACAGCATCTGTGTGTGTTTGTGTTTTCTGGACATTCTCTATGGACTTTACGGTTTTGAATGCATTTCAGCATGTAAGTTTTTGTTTTTAGCTGCCAAACGCTGATTGGTTCCACCTGGAGTCAAATCCTACACACATTCGATTTTTCTAGGAAGAAAGCTTCAGAAACCTGAGAAAACATGATATTTCTTTCTGTAAACATGACATTGGATGCATTTGTCGAACAGTAAGATGGTGCTTTTCTCCAAAACCACTTTCACGGTGATTGTTGGTTAAATTTCACCCAAAATCCACAACAAATTGTCCAGATGCTACTGGATGTCAACAAAACTATCTGGTGTGTTGTGGCTATCTCAATCTCAGATCTTGCTACAGCCTCTGTGTTTGTTTGTGTTTTCTGGACATTCTCTATGGACTTTAAGGTTTTGAATGCAGTTTAGCATGTAAGTTTTTGTTTTTAGCTGCCTAACACTAATTGGTTCCACCTGGAGTCAAATCCTCCACACATTCGAGTTTTCTAGGAAGAAAGCTTCAGAAACCTGAGAAAACATGATATTTCTTTCTGTAAACATGACATTGGATGCATTAGCCCAACAGGAAGATTGTGCTTTTCTCCAAAACCACTTTCACTGTGATTTTTGGTTGAATTTCACCCGAAATCCACAAGAATTTGTCCAGATACTCCAGGATGAAATCAAAACTATCTGGTGATTTTTAGCTATCTCAATCCCAGATTGTGCTACAGCCTCTGTGTTTGTTTGTGTTTTCTGGACATTCTCTATGGACTTTACGGTTTTGAATGCATTTTAGCATGTAAGTTTTTGTTTTTAGCTGCCAAACACTAATTGGTTCCACCTGGAGTCAAATCCTCCACACATTCGAGTTTTCTAGGAAGACAGCTCCAGAAACCTGAGAAAACATGATATTTCTTTCTGTAAACATGACATTGGATGCATTTGCCGAACAGGAAGATTATGCTTTTCCCCAAAACCACTTTCACGGTGATTTTTTGGTTAAATTTCACTACAAAGTACAACAATTCGTCCAGATACTCCTGGATGAAAACAAAACTATCTCTTGTGTTATGGCTATCTCAATCCCAGATCTTGCTACAGCCTCTGTGTTTGTTTGTGTTTTCTGGACATTCTCTATGGACTTTACGGTTTTGAACGTATTTTAGCATGTAAGGTTTTGTTTTATCTGCCAAACGCTAATTGGTTCCACCTGGAGTCAAATCCTCCACACATTCGAGTTTTCTAGGAAGAAAGCTTCAGAAACCTGAGAAAACATGATATTTCTTTCTGTAAACATGACATTGGATGCATTTGCCGAACAGGAAGATTGTGCTTTTCTCCAAAACCACTTTCACGGTGATTTTTGGGTTAAATTTCACTTCAAAACTACAACAATTTGACCAGATACTCCTGGATGAAAGCAAAGATATCTGGTGATTTTTAGCTATCTCAATCCCAGATATTGCTACAGCCTCTGTGTGTGTTTGTGTTTTCTGGACATTCTGTATGGACTTTAAGGTTTTCAACGCATTTTAGCAGGACCCTTTTTGTTTTCTGCTGACAAACGCTAATTGGGTCCACCTGGAGTCAAATCCTCCACACATTCGAGTTTTCTAGGAAGAAAGCTTCAGAAACCTGAGAAAACATGATATTTCTTTCTGTAAACATGACATTGGATGCATTTGCCGAACAGGAAGATTGTGCTTTTCTCCAAAACCACTTTCACGGTGATTTTTTGGTTAAATTTCATTTCAAAGTTCAACAATTTGTCCAGATACTCCCGGATGAAAACAAAACTATCTGGTGATTTTTAGCTATCTCAATCCCAGATCTTGCTAGAGCCTCTGTGATTGTTTGTGTTTTTTGCATATTCTCTATGGACTTTACAGTTTTGAATGCAGCTTAGCATGTAAGTTTTTGCTTTTAGCTTCCAAACGCTAATTGGTTCGACCTGGAGTCAAATCCGCCATACATTTGAGTTTTCTAAGAAGAAAGCTCAGAAACCTGAGAAAACATGATATTTCTTTCTGTAAACATGACATTGGATGCATTTGCCGAACAGGAAGATTGTGCTTTTCTCCAAAACCACTTTCACGGTGATTTTTGGTTAAATTTCACCCGAAATCCACAAGAATTTGTCCAGATACTCCTGGATGAAATCAAAACTATCTGGTGATTTTTAGCTATCTCAATCCCAGATCGTGCTACAGCCTCTGTGTGTGTTTGTGTTTTCTGGACATTCTCTATGGACTTTAAGGTTTTGAATGCATTTTAGCATGTAAGTTTTTGTTTTTAGCTGCCAAACACTAATTGGTTCCACCTGGAGTCAAATCCTCCACACATTCGAGTTTTCTAGGAAGACAGCTCCAGAAACCTGAGAAAACATGATATTTCTTTCTGTAAACATGACATTGGATGAATTTGCCACACAAGAAGATTGTGCTTTTCTCCAAAATCACTTTCACGGTGATTATTTGATTAAATTTCACTTCAAAACTACAACAATTTGTCCAGATACTCCTGGATGAAAACAAAACTATCTGGTGTGTTGTGGCTATCTCAATCCCAGATCTTGCTACAGCATCTGTGTGTGTTTGTGTTTTCTGGACATTCTCTATGGACTTTACGGTTTTGAATGCATTTCAGCATGTAAGTTTTTGTTTTTAGCTGCCAAACGCTGATTGGTTCCACCTGGAGTCAAATCCTACACACATTCGAGTTTTCTAGGAAGAAAGCTTCAGAAACCTGAGAAAACATGATATCTCTTTCTGTAAACATGACATTGGATGCATTTGTCGAACAGTAAGATGGTGCTTTTCTCCAAAACCACTTTCACGGTGATTGTTGGTTAAATTTCACCCAAAATCCACAACAAATTGTCCAGATGCTACTGGATGTCAACAAAACTATCTGGTGTGTTGTGGCTATCTCAATCCCAGATCTTGCTACAGCCTCTGTGTTTGTTTGTGTTTTCTGGACATTCTCTATGGACTTTAAGGTTTTGAATGCAGTTTAGCATGTAAGTTTTTGTTTTTAGCTGCCTAACATTAATTGGTTCCACCTGGAGTCAAATCCTCCACACATTCGAGTTTTCTAGGAAGAAAGCTTCAGAAACCTGAGAAAACATGATATTTCTTTCTGTAAACATGACATTGGATGCATTAGCCCAACAGGAAGATTGTGCTTTTCTCCAAAACCACTTTCACTGTGATTTTTGGTTGAATTTCACCCGAAATCCACAAGAATTTGTCCTGATACTCCAGGATGAAATCAAAACTATCTGGTGATTTTTAGCTAACTCAATCCCAGATCGTGCTACAGCCTCTGTGTTTGTTTGTGTTTTCTGGACATTCTCTATGGACTTTACGGTTTTGAACGTATTTTAGCATGTAAGGTTTTGTTTTATATGCCAAACGCTAATTGGTTCCACCTGGAGTCAAATCCTCCACACATTCGAGTTTTCTAGGAAGAAAGCTTCAGAAACCTGAGAAAACATGATATTTCTTTCTGTAAACATGACATTGGATGCATTTGCCGAACAGGAAGATTGTGCTTTTCTCCAAAACCACTTTCACGGTGATTTTTGGGTTAAATTTCACTTCAAAACTACAACAATTTGACCAGATACTCCTGGATGAAAACAAGATATCTGGTGATTTTTAGCTATCTCAATCCCAGATATTGCTACAGCCTCTGTGTGTGTTTGTGTTTTCTGGACATTCTGTATGGACTTTAAGGTTTTCAACGCATTTTAGCAGGACCCTTTTTGTTTTCTGCTGACAAACGCTAATTGGTTCCACCTGGAGTCAAATCCTCCACACATTCGAGTTTTCTAGGAAGAAAGCTTCAGAAACCTGAGAAAACATGATATTTCTTTCTGTAAACATGACATTGGATGCATTTGCCGAACAGGAAGATTGTGCTTTTCTCCAAAACCACTTTCACGGTGATTTTTGGGTTAAATTTCACTTCAAAACTACAAGAATTTGTCCAGATACTCCTGGATGAAAACAAAGATATCTGGTGATTTGGACATTCTGTATGGACTTTTTTTTTTCTGCATTTGCCGAACAGGAAGATTGTGCTTTTCTCCAAAACCACTTTCACGGTGATTTTTGGTTACATTTCACTTCAAAACTACAACAATTTGTCCAGATACTCCTGGATGAAAACAAAACTATCTGGTGTGTTGTGGATATCTCAATCCCAGATCTTGCTACAGCCTCTGTGTGTGTTTGTGTTTTCTGGACATTCTGTATGGACTTTAAGGTTTTCAACGCATTTTAGCAGGAACCTTTTTGTTTTCTGTTGACAAACGCTAATTGGGTCAACCTGGAGTCAAATCCTCCACACATACGAGTTTTCTAGGAAGAAAGCTTCAGAAACCTGAGAAAACATGATATTTCTTTCTGTAAACATGACATTGGATGCATTTGCCGAACAGGTAGATTGTGCTTTTCTCCAAAACCACTTTCACGGTGATTTTTGGTTAAATTTCACCCGAAATCCACAAGAATTTGTCCAGATACTCCTGGATGAAATCAAAACTATCCGGTGATTTTTAGCTATCTCAATCCCAGATCGTGCTACAGCCCCTGTGTTTGTTTGTGTTTTCTGTACATTCTCTATGGACTTTAAGGTTTTGAATGCATTTTAGCATGTAAGTTTTTGTTTTTAGCTGCCAAACACTAATTGGGTCCACCTGGAGTCAAATCCTCCACACATTCGAGTTTTCTAGGAAGAAAGCTTCAGAAACCTGAGAAAACATGATATTTCTTTCTGTAAACATGACATTGGATGCATTAGTCCAACAGGAAGATTGTGCTTTTCTCCAAAACCACTTTCACTGTGATTTTTGGTTAAATTTCACCCGAAATCCACAACAATTTGTCCAGATACTCCTGGATGAAATCAAAACTATCTGGTGATTTTTAGCTATCTCAATCCCAGATCGTGCTACAGCCTCTGTGTTTGTTTGTGTTTTCTGGACATTCTCTATGGACTTTAAGGTTTTCAACGCATTTTAGCAGGACCCTTTTTGTTTTCTGCTGAAAAACGCTAATTGGGTCCACCTGGAGTCAAATCCTCCACACATTCGAGTTTTCTAGGAAGAAAGCTTCAGAAACCTGAGAAAACATGATATTTCTTTCTGTAAACATGACATTGGATGCATTTTCCGAACAGGCTACAGCCTCTGTGTGTGTTTGTGTTTTCTGGACATTCTCTATGGACTTTACAGTTTTGTATGCATTTCAGCATGAAGGTTTTGTTTTTACCTGCCAAACGCTAATTGGTTCCAACTGGAGACAAATCCTCCACACATTCGAGTTTTCTAGGAAGAAAGCTGCAGAAACCTGAGAAAACATGATATTTGTATTTGTAAACATGACATTGGATGCATTTGCCGAACAGGAAGATTGTGCTTTTCTCCAAAACCACTTTCACGGTGATTTTTGGGTTAAATTTCATTTCAAAACTAAAACAATGTGTCCAGATACTCCTAGATGAAAACAAAGATATCTGGTGATTTTTAGCTATCTCAATCCCAGATCTTGCTACAGCCTCTGTGTGTGTTTGTGTTTTCTGGACATTCTCTATGAACTTTACGGTTTTGAATGCATTTTAGCAGGACCGTTTTTGTTTTCTGCTGGCAAACGCTAATTGGTTCCACCTGGAGTCAAATCCTCCACACATTCGAGTTTTCTAGGAAGAAAGCTTCAGAAACCTGAGAAAACATGATATTTCTTTCTGTAAACATGACATTGGATGCATTTGCCGAACAGGAAGATTGTGCTTTTCTCCAAAACCACTTTCACGGTGATTTTTTGGCTAAATTTCACTTCAAAACTATAACAATTTTTCCAGATACTCCTGGATGAAAACAAAACTATCTGGTGATTTTTAGGTATCTCAATCCCAGATCTTGCTACAGCCTCTGTGTGTGTTTGTGTTTTCTGGACATTCTCTATGGACTTTAAGGTTTTGAATGCATTTTAGCATGTAGGTTTTTGTTTTTAGCTGCCAAACGCTAATTGGTTCCACCTGGAGTCAAATCCTCCACACATTCGAGTTTTCTAGGAAGAAAGCTTCAGAAACCTGAGAAAACATGATATTTCTTTCTGTAAACATGACATTGGATGCATTTGCCGAACAGGAAGATTGTGCTTTTCTCCAAAACCACTTTCACGGTGATTTTTTGGTTAAATTTCACTTCAAAACTACAACAATTTGTCCAGATACTCCTGGATGAAAACAAAAATATCTGGTGATTTTTAGCTATCTCAATCCCAGATCTTGCTACAGCCTCTGTGTGTGTTTGTGTTTTCTGGACATTCTCTATGGACTTTACAGTTTTGTATGCATTTCAGCATGTATGGTTTTGTTTTTAGCTGCCAAACGCTAATTGGTTCCACCTGGAGTCAAATCCTCCACACATTCGAGTTTTCTAGGAAGAAAGCTTCAGAAACCTGAGAAAACATGATATTTCTTTCTGTAAACATGACATAGGATGCAATTGCCGAACAGGAAGATTGTGCTTTTCTCCAAAACCACTTTCACGGTGATTTTTTGGTTAAATTTCACTTCAAAACTACAACAATTTGTCCAGATACTCCTGGATGAAAACAAAACTATTTGGTGATATTTAGCTATCTCAATCCCAGATCTTGCTACAGCCTCTGTGTGTGTTTGTGTTTTCTGGACATTCTCTATGGACTTTACGGTTTTGAATGCATTTTAGCAGGACTCTTTTTGTTTTCTGCTGGCAAACGCTAATTGGTTCCACCTGGAGCCAAATCCTCCACACATTTTAGTTTTCTAGGAAGAAAGATCCAGAAACCAGAGAAAACATGATATTTCTTTCTGTAAACATGGCATTGGATGCATTTGCCAAACAGGAAGATTGTGCTTTTCTCCAAAACCACTTTCACGGTGATTTTTTGGTTAAATTTCACTTCAAAAGTACAACAATTTGTCCAGATACTCCTGGATGAAAACAAAAGTATCTGGTGTGTTATGGCTATCTCAATACCAGATCTTGCTACAGCCTCTGTGTGTGTTTGTGTTTTCTGGACATTCTCTATGGACTTTAAGGTTTTGAATGCATTTTAGCCTGTAAGTTTTTGTTTTTAGCTGCCTAACACTAATTGGTTCCACCTGGAGTCAAATCCTCCACACATTCGAGTTTTGCAGGAAGAAAGCTTCAGAAACCTGAGAAAACATGATATTTCTTTCTGTAAACATGACATTGGATGCATTAGCCCAACAGGAAGATTGTGCTTTTCTCCAAAACCACTTTCACTGTGATTTTTGTTGAATTTCACCCGAAATCCACAAGAATTTGTCCAGATACTCCAGAATGAAATCAAAACTATCTGGTGATTTTTAGCTATCTCAATCCCACATCGTGCTACAGCCTCTGTGTTTGTTTGTGTTTTCTGGACATTCTCTATGGACTTTAAGATTTTGAATGCATTTTAGCATGTAAGTATTTGTTTTTAGCTGCCAAACACTAATTGGTTCCACCTGGAGTCAAATCCTCCACACATTCGAGTTTTCTAGGAAGACAGCTCCAGAAACCTGAGAAAACATGATATTTCTTTCTGTAAACATGGCATTGGATGCATTTGCCAAACAGGAAGATTGTGCTTTTCCCCAAAACCACTTTCACGGTGATTTTTTGGTTAAATTTCACTTCAAAGTGCAAGAATTCGTCCAGATACTCCTGGATGAAAACAAAACTATCTCTTGTGTTATGGCTATCTCAATCCCAGATCTTGCTTCAGCCTCTTTGCGTAATTGTGTTTTCTGGACATTCTCTATGGACTTTAAGGTTTTCAACGCATTTTAGCAGGACCCTTTTTGTTTTCTGCTGAAAAACGCTAATTGGGTCCACCTGGAGTCAAATCCTCCACACATTCGAGTTTTCTAGGAAGAAAGCTTCAGAAACCTGAGAAAACATGATATTTCTTTCTGTAAACATGACATTGGATGCATTTTCCGAACAGGAAGATTGTGCTTTTCTCCAAAACCACTTTCACGGTGATTTTTTGGTTAAATTTCACTTCAAAACTACAACAATTGGTCCAGATACTCCTGCGTGAAAGCAAAACTATCTGGTGTGTTGTGGCTATCTCAATCCCAGATCTTGCTACAGCCTCTGTGTGTGTTTGTGTTTTCTGGACATTCTCTATGGACTTTACGGTTTTGAATGCATTTTAGCATGTAAGTTTTTGTTTTTAGCTGCCAAACGCTAATTGGTTCCACCTGGAGTCAAATCCTCCACACATTCGAGATTTCTAGGAAGAAAGCTTCAGAAACCTGAGAAAACATGATATTTCTTTCTGTAAACATGACATTGGATGCATTTGCCGAACAGGAAGATTGTGCTTTTCTCCAAAACCACTTTCACGCGGATTTTTTGGTTAAATTTCATTTCAAAGTTCAACAATTTGTCCAGATACTCCTGGATGAAAACAAAACTATCTCGTGATTTTTAGCTATCTCAATCCCAGATCTTGCTAGAGCCTCTGTGATTGTTTGTGTTTTTTGCATATTCTCTATGGACTTTAGAGTTTTGAATGCAGTTTAGCATGTAAGTTTTTGCTTTTAGCTTCCAAACGCTAATTGGTTCGACCTGGAGTCAAATCCGCCATACATTTGAGTTTTCTAGGAAGAAAGCTTCAGGAACCTGAGAAAACATGATATTTCTTTCTGTAAACATGACATTGGATGCATTTGCCGAACAGAAAGATGGTGCTTTTCCCCAAAATAACTTTCACAGTGATTTTTGGATAAATTTCACCCGAAATCCACAACAATTTGTCCAGATACTCCTGGATGAAAATAAAACTATCCGGTGTGTTGTAGCTATCTGAATCCCAGATCTTGCTATAGCCTCTGTCTTCGTTTGTGTTTTCTGGACATTCTCTATGGACTTTACAGTTTTGAATGAATTTTAGCATGTAAGGTTTTGTTTTTAGCGGCCAAACGCTAATTGGTTCCACGTGGAGTCAAATCCTCCACACATTCGAGTTTTCTAGGAAGAAAGCTTCAGAATCCTGAGAAAACATGATATTTCTTTCTGTAAACATGACATTGGATGCATTTGCCGAACAGGAAGATTGTGCTTTTCTCCAAAACCACTTTCACGGTTATTTTTTGTTAAATTTCACTTCAGATCCAAAACAATTTGTCCAGATACTCCTGGATGAAAACAAAACTATCTGGTGTGTTGTGGCTATCTCAATCCCAGATCTTGCTACAGCCTCTGTGTGTGTTTGTGTTTTCTGGACATTCTCTATGGACTTTACTGTTTTGAATACATTTTAGCATGTAAGTTTTTGTTTTTAGCTGGCAAACGCTAATTGGTTCCACCTGGAGTCAAATCCTCCACACATTCGAGTTTTCTAGGAAGAAAGCTTCAGAATCCTGAGAAAACATGACGTTTGTATTGTAAACATGACATTGGATGCATTTGACGAACAGGATGATTCTGCTTTTCTCCAAAATCACTTTCACGATGATTTTTGTTAAATTTCACCCGAAATCCACAAGAATTTGTCCAGATACTCCTGGATGAAACAAAAACTCTCCGGTGATTTTTAGCTATCTCAATCCCAGATCGTGCTACAGCCTCTGTGTGTGTTTGTGTTTTCTGGACATTCTCTATGGACTTTACGGTTTTGAATGCATTTTAGCATGTAAGTTTTTGTTTTTAGCTGCCAAACGATAATTGGGTCCACCTGGTGTCAAATCCTCCACACATTCGAGTTTTCTAGGAAGAAAGCTTCAGAAACCTGAGAAAACATGATATTTCTTTCTGTAAACATGACATTGGATGCATTTGCCGAACAGGAAGATTGTGCTTTTCTCCAAAACCACTTTCACGGTGATTTTTGGGTTAAATTTCACTGCAAATCTACAACAATGTGTCCATATACTCCTGGATGAAAACAAAACTATCTGGTGTGTTGTGGCTATCTCAATCCCAGATCTTGCTACAGCCTCTGTGTGTGTTTGTGTTTTCTGGACATTCTCTATGGACTTTACGGTTTTGAATGCATTTTAGCATGTAAGGTTTTGTTTTTAGCTGGCAAACGCTAATTGGTTCCACCTGGAGTCAAATCCTCCACACATTCGAGTTTTCTAGGAAGAAAGCTTCAGAATCCTGAGAAAACATGACGTTTGCAATTGTAAACATGACATTGGATGCATTTGCCGAACAGGAAGATTGTGCATTTCCCCAGAACCACTTTCACGGTGATTTTTGGTTAAATTTCACCCGAAATCCACAACAATTTGTCCAGATACTCCTGGATGAAAACAAAACTCTCTGGTGATTTTTAGCTATCTCAATCCCAGATCGTGCTACAGCCTCTGTGTTTGTTTGTGTTTTCTGGACATTCTCTATGGACTTTACGGTTTTGAATGCATTTTAGCATGTAAGTTTTTGTTTTTAGCTGCCAAACGCTGATTGGTTCCACCTGGAGTCAAATCCTCCACACATTCGAGTTTTCTAGGAAGAAAGCTTCAGAAACCTGAGAAAACATGATATTTCTTTCTGTAAACATGACATTGGATGCATTTGCCGAACAGAAAGATGGTGCTTTTCCCCAAAATAACTTTCACAGTGATTTTTGGATAAATTTCACCCGAAATCCATAACAATTTGTCCAGATACTCCTGGATGAAAACAAAACTATCCGGTGTGTTGTAGCTATCAAAATCCCAGATCTTGCTATAGCCTCTGTGTTCGTTTGTGTTTTCTGGACATTCTCTATGGACTTTACGGTTTTGAATGCATTTTAGCAAGGATCCTTTTTGTTTTCTGCTGGCAAACGCTAATTGGTTCCACCTGGAGTCAAATCCTCCACACATTCGAGTTTTCTAGGGAGAAAGCTTCAGAAACCTGAGAAAACCTGATATTTCTTTCTGTAAACATGACATTGGATGCATTTGCCGAACAGGAAGATTGTGCTTTTCTCCAAAACCACTTTCACGGTTATTTTTTGTTAAATTTCACTTCAGATCCAAAACAATTTGTCCAGATACTCCTGGATGAAAACAAAACTATCTGGTGTGTTGTGGCTATCTCAATCCCAGATCTTGCTACAGCCTCTGTGTGTGTTTGTGTTTTCTGGACATTCTCTATGGACTTTACTGTTTTGAATGCATTTTAGCATGTAAGTTTTTGTTTTTAGCTGGCAAACGCTAATTGGTTCCACCTGGAGTCAAATCCTCCACACATTCGAGTTTTCTAGGAAGAAAGCTTCAGAATCCTGAGAAAACATGACGTTTGTATTGTAAACATGACATTGGATGCATTTGACGAACAGGATGATTCTGCTTTTCTCCAAAATCACTTTCACGGTGATTTTTGTTAAATTTCACCCGAAATCCACAAGAATTTGTCCAGATACTCCTGGATGAAACAAAAACTCTCTGGTGATTTTTAGCTATCTCAATCCCAGATCGTGCTACAGCCTCTGTGTGTGTTTGTGTTTTCTGGACATTCTCTATGGACTTTACGGTTTTGAATGCATTTTAGCATGTAAGTTTTTGTTTTTAGCTGCCAAACGCTAATTGGTTCCACCTGGAGTCAAATCCTCCACACATTCGAGTTTTCTAGGAAGAAAGCTTCAGAAACCTGAGAAAACATGATATTTCTTTCTGTAAACATGACATTGGATGCATTTGCCGAACAGGAAGATTGTGCTTTTCTCCAAAACCACTTTCACGGTGATTTTTGGGTTAAATTTCACTGCAAAACTACAACAATGTGTCCAGATACTCCTGGATGAAAACAAAACTATCTGGTGTGTTGTGGCTATCTCAATCCCAGATCTTGCTACAGCCTCTGTGTGTGTTTGTGTTTTCTGGACATTCTCTATGGACTTTACGGTTTTGAATGCATTTTAGCATGTAAGGTTTTGTTTTTAGCTGCCAAACGCTAATTGGTTCCACCTGGAGTCAAATCCTCCACACATTCGAGTTTTCTAGGAAGAAAGCTTCAGAATCCTGAGAAAACATGAAGTTTGCAATTGTAAACATGACATTGGATGCATTTGACGAACAGGATGATTCTGCTTTTCTCCAAAATCACTTACACGGTGATTTTTGTTAAATTTCACCCGAAATCCACAAGAATTTGTCCAGATACTCCTGGATGAAAACAAAACTCTCTGGTGATTTTTAGCTATCTCAATCCCAGATCGTGCTACAGCCTCTGTGTTTGTTTGTGTTTTCTGGACATTCTCTATGGACTTTACGGTTTTGAATGCATTTTAGCATGTAAGTTTTTGTTTTTAGCAGCCAAACGCTAATTGGTTCCACCTGGAGTCAAATCCTCCACTCATTCGAGTTTTCTAGGAAGAAAGCTTCAGAAACCTGAGAAAACATGATATTTCTTTCTGTAAACATGGCACTGGATGCATTTGCCGAACAGAAAGTTTGTGCTTTTCTCCAAAACAACTTTCACGGTGATTTTTTGGTTAAATTTCACTTCAAAGTTCAACATTTTGTCCAGATACTCCTGGATGAAAACAATACTGTCTGGTATGTCGTGGGTATCTCAATCCCAGATCTTGCTACAGCCTCTGTGTGTGTTTGTGTTTTCTGGACATTCTCTATGGACTTTACGGTTATGAATGCATTTTAGCATGTAAGGTTTTGTTTTTAGCTGCCAAACGCTAATTGGTTCCACCTGGATTCAAATCCTCCACACATTCGAGTTTTCTAGGAAGAAAGCTTCAGAAACCTGAGAAAACATGATATTTGTATTTGGAAACATGACATTGGATGCATTTGACGAACAGGAAGATTGTGCTTTTCTCCAAAATTACTTTCACTGGGTTTTTTGGTTAATTTACACTTCAAATCTACAACAATTTGTCCAGATACTCCTGGATGAAAACAAAACTATCTGGTGTGTTGTGGCTATCTCAATCCCAGATCTTGCTACAGCCTCTGTGTGTGTTTGTGTTTTCTGGACATTCTCTATGGACTTTACGGTTTTGAATGCATTTTAGCATGTAAGTTTTTGTTTTTAGCTGCCAAACGCTAATTGGTTCCACCTGGAGTCAAATCCTCCACACATTCGAGTTTTGTAGGAAGAAAGCTTCAGAATCCTGAGAAAACATGACGTTTGCATTTGTAAACATGACATTGGATGCATTTGACGAACAGGATGATTCTGCTTTTCTCCAAAATCACTTTCACGGTGATTTTTGTTAAATTTCACCCGAAATCCACAAGAATTTGTCTAGATTCTCCTGGATCACAACAAAACTATCTGGTGTGTTGTGGCTATCTCAATCCCAGATCTTGCTACAGCCTCTGTGTGTGTTTGTGTTTTCTGGACATTCTCTATGGAATTTACGGTTTTGAATGCATTTTAGCATGTAAGGTTTTGTTTTTAGCTGCCAAACGCTAATTGGTTCCACCTGGAGTCAAATCCTCCACACATTCGTGTTTTGTAGGAAGAAAGCTTCAGAATCCTGAGAAAACATGACAGTTGCATTTGTAAACATGACATTGGATGCATTTGACGAACAGGATGATTCTGCTTTTCTCCAAAATCACTTTCACGGTGATTTTTGTTAAATTTCACCCGAAATCCACAAGAATTTGTCTAGATTCTCCTGGATCACAACAAAACTATCTGGTGTGTTGTGGCTATCTCAATCCCAGATCTTGCTACAGCCTCTGTGTGTGTTTGTGTTTTCTGGACATTCTCTATGGACTTTACGGTTTTGAATGCATTTTAGCATGTAAGGTTTTGTTTTTAGCTGCCAAACGCTAATTGGTTCCACCTGGAGTCAAATCCTCCACACATTCGAGTTTTGTAGGAAGAAAGCTTCAGAATCCTGAGAAAACATGACGTTTGCATTTGTAAACATGACATTGGATGCATTTGACGAACAGGATGATTCTGCTTTTCTCCAAAATCACTTTCACGGTGATTTTTGTTAAATTCCACCCGAAGTCCACAAGAATTTGTCCAGATACTCCTGGATGAAAACAAAACGCTCTGGTGATTTTTAGCTATCTCAATCCCAGATCGTACTACAGCCTCTGTGTTTGTTTGTGTTTTCTGGACATTCTCTATGGACTTTACGGTTTTGAATGCATTTTAGCATTTAAGTTTTTGTTTTTAGCTGCCAAACGCTGATTGGTTCCACCTGGAGTCAAATCCTCCACACATTCGAGTTTTCTAGGAAGAAAGCTCAAGAAACTTGAGAAAACATGATATTTCTTTCTGTAAACATGACATTGGATGCATTTGCCGAACAGGAAGATTGTGCTTTTCTCCAAAACCACTTTCACGGTGATTTTTTGGTTAAATTTCACTTCAAAACTACAACAATTCGTCCAGAAACTCCTGGATGAAAACAAAACTATCTCTTGTGTGATGGCTATCTCAATCCCAGATCTTGCTACAGCCTCTGTGTGTGTTTGTGTTTTCTGGACATTCTCTATGGACTTTACGGTTTTGAATGCATTTTAGCATGTAAGTTTTTGTTTTTAGCTGCCAAACGCTAATTGGTTCCACCTGGAGTCAAATCCTCCACACATTCGAGTTTTCTTGGAAGAAAGCTCCAGAAACTTGAGAAAACATGATATTTGTATTTGTAAACATGACATTGGATGCATTTGCCGAACAGGAAGATTGTGCTTTTCTCCAAAACCACATTCACGGTGATTTTTGGTTAAATTTCACCTGAAATCCACAACAATTTTTCCAGATACTCCTGGATGAAAACAAAACTATCTGGTGTGTTGTGGCTATCTCAATCCCACATGTTGCTACAGCCTCTGTGTGTGTTTGTGTTTTCTGGACATTCTCTATGGACTTTACGGTTTTGAATGCATTTTAGCATGTAAGTTTTTGTTTTTAGCTGCCAAACGCTAATTGGTTCCACCTGGATTCAAATCCTCCACACATTCGAATTTTCTAGGAAGAAAGCTCCAGAAACCTGAGAAAACATGATATTTCTTTCTGTAAACATGACATTGGATGCATTTGCCGAACAGGAAGATTGTGCTTTTCCCCAAAACCACTTTCACGGTGATTTTTGGTTACATTTCACCCAAAATCCACAACAATTTGTCCAGATACTCCTGGATGAACACAAAACTATCTGGTGATTTTTAGCTATCTCAATCCCAGATCTTGCTACAGCCTCTGTGTTTGTTTGTGTTTTCTGGACATTCTCTATGGTCTTTAAGGTTTTGAATGCATTTTAGCTTGTAATTTTTTTTTTTTTAGCAGCCAAACTATATTTGGTTCCACCTGGAGTCAAATCCTCCACACATTCGGGTGTTCTAGGATGAAAGCTTCAGAAACCTGAGAAAACATGATATTTGTATTTGTAAACATGACATTGGATACATTTGCCAAACAGGAAGATTGTGCTTTTCTCCAAAACCACTTTCACGGTGATTTTTGTTAAATTTCACTTCAAAACTACAACAATTCAAATTTTCTAGGAAGAAAGCTTCATAAACCCCAGAAAACATGATATTTCTTTCTGTAAACATGACATTGGATGCATTTGCCGAACAGGAAGATTGTGCTTTTCTCCAAAACCACTTTCACGGTGATTTTTGGTTAAATTTCACCGGGATACTACAACAATTTGTCCAGATACTCCTGGATGAAAACAAAACTATCTGGTGATTTGCAGCTATCTCACTCCCAGATCTTGCTACAGCCTCTGTGTGTGTTTGTGTTTTCTGTACATTCTCTATGAACTTTACGGTTTTGAATGCATTTTAGCATGTAAGTTTTTGTTTTTAGCAGCCAAACGCTAATTGGTTCCACCTGGAGTCAAATCCTCCACTCATTCGAGTTTTCTAGGAAGAAAGCTCCAGAAACCTGAGAAAACATGATATTTGTTTTTGTAAACATGACATTGGATTCATTTGCTGAACAGGAAGATTGTGCTTTTCTCCAAAACCACTTTCACGGCGATTTTTGGTTAAATTTCACCAAGATACTGCAACATTTTGTCCAGATACTCTGGATGAAAACAAAACTATCTGGTGTGTTGTGGCTATCTTAATCCCAGATCTTGCTATAGTCTCTGTGTTTGTTTGTGTTTTCTGGACATTCTCTATGGACTTTACGGTTTTGAATGCATTTTAGCATGTATGTTTTGTTTTCTTCTGGCCAACGCTAATTGGTTCCACCTGGAGTCAAATCCCCCACACATTGGAGTTTTCTGGGAAGAAAGCTCCAGAAACCTGAGAAAACATGATATTTATATTTGTAAACATGACATTGGATGCATTTGCTGAACAGAAAGATTGTGCTTTTCTCCAAAACCACTTTCACGGTGATTTTTGTTAAATTTCACTTCAAAACTACAACAATTTTCTAGATACTCCTGGAAGAAAACAAAACTATCTGGTGTGTGGTGGCTATCTCAATCCCAGACCTTGCTACAGCCTCTGTGTGTGTTTGTGTTTTCTGGACATTCTCTATGAACTTTACGGTTTTGAATGCATTTTAGCAGGACCGTTTTTGTTTTCTGCTGGCAAACGCTAATTGGTTCCACCTGGAGTCAAATCCTCCACACATTCGAGTTTTCTAGGAAGAAAGCTCCAGAATCCTGAGAAAACATGATATTTGTATTTGTAAACATGACATTGGATTCATTTGCTGAACAGAGAGATTGTGGTTTTCTCCAAACCACTTAAACGGTGATTTTTGGTTAAATTTCACTTCAAAACTACAACAATTTGTTCATATACTGCTGAATGAAAATAAAACTATCTGGTGATTTGTAGCTATCTCAATCCCAGATCTTGCTACAGCCTCTGTGTGTGTTTGTGTTTTCTGGACATTCTCTATGGACTTTAAATTTTTGAATGCGTTTTAGCGGGACCCTTTTTGTTTTCTGCTGGAAAACGCTAATTGGTTCCACCTGGAGTCAAATCCTCCACACATTCGAGTTTTCTAGGAAGAAAGCTCCAGAAACCTGAGAAAATATGATATTTCTTTCCGTAAACCTGACATTGGATTCATTTGCCGAATAGAAAGATTGTGCTTTTCTCCAAAAGCACTTTCAAGGTGATTTTTGGTTAAATTTCACCCGAAATCCACAACAATTTGTCCAGATACTCCTGGATGAAAACTAAACTATCTGGTGATTTGCAGCTATCTCAATCCCAGATCTTGCTACAGCCTCTGTGTGTGTTTGTGTTTTCTGTACATTCTCTATGAACTTTACGGTTTTGAATGCATTTTAGCAGGATCCTTTTTGTTTTCTGCTGGGAAACGCTAATTGGTTCCACCTGGAGTCAAATACTCCACACATTCGAGTTTTCTATGAAGAAAGCTTCAGAAACCTGAGAAAACATGATATTTGTATTCGTAAACATGACATTGGATTCACTTGCTGAACAGGAAGATTGTGCTTTTCTCCAAAACCACTTTCACGGCGATTTTTGGTAAATTTCTCCAAGATACTGCAACATTTTGTCCAGATACTCTGGATGAAAACAAAACTATCTGGTGTGTTGTGGCTACCTTAATCCCAGATCTTGCTATAGTCTCTGTGTTTGTTTGTGTTTTCTGGACATTCTCTATGGACTTTACGGTTTTGAATGCATTTTAGCATGTAAGTTTTTGTTTTCTTCTGGTCAACGCTAATTGGTTCCACCTGGAGTCAAATCCTCCACACATTCGAGTTTTCTAGGAGGAAAGCTCCAGAAACCTGAGAAAACATGATATTTCTTTCTGTAAACATGACATTGGATGCATTTGCTGAACAGAAAGATTGTGCTTTTCTCCAAAACCACTTTCACGGCGATTTTTGGTTAAATTTCACTTCAAAACTACAACAAATTGTCCAGATACTCCTGGATGAAAACAAAACTATCTGGTGATTTGCAGCTATCTCAATCCCAGATCTTGCTACAGCCTCTGTGTGTGTTTGTGTTTTCTGGACATTCTCTATGAAATTTACCGTTTTGAATGCATTTTAGCAGGACCCTTTTTGTTTTCTGCTGGCAAACGCTAATTGGTTCCACCTGGAGTCAAATACTCCACACATTCGAGTTTTCTAGGAGGAAAGCTCCAGAATCCTGAGAAAACATGATATTTGTATTTGTAAACATGACATTGGATACATTGGCTGAACAGAAAGTTTGTGCTTTTCTCCAAAACCACTTTCAAGGTGATTTTTGGTTAAATTTCACCCAAAATCCACAACAATTTGTCCAGATACTCCTGGATGAAAACTAAACTGTCTGGTGATTTTTAGCTATCTCAATCCCAGATCTTCCTACAGCCTCTGTGTGTGTGTTTGGGTTTTCTGGACATTCTCTATGCACTTTACGGTTTTGAATGCATTTTAGCATGTAAGTTTTTGTTTTCAGCTGACAAACGCTAATTGGTTCTACCTGGAGTCAAAACCTCCACACATTCGAGTTTTCTAGGAAGAAAGCTCCAGAATCCTGAGAAAGCATTATATTTGTATTTGTAAACATGACATTTTATTCATTTGCTGAACAGAAAGATTGTGCTTTTCTCCAAAACCACTTTCAAGGTGATTTTTGGTTAAATTTCACCCGGATACTACAACAATTTTTCCAGCTACTCCTGGAAGAAAACAAAACTACCTGGTGATTTTTAGCTATCTCAATCCCAGATGTTGCTACAGCCTCTGTGTGTGTTTGTGTTTTCTGTACATTCTCTATGAACTTTACGGTTTTGAATGCATTTTAGCAGGATCCTTTTTGTTTTCAGCTGGCAAACGCTAATTGGTTCCACCTGGAGTCAAATCCTCCACACATTCGAGTTTGCCAGGAAGAAAGCTCCAGAAACCTGAAAAAACATGATATTTGTATTTGTAAACATGAAATTGGATTCATTTGCTGAACAGGAAGATTGTGCTTTTCTCCAAAACCACTTTCACGGTGATTTTTGGTTAAATTTCACCCGAAATCCACAACAATTTGTCCAGATACTCTGGATGAAAACAAAACTATCTGGTGTGTTGTGCCTATCTCAATCCCAGATCTTGCTATAGCCTCTGTGTGTGTTTATGTTTTCTGGACATTCTCTATGGACTTTACGGTTTTGAATGCATTTTAGCATGTAAGTTTTTGTTTTCAGCTGGCAAACGCTAATTGGTTCCACCTGGAGTCAAATCCTCCACACATTCGAGTTTTCTAGGAAGAAAGCTTCAGAAACCTGAGAAAACATGATATTTGTATTCGTAAACATGACATTGGATTCACTTGCTGAACAGGAAGATTGTGCTTTTATCCAAAACCAGTTTCACGGTGATTTTTTGGTTAAATTTCACTTCAAACTACAACAATTTGTCCATATACTCCTGGATGAAAACAAAACTATCTGGTGATTTTTAGCTATCTCAATCCCAGATCTTGCTACAGCCTCTGAGTGTGTTTGTGTTTTCTGGACATTCTCTATGGACTTTACGGTTTTGAATGCATTTTAGCATGTAAGTTTTTCTTTTCAGCTGGGAAACGCTAATTGGTTCCACCTGGAGTCAAAACCTCCACACATTCGAGTTTTCTAGGAAGAAAGCTCCAGAATCCTGAGAAAACATGATATTTGTATTTGTAAACATGACATTGGATTCATTTGCTGAACAGAAAGATTGTGCTTTTCCCAAAAACCACTTTCACAGTGATTTTTGGTTAAATTTCAACCGGATACTACAACATTTTGTCCAGATACTCTGGATGAAAACAAAACTATCTGGTGATTTTTAGCTATCTCAGTCCCAGATCTTGATACAGCCTCTGTGTGTGTTTGTGTTTTCTGGACATTCTCTATGGACTTTACGGTTTTGAATGCATTTTAGCAGGACCCTGTTTCTTTTCTACTGGCAAACGCTAATTGGTTCCACCTGGAGTCAAATCCTCCACACATTTGAGTTTTCTAGGAAGAAAGCTCCACTAATCTCAGAAAACATGCTATTTGTATTTCTGAACAACATTGGATGCATTTGCTGAAGAGAAAGATTGTGCTTTTCTCCAAAACCACTTTTACCCTTATTTTTTGGTTATATTTCACTTCAAAACTACAACAATTTGTCCAGATACTCCTGGATGAAAGCAAAATTATCTGGTGTGTTGTGGCTATTTCAATCCCAGATCTTGCTACAGCCTCTGTGTGTGTTTGTGTTTTCTGGACATTCTCTATGGACTTTACGGTTTTGAATGCATTTTAGCAGGACCCTTTTTGTTTTCTGCTGACCAACGCTAATTGGTTCCACCTGGAGTCAAATACTCCACACATTCAAGTTTTCTAGGTAGAAAGCTTCAGAAACCTGAGAAAACATGATATTTCTTTCTGTAAAGCTGACATTGGATGCATTTGCCGAACAGGGAGAGTGTGCTTTTCTCCAAAACCAGTTTCAAGGTGATTTTTGGTTAAATTTCACTTCAAAACTGCAACAATTTGTCCAGATATCCCTGGATGAAAACAAAACTATCTGGTGATTTGTAGCTATCTCAATCCCAGATCTTGCTACAGCCTCTGTGTGTGTTTGTGTTTTCTGGACATTCTCTATGGACTTCACGGTTTTGAATGCATTTTAGCAGGACCCTGTTTCTTTTCTGCTGGCAAACGCTAATTGGTTCCACCTGGAGTCAAATCCTCCACACATTCGAGTTTTCTAGGAAGAAAGCTCCAGAAACCTGAGAAAACATGATATTTCTTTCTGTAAACATGACATTGGATGCATTTGCCGAACAGGAAGATTGTGCTTTTCTCCAAAACCTCTTGCACGGTGATTTTTGTTAAATTTCACCCGAAAACTACAACAATTTGTCAAGATTCTCCTGGATGAAAACCAAACTATCGGTGTGTTGTGGCTATCTCAATCCCAGATCTTGCTACAGCCTCTGTGTGTGTTTGTGTTTTCTCGTCATTCTCTGTGGACTTTACGGTTCTGAATGCATTTTAGCATGTAAGTTTTTGTTTATAGCTGCCAAACGCTAATTGGTTCACCTGGAGTCAAATACTCCACACATTCGAGTTTTCTAGGAAGAAAGCTTCAGAAACCTGAGAAAACATGATATTTTTATTTGTAAACATGACATTGGAGGCATTTGCCGAACAGGAAGATGGTGCTTTTCTCCAAAACCACTTTCACGGTGATTTTTGGTTAAATTTAACCCAGAGACTGCAACATATTCTCCAGATACTCTGGATGACAACAAAACTATCTGGTGTGTTATGTCTATCTCAATTCCAGATCTGGCTACAGACTCTGTGTTTGTTTGTGTTTTCTGTACAGTCTCTAAGGACTTTACAGTTTTGAATACATTTTCACATGTAAGTTTTTGTTTTTAGCTGCCAAACGCTAATTGGTTCTACCTGGATTCAAATCCTCCACACGTAAGTTTTTGTTTTTAGCTGCCAAACGCTAATTGGTTCTACCTGGATTCAAATCCTCCACACATTCGAGTTTTCTAGGAAGAAATCTCCAAAAACGAGAGAAAACATCATATTTCTTTCTGTAAACATGACATAGTATGTGTTTGCTAAACAGGAAGATTGTGCTTTTCTCCAAAACCACTTTCACGGTGATTTTTGGTTAAATTTCACCCGAAATCCACAACAATTTGTCCAGATACTCCTGGATGAAAACAAAACTATCTGGTGTGTTGTGTCTATCTCAATCCCAGATCTTGCTACAGCCTCTGTGTATGTTTGTGTTTTCTGGACATTCTCTATGGACTTTACAGTTTTGAATGCATTTTAGCATGTAAGTTTTTGTTTTTGCCTCCAAACGCTAATTGGTTCCACCTGGAGTCAAATCCTCCACACATTCGAGTTTTCTAGGAAGAAAGCTCCAGAAACCTGAGAAAACATGATATTTGTATTTGTAAACATGACATTGGATTCATTTGCTGAAGAGAAAGATTGTGCTTTTCTCCAAAACCACTTTCAAGGCGATTTTTGGTTAAATTTCACCCGGATACTACAACAAATTGTCCAGATACTCCTGGATGAAAACAAAACTATCTGGTGATTTGCAGCTATCTCAATCCCAGATCCTGCTATAGCCTCTGTCTGTGTTTGTGTTTTCTGTACATTCTCTATGAACTTTACGGTTTTGAATGCATTTTAGCAAGACCGTTTTTGTTTTCTGCTGGCAAACGCTAATTGGTTCCACCTGGAGTCAAATCCTCCACACATTCGAGTTTTCTAGGTAGAAAGCTCCAGAAATCTGAGAAAACATGATATTTCTTTCTGGAAACATGACATTGGATGCATTTGCCGAACAGGAAGATTGTGCTTTTCCCCAAAACCACTTTCACGGTGATTTTTTGGTTAAATTTCACCCGAAATCCACAACAACTTGTCCAGATACTCCTGGATGAAAAGAAAACTATCTGGTGATTTTTAGCTATCTCAATCCCAGATCTTGCTACAGCCTCTGTGTGTGTTTGTGTTTTCTGGACATTCTCTATGGACTTTAAATTTTTGAATGCGTTTTAGCAGGACCCTTTTTGTTTTCTGCTGGCAAACGCTAATTGGTTCCACCTGGAGTCAAATCCTCCACAAATTGGAGTTTTCTAGGAAGAAAGCTCCAGAAACCTGCGAAAACATGATATTTCTTTCTGTAAACATGACATTGGATGCAGTTGCCGAACAGGAAGATTGTGCTTTTCTCCAAAACCACTTTCAAGGTGATTTTTGGTTAAATTTCACCCGGATACTACAACAATTTGTCCAGAAACTCCGGGATGAAAACAAAACTATCTGGTGATTTGCAGCTATCTCAATCCCAGATCTTGCTACAGCCTCTGTGTGTGTTTGTGTTTTCTGTACATTCTCTATGAACTTTACGTTTTTGATTGCATTTTAGCAGGACCCTTTTTGTTTTCTGCTGGGAAACGCTAATTGGTTCCACCTGGAGTCAAATACTCCACACATTCGAGTTTTCTATGAAGAAAGCTTCAGAAACCTGAGAAAACATGATATTTGCATTTATAAACATGACATTGGATTCATTTGCTGAACAGGAAGATTGTGCTTTTCTCCAAAACCACTTTCACGGCGATTTTTGGTTAAATTTCTCCAAGATACTGCAACATTTTGTCCAGATACTCTGGATGAAAACAAAACTATCTGGTGCGTTGTGGCTATCTTAATCCCAGATCTTGCTATAGTCTCTGTGTTTGTTTGTGTTTTCTGGACATTCTCTATGGACTTTACGGTTTTCAATGCATTTTAGCATGTAAGTTTTGTTTTCTGCTGGTCAACGCTAATTGGTTCCACCTGGAGTCAAATCCTCCACACATTCGAGTTTTCTAGGAGGAAAGCTCCAGAAACCTGAGAAAACATGATATTTCTTTCTGTAAACATGACATTGGATGCATTTGCTGAACAGAAAGATTGTGCTTTTCTCCAAAACAACTTTCAAGGTGATTTTTGGTTAAATTTCACCCAAAATCCACAACAATTTGTCCAGATACTCCTGGATGAAAACTAAACTGTCTGGTGATTTTTAGCTATCTCAATCCCAGATCTTGCTACAGCCTCTGTGTGTGTGTTTGGGTTTTCTGGACATTCTCTATGCACTTTACGGTTTTCAATGCATTTTAGCATGTAAGTTTTTGTTTTCAGCTGACAAACGCTAATTGGTTCTACCTGGAGTCAAAACCTCCACACATTCGAGGTTTCTAGGAAGAAAGCTCCAGAATCCTGAGAAAGCATGATATTTGTATTTGTAAACATGACATTGGATTCATTTGCTGAACAGAAAGATTGTGCTTTTCTCCAAAACCACTTTCAAGGTGATTTTTGGCTAAATTTCACCCGGATACTACAACAATTTTTCCAGCTATTCCTGGAAGAAAACAAAACTACCTGGTGATTTTTAGCTATCTCAATCCCAGATGTTGCTACAGCCTCTGTGTGTGTTTGTGTTTTCTGTACATTCTCTATGAACTTTACGGTTTTGAATGCATTTTAGCAGGATCCTTTTTGTTTTCTGCTGGCAAACGCTAATTGGTTCCACCTGGAGTCAAATCCTCCACACAGTCGAGTTTGCCAGGAAGAAAGCTCCAGAAACCAGAAAAAACATGATATTTGTATTTGTAAACATGAAATTGGATTCATTTGCTGAACAGGAAGATTGTGCTTTTCTCCAAAACCACTTTCACGGTGATTTTTGGTTAAATTTCACCCGAAATCCACAACAATTTGTCCAGATACTCCTGGATGAAAACAAAACTATCTGGTGTGTTGTGTCTATCTCAATCCCAGATCTTGCTACAGCCTCTGTGTATGTTTGTGTTTTCTGGACATTCTCTATGGACTTTACAGTTTTGAATGCATTTTAGCATGTAAGTTTTTGTTTTTGCCTCCAAACGCTAATTGGTTCCACCTGGAGTCAAATCCTCCACACATTCGAGTTTTCTAGGAAGAAAGCTCCAGAAACCTGAGAAAACATGATATTTGTATTTGTAAACATGACATTGGATTCATTTGCTGAAGAGAAAGATTGTGCTTTTCTCCAAAACCACTTTCAAGGCGATTTTTGGTTAAATTTCACCCGGATACTACAACAAATTGTCCAGATACTCCTGGATGAAAACAAAACTATCTGGTGATTTGCAGCTATCTCAATCCCAGATCCTGCTATAGCCTCTGTCTGTGTTTGTGTTTTCTGTACATTCTCTATGAACTTTACGGTTTTGAATGCATTTTAGCAAGACCGTTTTTGTTTTCTGCTGGCAAACGCTAATTGGTTCCACCTGGAGTCAAATCCTCCACACATTCGAGTTTTCTAGGTAGAAAGCTCCAGAAATCTGAGAAAACATGATATTTCTTTCTGGAAACATGACATTGGATGCATTTGCCGAACAGGAAGATTGTGCTTTTCCCCAAAACCACTTTCACGGTGATTTTTTGGTTAAATTTCACCCGAAATCCACAACAACTTGTCCAGATACTCCTGGATGAAAACAAAACTATCTGGTGATTTTTAGCTATCTCAATCCCAGATCTTGCTACAGCCTCTGTGTGTGTTTGTGTTTTCTGGACATTCTCTATGGACTTTAAATTTTTGAATGCATTTTAGCAGGACCCTTTTTGTTTTCTGCTGGCAAACGCTAATTGGTTCCACCTGGAGTCAAATCCTCCACAAATTGGAGTTTTCTAGGAAGAAAGCTCCAGAAACCTGCGAAAACATGATATTTCTTTCTGTAAACATGACATTGGATGCAGTTGCCGAACAGGAAGATTGTGCTTTTCTCCAAAACCACTTTCACGGTGATTTTTTGGTTAAATTTCACCCGGATACTACAACAATTTGTCCAGAAACTCCGGGATGAAAACAAAACTATCTGGTGATTTGCAGCTATCTCAATCCCAGATCTTGCTACAGCCTCTGTGTGTGTTTGTGTTTTCTGTACATTCTCTATGAACTTTACGTTTTTGAATGCATTTTAGCAGGACCCTTTTTGTTTTCTGCTGGCAAACGCTAATTGGTTCCACCTGGAGTCAAATACTCCACACATTCGAGTTTTCTATGAAGAAAGCTTCAGAAACCTGAGAAAACATGATATTTGCATTTATAAACATGACATTGGATTCATTTGCTGAACAGGAAGATTGTGCTTTTCTCCAAAACCACTTTCACGGCGATTTTTGGTTAAATTTCTCCAAGATACTGCAACATTTTGTCCAGATACTCTGGATGAAAACAAAACTATCTGGTGTGTTGTGGCTATCTTAATCCCAGATCTTGCTATAGTCTCTGTGTTTGTTTGTGTTTTCTGGACATTCTCTATGGACTTTACGGTTTTGAATGCATTTTAGCATGTAAGTTTTGTTTTCTGCTGGTCAACGCTAATTGGTTCCACCTGGAGTCAAATCCTCCACACATTCGAGTTTTCTAGGAGGAAAGCTCCAGAAACCTGAGAAAACATGATATTTCTTTCTGTAAACATGACATTGGATGCATTTGCTGAACAGAAAGATTGTGCTTTTCTCCAAAACAACTTTCAAGGTGATTTTTGGTTAAATTTCACCCAAAATCCACAACAATTTGTCCAGATACTCCTGGATGAAAACTAAACTGTCTGGTGATTTTTAGCTATCTCAATCCCAGATCTTGCTACAGCCTCTGTGTGTGTGTTTGGGTTTTCTGGACATTCTCTATGCACTTTACGGTTTTCAATGCATTTTAGCATGTAAGTTTTTGTTTTCAGCTGACAAACGCTAATTGGTTCTACCTGGAGTCAAAACCTCCACACATTCGAGTTTTCTAGGAAGAAAGCTCCAGAATCCTGAGAAAGCATGATATTTGTATTTGTAAACATGACATTGGATTCATTTGCTGAACAGAAAGATTGTGCTTTTCTCCAAAACCACTTTCAAGGTGATTTTTGGCTAAATTTCACCCGGATACTACAACAATTTTTCCAGCTATTCCTGGAAGAAAACAAAACTACCTGGTGATTTTTAGCTATCTCAATCCCAGATGTTGCTACAGCCTCTGTGTGTGTTTGTGTTTTCTGTACATTCTCTATGAACTTTACGGTTTTGAATGCATTTTAGCAGGATCCTTTTTGTTTTCTGCTGGCAAACGCTAATTGGTTCCACCTGGAGTCAAATCCTCCACACAGTCGAGTTTGCCAGGAAGAAAGCTCCAGAAACCTGAAAAAACATGATATTTGTATTTGTAAACATGAAATTGGATTCATTTGCTGAACAGGAAGATTGTGCTTTTCTCCAAAACCACTTTCACGGTGATTTTTGGTTAAATTTCACCTAGATACTGCAACATATTCTCCAGATACTCTGGATGAAAACAAAACTATCTTTTGTGTTGTGCCTATCTCAATCCCAGATCTTGCTATAGCCTCAGTGTGTGTTTATGTTTTCTGGACATTCTCTATGGACTTTACGGTTTTGAATGCATTTTAGCCGGACCCTGTTTCTTTTCTGCTGGCAAACGCTAATTGGTTCCACCTGGAGTCAAATCCTCCACACATTCGAGTTTTCTAGGAAGAAAGCTCCAGAAACCTGAGAAAACATGATATTTGTATTCGTAAACATGACATTGGATTCATTTGCTGAACAGGAAGATTGTGCTTTTCTCCAAAACCAGTTTCAAGGTGATTTTTGGTTAAATTTCACTTCAAAACTACAACAATTTGTCCATATACTCCTGGATGAAAACAAAACTATCTGGTGATTTTTAGCTATCTCAATCCCAGATCTTGCTATAGCCTCTGTGTGTGTTTGTGTTTTCTGGACATTCTCTATGGACTTTACGGTTTTGAATGCATTTTAGCATGTAACTATTTGTTTTCTGCTGGCAAACGCTAATTGGTTCCACCTGGAGTCAAATCCTCCACACATTCGAGTTTTCTAGGAAGAAAGCTCCAGAAACCTGAGAAAACATGATATTTCATTCTGTAAACATGAGACTGGATGCATTTGCCGAACAGGAAGATTGTGCTTTTCTCCAAAACAGATTTCATGGTGATTTTTGGTTAAATTTCACCCGAAATGCACAACAATTTGTCCAGATACTCCTGGATGAAACTAAACTATCTGGTGATTTTTAGCTATCTCAATCCCAGATCTTGCTACAGCCTCCGTGTGTGTGTTTGTGTTTTCTGGACATTCTCTATGGACTTTACGGTTTTGAATGCATTTTAGCATGTAAGTTTTACTTTTCAGCTGGGAAACGCTAATTGGTTCCACCTGGAGTCAAAACCTCCACACATTCGAGTTTTCTAGGAAGAAAGCTCCAGAATCCTGAGAAAACATGATATTTGTATTTGTAAACATGACATTGGATTCATTTGCTGAACAGAAAGATTGTGCTTTTCCCAAAAACCACTTTAACAGTGAATTTTGGTTAAATTTCAACCGGATACTACAACATTTTGTCCAGATACTCTGGATGAAAACAAAACTATCTGGTGATTTTTAGCTATCTCAATCCCAGATCTTGCTATAGCCTCTGTGTGTGTTTGTGTTTTCTGGACATTCTCTATGGACTTTACGGTTTTGAATGCATTTTAGCATGTAACTATTTGTTTTCTGCTGGCAAACGCTAATTGGTTCCACCTGGAGTCAAATCCTCCACACATTTGAGTTTTCTAGGAAGAAAGCTCCACTAATCTCAGAAAACATGCTATTTGTATTTCTAAACATGACATTGGATGCATTTGCTGAAGAGAAAGATTGTGCTTTTCTCCAAAACCACTTTTACCCTTATTTTTTGGTTAAATTTCACTACAAAACTACAACAATTTGTCCAGATACTCCTGGATGAAAGCAAAACTATCTGGTGTGTTGTGTCTATCTCAATCCCAGATCTTGCTACAGCCTCTGTGTGTGTTTGTGTTTTCTAGACATTTTCTATGGACTTTACGGTTTTGAATGCATTTTAGCAGGACCCTTTTTGTTTTGTGCTGACCAACGCTAATTGGTTCTACCTGGAGTCAAATACTCCACACATTCGAGTTTTCTAGGAAGAAAGCTCCAGAATCCTGAGAAAACATGATATTTGTATTCGTAAACATGACATTGGATGCATTTGCCGAACAGGAAGAGTGTGCTTTTCTCCAAAACCAGTTTCAAGGTGATTTTTGGTTAAATTTCACTTCAAAACTGCAACAATTTGTCCAGATATCCCTGGATGAAAACAAAACTATCTGGTGATTTGTAGCTATCTCAATCCCAGATCTTGCTACAGCCTCTGTGTGTGTTTATGTTTTCTGGACATTCTCTATGGACTTTACGGTTTTGAATGCATTTTAGACGGACCCTGTTTCTTTTCTGCTGGCAAACGCTAATTGGTTCCACCTGGAGTCAAATCCTCCACACATTAGAGTTTTCTAGGAAGAAAGCTCCAGAAACCTGAGAAAACATGATATTTCTTTCCGTAAACATGACATTGGATGCATTTGCCGAACAGGAAGATTGTGCTTTTCTCCAAAACCAGTTGCACGGTGATTTTTGTTAAATTTCACCCGAAATCTACAACAATTTGTCAAGATTCTCCTGGATGAAAACAAAACTATCGGTGTGTTGTGGCTATCTCAATCCCAGATCTTGCTACAGCCTCTGTGTGTGTTTGTGTTTTCTGGTCATTCTCTGTGGACTTTACGGTTCTGAATGCATTTTAGCATGTAAGTTTTTGTTTATAGCTGCCAAACGCTAATTGGTTCACCTGGAGTCAAATCCTCCACACATTCGAGTTTTCTAGGAAGAAAGCTTCAGAAACCTGAGAAAACATGATATTTCTATTTGTAAACATGACATTGGAGGCATTTGCCGAACAGGAAGATTGTGCTTTTCTCCAAAACCACATTCACGGTGATTTTTGGTTAAATTTAACCCAGATACTGCAACATATTCTCCAGATACTCTGGATGACAACAAAACTATCTGGTGTGTTATGTCTATCTCAATCCCAGATCTGGCTACAGACTCTGTGTTTGTTTGTGTTTTCTGTACAGTCTCTAAGGACTTTAAAGTTTTGAATACATTTTCACACATAAGTTTTTGTTTTTAGCTGCCAAACGCTAGTTGGTTCTACCTGGATTCAAATCCTCCACACGTAAGTTTTTGTTTTTAGCTGCCAAACGCTAATTGGTTCTACCTGGATTCAAATCCTCCGCACATTCGAGTTTTCTAGGAAGAAATCTCCAAAAAAAGAGAAAACATCATATTTCTTTCTGTAAACATGACATAGTATGTGTTTGCTGAACAGGAAGATTGTGCTTTTCTCCAAAACCACTTTCACGGTGATTTTTGGTT
Organism: Oryctolagus cuniculus; assembly: GCF_964237555.1. NCBI lineage: Eukaryota > Metazoa > Chordata > Mammalia > Lagomorpha > Leporidae > Oryctolagus > Oryctolagus cuniculus. The sequence goes on along the minus strand of NW_027208207.1, from coordinate 1,029,603 downwards.
AAATTTCACCCGAAATCCACAACAATTTGTCCAGATACTCCTGGATGAAAACAAAACTATCTGGTGTGTTGTGTCTATCTCAATCCCAGATCTTGCTACAGCCTCTGTGTATGTTTGTGTTTTCTGGACATTCTCTATGGACTTTACAGTTTTGAATGCATTTTAGCATGTAAGTTTTTGTTTTTGCCTCCAAACCCTAATTGGTTCCACCTGGAGTCAAATCCTCCACACATTCGAGTTTTCTAGGAAGAAAGCTCCAGAAACCTGAGAAAACATGATATTTGTATTTGTAAACATGACATTGGATTCATTTGCTGAAGAGAAAGATTGTGCTTTTCTCCAAAACCACTTTCAAGGCGATTTTTGTTTAAATTTCACCCGGATACTACCACAAATTGTCCAGATACTCCTGGATGAAAACAAAACTATCTGGTGATTTGCAGCTATCTCAATCCCAGATCCTGCTATAGCCTCTGTCTGTGTTTGTGTTTTCTGTACATTCTCTATGAACTTTATGGGTTTGAATGCATTTTAGCAAGACCGTTTTTGTTTTCTGCTGGCAAACGCTAATTGGTTCCACCTGGAGTCAAATCCTCCACACATTCGAGTTTTCTAGGTAGAAAGCTCCAGAAACCTGAGAAAAGATGATATTTGTTTTTGAGAACATGACATTGGATGCATTTGCCGAACAGGAAGATTGTGCTTTTCTCCAAAACCACTTTCACGGTGATTTTTGGTTAAATTTCACCCAGATACTGCAACATTTTGTCCACATACTCTGGATGAAAACAAATCTATCTGGTGTGTTGTGTCTATCTCAATCCCAGATCTTGTTATACTCTCTGTGTGTGTTTGTGTTTTCTGGACATTTTCTATGGACTTTACGGTTTTGAATGCATTTTAGCATGTAAGTTTTTGTTTTCTGCTGGCCAACGCTAATTGGTTCCACCTGGAGTCAAATCCTTCAACACTTTCAAGTTTTCTAGGTAGAAAGCATCAGAATCCTGAGAAAACATGATATTTCTTTCTGTAAACCTGACATTGGATGCATTTGCCGAACAGGAAGATTGTGCTTTTCCCCAAAACCACTTTCACGGTGATTTTTGGTTAAATTTCACCTGAAATCCACAACAATTTGTCCAGATACTCCTGCATGAAAACAAAACTATCTGGTGTGTTTTGGCTATCTCAATCCCAGATCTTGCTACAGCCTCTGTGTTTGTTTCTGTTTTCTGGACATTCTCTATGGACTTTACGGTTTTGAATGCATTTTAGCATGTGAGGTTTTGTTTTCAGCTGCCAAAAGCTAATTGGTTGCACCTGGAGTCAAATCCTCCACACATTCCAGTTTTCAAGGAAGAAAGCTCCAGAAACCTGTGAAAGCATGATATTTCTTTCTGTAAACATGACATTGGATGCATTTGCCGAACAGGAAGATTGTGCTTTTCTCCAAAACCACTTTCACGGTGATTTTTGGTTAAATTTAACCCAGATACTGCAACACATTCTCCAGATACTCTGGATGACAACAAAACTATCTGGTGTGTTATGTCTATCTCAATTCCAGATCTGGCTACAGACTCTGTGTTTGTTTGTGTTTTCTGTACAGTCTCTAAGGACTTTACAGTTTTGAATACATTTTCACATGTAAGTTTTTGTTTTTAGCTGCCAAACGCTAATTGGTTCTACCTGGATTCAAATCCTCCACACATTCGAGTTTTCTAGGAAGAAATCTCCAAAAACGAGAGAAAACATCATATTTCTTTCTGTAAACATGACATAGTATGTGTTTGCTGAACAGGAAGATTGTGCTTTTCTCGAAAAGCACTTTCACGGTGATTTTTGGTTAAATTTCACCCGAAATCCACAACAATTTGTCCAGATACTCCTGGATGAAAACAAAACTATCTGGTGTGTTGTGGATATCTCAATCCCAGATCTTGCTACAGCCTCTGTGTACGTTTGTGTTTTCTGGACATTCTCTATGGACTTTACAGTTTTGAATGCATTTTAGCATGTAAGTTTTTGTTTTTGCCTCCAAACGCTAATTGGTTCCACCTGGAGTCAAATCCTCCACACATTCGAGTTTTCTAGGAAGAAAGCTCCAGAAACCTGAGAAAACATGGTATTTGTATTTGTAAACATGACATTGGATTCATTTGCTGAAGAGAAAGATTGTGCTTTTCTCAAAAACCACTTTCAAGGCGATTTTTGGTTAAATTTCACCCGGATACTGCAACAAATTGTCCAGATACTCCTGGATGAAAACAAAACTATCTGGTGATTTGTAGCTATCTCAATCCCAGATCCTGCTATAGCCTCTGTCTGTGTTTGTGTTTTCTGTACATTCTCTATGAACTTTACGGTTTTGAATGCATTTTAGCAAGACCAATTTTGTTTTCTGCTGGCAAACGCTAATTGGTTCCACCTGGAGTCAAATCCTCCACACATTCGAGTTTTCTAGGTAGGAAGCTCCAGAAACCTGAGAAAAGATGATATTTGTTTTTGAGAACATGACATTGGATGCATTTGCCGAACAGGAAGATTGTGCTTTTCTCCAAAACCACTTTCACGGTGATTTTTGGTTAAATTTCACCCAGATACTGCAACATTTTGTCCACATATTCTGGATGAAAACAAAACTATCTGGTGTGTTGTGTCTATCTCAATCCCAGTTCTTGTTATACTCTCTGTGTGTGTTTGTGTTTTCTGGACATTTTCTATGGACTTTACGGTTTTGAATGCATTTTAGCATGTAAGCTTTTGTTTTCTGCTGGCCAACGCTAATTGGTTCCACCTGTAGTCAAATCCTTCAACACATTCAAGTTTTCTAGGTAGAAAGCATCAGAAACCTGAGAAAACATGATATTTCTTTCTGTAAACCTGACATTGGATGCATTTGCCGAACAGGAAGATTGTGCTTTTCCACAAAACCACTTTCACGGTGATTTTTGGTTAAATTTCACCTGAAATCCATAACAATTTGTCCAGATACTCCTGGATGAAAACAAAACTATCTGGTGATTTGTAGTTATCTCATTCCCAGAACTTGCTACAGCCTCTGTGTGTGTGTTTGTGTTTTCTGGACATTCTCTATGGACTTTACGGTTTTGAATGCATTTTAGCATGTAAGTTTTTCTTTTCAGCTGGGAAACGCTAATTGGTTCCACCTGGAGTCAAAACCTCCACACATTCGAGTTTTCTAGGAAGAAAGCTCCAGAATCCTGAGAAAACATGATATTTGTATTTGTAAACATGACATTGGATTCATTTGCCGAACAGGAAGATTGTGTTTTTCCCCAAAACCACTTTCACGGTGATTTTTGGTTAAATTTCACCTGAAATCCACAACATTTTGTCCAGATACTCTGGATGAAAACAAAACTATCTGGTGATTTTTAGCTATCTCAATCCCAGATCTTGCTATAGCCTCTGTGTGTGTTTGTGTTTTCTGGACATTCTCTATGGACTTTACGGTTTTGAATGCATTTTAGCATGTAACTTTTTGTTTTCTGCTGGCAAACGCTAATTGGTTCCACCTGGAGTCAAATCCTCCACACATTTGAGTTTTCTAGGAAGAAAGCTCCACTAATCTCAGAAAACATGCTATTTGTATTTCTAAACACGACATTGGATGCATTTGCTGAAGAGAAAGATTGTGCTTTTCTCCAAAACCACTTTTACCCTTATTTTTTGGTTAAATTTCACTTCAAAACTACAACAATTTGTACAGATACTCCTGGATGAAAGCAAAACTATCTGGTGTGTTGTGGCTATCTCAATCCCAGATCTTGCTACAGCCTCTGTGTGTGTTTGTGTTTTCTGGACATTCTCTATGGACTTTACGGTTTTGAATGCATTTTAGCCGGACCCTGTTTCTTTTCTGCTGGCAAACGCTAATTGGTTCCACCTGGAGTCAAATCCTCCACACATTCGAGTTTTCTAGGAAGAAAGCTCCAGAAACCTGAGAAAACATGATATTTCTTTCCGTAAACATGACATTGGATGCATTTTCCGAACAGGAAGATTGTGCTTTTCTCCAAAACCACTTTCACGGTGATTTTTGGGTTAAATTTCACCCGAAATCTACAACAATTTGTCAAGATTCTCCTGGATGAAAACAAAACTATCTGGTGTGTTGTGGCTATCTCAATCCCAGATCTTGCTACAGCCTCTGTGTGTGTTTGTGTTTTCTGGTCATTCTCTATTGACTTTACGGTTCTGAATGCATTTTAGCATGTAAGTTTTTGTTTATAGCTGCCAAACGCTAATTGGTTCACCTGGAGTCAAATCCTCCACACATTCGAGTTTTCTAGGAAGAAAGCTTCAGAAACCTGAGAAAACATGATATTTCTATTTGTAAACATGACATTGGAGGCATTTGCCGAACAGGAAGATTGTGCTTTTCTCCAAAACCACTTTCACGGTGATTTTTGGTTAAATTTAACCCAGATACTGCAACATATTCTCCAGATACTCTGGATGACAACAAAACTATCTGGTGTGTTATGTCTATCTCAATTCCAGATCTGGCTACAGACTCTGTGTTTTTTTGTGTTTTCTGTACAGTCTCTAAGGACTTTACAGTTTTGAATACATTTTCACATGTAAGTTTTTGTTTTTAGCTGCCAAACGCTAATTGGTTCTACCTGGATTCAAATCCTCCACACATTCGAGTTTTCTAGGAAGAAATCTCCAAAAACGAGAGAAAACATCATATTTCTTTCTGTAAACATGACATAGTATGTGTTTGCTGAACAGGAAGATTGTGCTTTTCTCGAAAAGCACTTTCACGGTGATTTTTGGTTAAATTTCACCCGAAATCCACAACAATTTGTCCAGATACTCCTGGATGAAAACAAAACTATCTGGTGTGTTGTGTCTATCTCAATCCCAGATCTTGCTACAGCCTCTGTGTATGTTTGTGTTTTCTGGACATTCTCTATGGACTTTACAGTTTTGAATGCATTTTAGCATGTAAGTTTTTGTTTTTGCCTCCAAACGCTAATTGGTTCCACCTGGAGTCAAATCCTCCACACATTCGAGTTTTCTAGGAAGAAAGCTCCAGAAACCTGAGAAAACATGATATTTGTATTTGTAAACATGACATTGGATTCATTTGCTGAAGAGAAAGATTGTGCTTTTCTCCAAAACCACTTTCAAGGCGATTTTTGGTTAAATTTCACCCGGATACTACAACAAATTGTCCAGATACTCCTGGATGAAAACAAAACTATCTGGTGATTTGTAGCTATCTCAATCCCAGATCCTGCTATAGCCTCTGTCTGTGTTTGTGTTTTCTGTACATTCTCTATGAACTTTACGGTTTTGAATGCATTTTAGCAAGACCTTTTTTGTTTTCTGCTGGCAAACGCTAATTGGTTCCACCTGGAGTCAAATCCTCCACACATTCGAGTTTTCTAGGAAGAAAGCTCCAGAAACCTGAGAAAACATGGTATTTGTATTTCTAAAGATGACATTGGATTCATTTGCCAAACAGGAAGATTGTGCTGTTCTCCAAAACCACTTTCACGGTGAGTTTTTGGTTAAATTTTACTTCAAAAGTACAACAATTTGTCCAGATACTCTGGATGAAAACAAAACTATCTGGTGATTTTTAGCTATCTAAATCCCAGATCTTGCTATAGCCTCTGTGTTTGTTTGTGTTTTCTGGGCATTCTCTATGGACTTTACGGTTTTGAATGCATTTTAGCATATAAGTTTTTGTTTTCTGCTGGCAAACGCTAATTGGTTCCACCTGGAATAAAATCCTCCACACATTCGAGTTTTCTAGGAAGAAAGCTCCAGGAACCTGAGAAAACATGATATTTCTTTCTGAAAACATGACATTGGATGCATTTGCCAAACAGGAAGATTGTGCTTTTCTCCAAAACCACTTTCACGGTGATTTTTGGTTAAATTTCACCCGAAATCCACAACAATTTGTCCAGATACTCCTGGATGAAAACAAAATTATCTGGTGATTTGCAGCTATCTCAATCCCAGATCTTGCTACAGCCTCTGTGTGTGTTTGTGTTTTCTGGACATTCTCTATGGACTTTACGGTTTTGAATGCATTTTAGCATGTAGGTTTTGTTTTCTGCTGGCAAACGCTAATTGGTTCCACCTGGAGTCAAATCCTCCACACATTCGAGTTTTCTAGGAAGAAAGCTCCAGAAACCTGAGAAAACATGATATTTGTATTTGTAAACATGACATTGGATTCATTTGCTGAACAGGAAGATTGTGCTTTTCTCCAAAACCAGTTTCAAGGTGATTTTTGGTTAAATTTCACCCAGATACTGCAGCATATTCTCCAGATACTCTGGATGAAAACAAAGCTCTCTGGAGTGTTGTGGCTATCTCAATCCCAGATCTTGCTATAGCCTCTGTGTGTGTTTATGTTTTCTGGACATTCTCTATGGACTTTACGGTTTTGAATGCATTTAAGCTGGACCCTTTTTTTTTTCAGCTGGCAAACGCTAATTGGTTCCACATGGATTCAAATCCTCCACACATTCGAGTTTTCTAGGAAGAAAGCTTCAGAAACCTGAGAAAACATGATATTTCTTTACGTAAACATGACATTGGATGCATTTGCCGAACAGGAAGATTGTGCTTTTCTCCAAAACCACTTGCACGGTGATTTTTGTTAAATTTCACCCGAAAATAAAAACAATTTCTTCAGATACTCCTGGATGAAAACAAAACTATCTGGTGTGTTGTGGCTATCTCAATCCCAGATCTTGCTATAGCCTCTGTGTGTGTGTTTGTGTTTTCTGGACATTCTCTATGGACTTTACAGTTTTGAATGCATTTTATCATGTAAGTTTTTGCTTTCAGCTGGCAAACGCTAATTGGTTCCACCTGGAGTCAAATCCTCCACACATTCGAGTTTTCTAGGAAGAAAGCTCCAGAATCCTCAGAAAACATATTTCTTTCTGGAAACATGACATTGGATTCATTTGCCGAACAGAAAGATTGTGCTTTTCTCCAAAACCACTTTCAAGGTGATTTTTGGTTAAATTCACCCGGATACTACAACAATTTGTCCAGATACTCCTGGATGAAAACAAAACTATCTGGCGTGTTGTGGCTATCTCAGTCCCAGATCTTGTTACAGCCTCTGTGTGTGTTTGTGTTTTCTGTACATTCTCTATGAACTTTAAGGTTTTGAATGCATTTAAGCAGGACCCTTTTTGTTTTCTGCTGGCAAACGCTAATTGGTTCCACCTGGAGTCAAATCCTCCACACATTCGAGTTTTCTAGGAAGAAAGCTCCAGAAACCAGAGAAAACATGATATTTGTTTTTGAGAAAATGACATTGGATTCATTTGTTGAACACGAAGATTGTGCTTTTCTCCAAAACCACTTTCACGGTGATTTTTGGTTAAATTTCACCCGGATACTACAACATTTTGTCCAGATACTCTGGATGTAAACAAAACTATCTGGTGATTTTTAGCTATCTCAATCCCAGTTCTTGCTACAGCCTCTGTGTGTGTTTGTGTTTTCTGGACATTCTCTATTGACTTTACGGTTTTGAATGCATTTTTCCGTGTAAGTTTTTGTTTTTAGCTGCCAAACGCTAATTGGTTCCACCTGGAGTCAAATCCTCCACACATTCGAGTTTTCTAGGAAGAAAGCTCCGGAACACTGAGAAAACATGATATTTCTTTCTGTAAACATGACATTGGATTCATTTGCTGAACAGGAAGATTGTGCTTTTCTCCAAACCACTTTCACGGTGATTTTTGGTTAAATTTCACTTCAAAACTACAACAATTTGTCCAGATACTCCTTGATAAAAACAAAACTATCTGGTGATTTGTAGCTATTTCAATCCCAGATCTTGCTACAGCCTCTGTGTGTGTGTTTGTGTTTTCTGGACATTCTCTATGGACTTTACGGTTTTGAATGCATTTTAGCATGTAGGTTTTGTTTTTAGCTGCCAAACGCTAATTGGTTCCACCTGGAGTCAAATCCTCCACACATTCGAGTTTTCTAGGAAGAAAGCTCCAGAATCCTGAGAAAACATGATATTTCTTTCCGTAAACATGACATTGGATGCATTTGCCGAACAGGAAGATTGTGCTTTTCTCCAAAACCTCTTGCACAGTGATTTTTGTTAAATTTCACCCAAAATCCACAACAATTTCTTCAGATACTCCTGGATGAAAACAAAACTATCTGGTGTGTTTTGGCTATCTCAATCCCAGATCTTGCTACAGCCTCTGTGTGTGTGTTTGTGTTTTCTGGACATTCTCTATGGACTTTACGGTTTTGAATGCATTTTAGCAGGACCCTTTTTGTTTTCTGCTGGCAAACGCTAATTGGTTCCACCTGGAGTCAAATCCTCCACACATTCGAGTTTTCTAGGAAGAAAGCTTCAGAAACCTGAGAAAATATGATATTTCTGTTTGTAAACATGACTTTGGATTCATTTGCTGAACAGAAAGATTGTGCTTTTCTCCAAAACCACTTTCACGGTGATTTTTGGTTAAATTTCACTTCAAAACTACAACAATTTTCCAGATTCTCCTTGATGAAAACAAAACTATCTGGTGTGTTGTGTCTATCTCAATCCCAGGTCTTGCTACAGCCTCTGTGTGTGTTTGTGTTTTCTGGACATTCTCTATGAACTTTACGGTTTTGAATGCATTTCACGCGGACCCTTTTTGTTTTCTGCTGGCAAACGCTAATTGGTTCCACCTGGAGTCAAATCCTCCACACATTCGAGTTTTCGAGGAAGAAAGCTCCAGGAACCTGAGAAAACATAATATTTCTTTCTATAAACATGACATTGGATGCATTTGCCGAACAGGAAGATTGTGCTTTTCTCCCAAACCACTTTCACGGTGATTTTTAGTTAAATTTCACGTGAAATCCACAACAATTTGTCCATATACTGCTGGATGAAAACAAAATTATCTGGTGATTTTTAGCTATCTCAATCCCAGATCTTGCTATAGCCTCTGTGTGTGTTTGTGTTTTCTGGACATTCTCTATGGACTTTACGGTTTTGAATGCATTTTAGCAGGACCCTTTTTGTTTTCTGCTGGCAAACGCTAATTGGTTCCACCTGGAGTCAAATCCTCCACACATTCGAGTTTTCTAGGAAGAAAGCTCCAGAAACCTGAGAAAACATGTTATTTGTTTTTGAGAACATGACATTGGATTCATTTGCTGAACAGGAAGATTGTGCTTTTCTCCAAAACCACTTTCACTGTGATTTTGGTTAAATTTCATCCGAAATCCACAATAAATTGTCCAGATACTCCTGGATGAAAATAAAACTATCTGGTGATTTTTAGCTATCTCAATCACAGACCTTGCTACAGCCTCTATGTGTGTTTGTGTTTTCTGGACATTCTCTATGGACTTTAATATTTTGAATGCATTTTAGCCGGACCCTTTTTGTTTTCAGCTACCAAACGCTAATTGGTTCCACCTGGAGTCAAATCCTCCACACATTCGAGTTTTCTAGGAAGACAGCTTCAGAAACCTGAGAAAACATGATATTTCTTTCTGTAAACATGACATTGGATGCATTTGCCAAACAGGAAGATTGTGCTTTTCTCCAAAACCACTTTCACGGTGATTTTTTGGTTAAATTTCACCCGAAACCCACAACAATTTGTCCAGCTACTCCTGGATGAAAACAAAACTATCTGGTGTGTGGTGGCTATCTCAATCCCAGTTCTTGCTGTAGCCTCTGTGTGTGTTTATGTTTTCTGGACATTCTCAATGGACTTTACGGTTTTGAATGCATTTTAGCAAGTAAGTTTTTCTTTTCAGCTGGCAAACGCTAATTGGTTCCACCTGGAGTCAAATCCTCCACACATTCGAGTTTTCTAGGAAGAAAGCTTCAGAAACCTGAGAAAACATGATATTTGTATTTGTAAACATGACATTGGATTCATTTACTGAACAGAAAGATTGTGCTTTTCTCCAAAACCACTTTCACGGTGATTTTTGGTTAAATTTCACTTCAAAACTACAACAATTTGTCCATATACTCCTGGATGAAAATAAAACTATCTGGTGATTTTTAGCTATCTCAATCCCAGATCTTGCACAGCCTCTGTGTGTGTTTGTGTTTTCTGGACATTCTCTATGAAATTTACGGTTTTGAATGCATTTTAGCAGGACCCTATTTGTTTTCTGCTAGCAAACGCTAATTGGTTCCACCTGGAGTCAAATCCTCCACACATTCGAGTTTTCTAGGAAGAAAGCTCCAGAATCCTGAGAAAACATGATATTTGTATTTGTAAACATGACATTGGATTCATTTGCTGAACAGAAAGATTGTGCTTTTCTCCAAAACCACTTTCACGGTGATTTTTGGTTAAATTTCACTTCAAAACTACAACAATTTGTCCATATACTGCTGGATGAAAACAAAGATATCTGGTGATTTTTAGCTATCTCAATCCCAGATCTTGCTACAGCCTCTGTGTGTGTTTGTGTTTTCTGGACATTCTCTATGGACTTTAAATTTTTGAATGCGTTTTAGCGGGACCCTTTTTGTTTTCTGCTGGCAAACGCTAATTGGTTCCACCTGGAGTCAAATGCTCCACACATTGGAGTTTTCTAGGAAGAAAGCTCCAGAAACCTGCGAAAACATGATATTTCTTTCTGTAAACATGACATTGGATGCAGTTGCCGTACAGGAAGATTGTGCTTTTCTCCAAAACCACTTTCACGGTGATTTTTGTTAAATTTCACCCGAAATCCACAACAATTTGTCCAGATACTCCTTGATGAAAACAAAACTATCTGGTGATTTGTAGCTATCTCAATCCCAGATCTTGCTACAGCTTCTGTGTGTGTGTTTGTGTTTTCTGGACATTCTCTATGGACTTTACGGTTTTGAATGCATTTTAGCATGTAATTTTTTTTTTCAGCTGGCAAACGCTAATTGGTTCCACCTGGAGTCAAATACTCCACACATTCGAGTTTTCTAGGAAGAAAGCTCCAGAAACCTGAGAAAACATGATATTTGTATTTATATACATGACATTGTATTCATTTGCTGAACAGGAAGATTGTGCTTTTCTGCAAAACTACTTTCACGGCGATTTTTGGTTAAATTTCACCCAGACACTGCAACATTTTGTCCAGATACTCTGGATGAAAACAAAACTATCTGGTGTGTTGTGGCTATCTTAATCCAAGATCTTACTATAGCCTCTGTGTGTGTTTGTGTTTTCTGGACATTCTCTATGGATTTAACGGTTTTGAATGCATTTTAGCATGTAACTTTTGTTTTCTGCTGGGCAACGCTAATTGGTTCCACCTGGAGTCAAATACTCCACACATTCGAGTTTTCTAGGAAGAAAGCTTCAGAAACCTGAGAAAATATGATATTTATATTTGTAAACATGACTTTGGATTCATTTGCTGTACAGAAAGATTGTGCTTTTCTCCAAAACCACTTTCACGGTGATTTTTGGTTAAATTTCACTTCAAAACTACAACAATTTTCCAGATTCTCCTTGATGAAAACAAAACTATCTGGTGTGTTGTGTCTATCTCAATCCCAGATCTTGCTACAGCCTCTGTGTGTGTTTGTGTTTTCTGGACATTCTCTATGAACTTTACGGTTTTGAATGCATTTTAGCAGGACCCTTTTTGTTTTCTGCTGGCAAACTCTAATTGGTTCCACCTGGAGTCAAATACTCCACACATTCGAGTTTTCTAGGAAGAAAGCTCCAGAATCCTGAGAAAACATGATATTTGTATTTGTAAACATGACATTGGATTCATTTGCTGAACAGAAAGATTGTGCTTTTCTCCAAAACCACTTTCACGGTGATTTTTGGTTAAATTTCACCCGGATACTACAACATTTTGTCCAGATACTCTGGATGAAAACAAAACTATGTGGTGATTTTTAGCTATCTCAATCCCAGATCTTGCTACAGCCTCTGTGTGTGTTTGTGTTTTCTGGACATTCTCTATGGACTTTACGGTTTTGAATGCATTTTTCCGTGTAAGTTTTTGTTTTTAGCTGCCAAACGCTAATTGGTTCCACCTGGAGTCAAATCCTCCACACATTCGAGTTTTCTAGGAAGAAAGCTCCAGAATCCTGAGAAAACATGATATTTGTATTTGTAAACATGGCATTGGATTCATTGGCTGAACAGAAAGATTGTGCTTTTTTCCAAAACCACTTTCAAGGTGATTTTTGGTTAAATTTCACCCGAAATCCACAACAATTTGTCCAGATACTCCTGGATGAATACTAAACTATCTGGTGATTTTTAGCTATCTCAATGCCAGATCTTGCTACAGCCTCTGTGTGTGTGTTTGTGTTTTCTGGACATTCTCTAAGAACTTTACGGTTTTGAATGCATTTAAGCATGTAAGTTTTTCTTTTCAGCTGGCAAACTCTAATTGGTTCCAGCTGGAGTCAAATCCTCCACACATTCGAGTTTTCTAGGAAGAAGCTTCAGAAACCTGAGAAAACATGATATTTCTTTCTGTAAACATGACATTGGATGCATTTGCCGAACAGGAAGATAGTGCTTTTCTCCAAAACCACTTTCACGGTGATTTTTGGTTAAATTTCACCCGAAATCCACAACAATTTGTCCAGATACTCCATGATGACAATAAAACTATCTGGTAATTTTTAGCTATCTCAATCCCAGATCTTGCTACAGCCTCTGTGTGTGTTTGTGTTTTTTGGACATTCTCAATGGACTTTAAGTTTTGAAATGCATTTTAGCAGGACCCTTTTTGTTTTCTGCTGGCAAACGCTAATTGGATCCACCTGGTGTCAAATCCTGCACACATTCGAGTTTTCTGGGAAGAAAGCTCCAGAAACATGAGAAAGCATGATATTTCTTTCTGTAAACATGACTTTGGATGCATTTGCCGAACAAGAAGATTGTGCTTTTTTCCAAAACCACTTTCACGGTGATTTTTTGGTTAAATTTCACTTTAAAACTACAACAATTTGTCCAGATACTCCTGGATGGAAACAAAACTATCTGGTGTGTTGTGGCTATCTCAATCCCAGATCTTGCTACAGCCTCTGTGTGTGTTTGTGTTTTCTGGACATTCTCTATGGACTTTACGGTTTTGAATGCATTTTAGCATGTAAGTTTTTGTTTACAGCTCCCAAACGCTAATTGGTTCCACCTGGAGTCAATTACTCCACACATTCAAGTTTTCTAGGAAGAAAGCTCCAGAATCCTGAGAAAACATGATATTTGTATTTGTTAACATGGCATTGGAATCATTTGCTGAACAGAAAGATTTTGCTTTTCTCAAAAACCACTTTCACGGTGGTTTTTGGTTAAATTTCACTCGAAATCCACAACAATTTGTCCAGGTACTCCTGGACGAAAACAAAACTATCTGGTGATTGTTAGCTCTCTTAATCCCAGATCTTACTACAGCCTCTGTGTTTGTTTGTTTTTTCTGGACATTCTCTATGGACTTTATGGTTTTCAATGCATTTTACCAAGTAAGTTTTTGTTTTTAGCTGCCAAACGCTAATTGGTTCCACCTGGAGTCAAATCCTCCACACATTTGAGTTTTCTAGGATGAAAGCTCCAGAAACCTGAGAAAACATGATATTTCTTTCTGTAAACATGACTTTGGATGCATGTGCCGAACAGGAAGATTGTGCTTTTCACCAAAACCACTTTCACGGTGATTTTTCGGTTAAATTTCACTTCAAAACTACAACGTTTTGTTCAGATACTCTGAATGAAAACAAAACTAACTGGTGATTTGTAGCTATCTCAATCCCAGATCTTGCTACAGCCTCTGTGTTTGTTTGTGTATTTTCGAAATTCTCTATGGACTTTACGGTTTTGAATGCATGTTTTTAGCATGTAATTTTTCGTTTTCAGCTGCCAAAGGCTAATTGGTTCCAGCTTGAGTAAAATCCTCCACACATTCGAGTTTTCTAGGAAGAAAGCTTCAGAAACCTGAGAAAACATGATATTTCTTTCTGTAAACATGACATTGGATGCATTTGCCGAACAAAGATATCTGGTGATTTGTAGCTATCTCAATCCCAGATCTTGCTACAGCCTCTGTGTGTGTTTGTGTTTTCTGGATATCCTCTATGGACTTTACGGTTTTGAATGCATTTTCGCAGGATGCTTTTTGTTTTCTGCTGGCAAACGATAATTGGTTCCACCTGGAGTCAAATACTCCACACATTCAAGTTTTCTAGGAAGAAAGCTTCAGAAACCTGAGAAAACATGATATTTCTTTCTGTAAACATGACATTGGATGCATTTGCCGAACAGGAAGATTGTGCTTTTCTCCAAAACTACTTTCATGGTGATTTTTGGTTACATTTCACCTGAAATCCACAGCAATTTGTCCAGATACTCCAGGATGAAAACAAAACTATCTGGTGATTTGTAGCTATCTCAAACACAGATCTTGCTACAGCCTATGTGTGTGTTTCTGTTTTCTGGACATTCTCTATGGACTTTACGGTTTTGAATGCATTTTAGGAGGACCCTTTTTGTTTTCTGCTGGCAAACGCTAATTGGTTCCACCTGGATTCAAATCCTCCACACATTCGAGCTTTCTAGGAAGAAAGCTTCTGAAACCTGAGAAAACATGATATTTCTTTCTCTAAACATGACATTGGATTAAGTTGCTGAACAGGAAGATTGTTCTTTTCTACAAAACCACATTCTCGGGGATTTTTGTTAAATTTCACCCGAAATCCACAACAATTTGTCCAGATACTCCTGGATGAAAACAAAGCTATCTGGTGATTTTTAGCTATCTCAATCCCAGATCTTGCTACAGCCTCAGTGTGTGTTTGTGTTTTGTGTTTTCTGGACATTCTCTATGGACTTTACAGTTTTGAATGCATTTAAGCATGTATTTTTTGTTTTTAGCTGCCAAAGACTAATTGGTTCCACCTGGAGTCAAATCCTCGACACATTCGAGTTTTCTAGGAAGAAAGATCCAGAAACCTGAGAAAGCATGATATTTCTTTCTGTAAACATGACATTGGATGCATTTGCTGAATAGAAAGATTGTGCTTTTCTCCAAAACCACTTTCAAGGTGATTTTTTGGTTAAATTTCACCCGAAATCCGCAACAATTTGTCCAGACACTCCTGGATGAAAACAAAACTATCTGGTAATTTTTAGCTATCTCAATCCCAGATCTTGCTACAGCCTCTGTCTTTGTATTTTCTGGACATTCTCTATGGAATTTGCGGTTTTGAATGCATTTTAGCATGTAAGTTTTTGTTTTCAGCTCCCAAACGCTAATTGGATCCACCTGGAGTCAATTACTCCACACATTCAAGTTTTCTAGGAAGAAAGCTCCAGAAAGCTGAGAAAACATGATATTTGTATTTGTAAACATGGCATTGGATTCATTTGCTGAACAGAAAGATTGTGCTTTTCTCCAAAACTACTTTCATGGTGATTTTTGGTTAAATTTCACCCAAAATCCACAACAATTTGTCCAGGTACTCCTGGATGAAATCAAACTATCTGGTGATTGTTAGCTATCTCAATCCCAGTTCTTGCTGTAGCCTCTGTGTGTGTTTGTGTTTTCTGGACATTCTCTATGGACTTTACGGTTTTGAATGCATTTTAGCATGTAAGTTTTTGTTTTTAGCTGCCAAACGCTAATTGGTTCCACCTGGAGTCAAATCCTCCACACATTTGAGTTTTCTAGGATGAAAGCTCCAGTAACCTGAGAAAACATGATATTTGTATTTGTAAACATGACATTGGATTCACTTGCTGAACAGAAAATTTGTGCTTTTCTCAAAAACCACTTAGACGTTGATTTTTGGTTAAATTTCACTTTAAAACTACAAGAATTTGTCCAGATACTCCTGGATGGAAACAAAACTATCTGATGTGTTGTGGCTATCTCAATGCCAGATCTTGCTACAGCCTCTGTGTGTGTTTGTGTTTTCTGGACAATCTCTATGGACTTTACGGTTTTGAATTCATTTTAGCATGTAAGTTTTTGTTTTCAGCACCCAAACGCTAATTGGGTCCACCTGGAGTCAATTTCTCAACTCATTCAAGTTTTCTAGGAAGAAAGCTCCTGAAAGCCGAGAAAACATCATATTTTTATTTGTAAACATGGCATTGGATTAATTTGTGAACAGAAAGATTTTGCTTTTCTCCAAAACCACTTTCACGGTGATTTTTGGTTAAATTTCACCCGAAATCCACAACAATTTGTCCAGGTACTCCTGGATGAAATCAAACTATCTGGTGATTGTTAGCTATCTCAATCCCAGATCTTGCTATAGCCTCTGTGTTCGTTTGAGTTTTCTGGACATTCTCTATGGACTTTACGGTTTTGAATGCATTTTAGGAGGACCCTTTTTGTTTTCTGCTGGCAAACGCTAATTGGTTCCACCTGGAGTCAAATCCTCCACACATTCGAGTTTTCTAGGAAGAAAGCTCCAGAAACCTGAGAAAACATGATATTTGTATTTGTAAACATGACATTGGATTCATTATCTGAACGGAAAGTTTGTTCTTTTCTCCAAAACCACTTTCAAGGTGATTTTTGGTTAAATTTCACCCGGATACAAAATCATTTTGTCCAGATGCTCTGGATGAAAACAAAAATATCTGGTGTTTTGTGGCTATCTCAATCCCTGATCTTGCTACAGCCTCTGTGTGTGTTTGTGTTTTCTGGACATTCTCTATGGACTTTAAGGTTTGAAATGCATTTTAGTAGGACCCTTTTTGTTTTCTGCTGGCAAACGCTAACTGGTTCCACCTGGAGTCAAATGCTCCACACATTCGAGTTTTCTAGGAAAAAAGCTCCCGAAACCTGAGAAAACATGATATTTCTTTCTGTAAACATGACATTGGATGCATTTGCCGAACAGGAAGATTGTGCTTTTCTCCAAAACCTCTTGCACGGTGATTTTGGTTAAATTTCACCCAAAATCCACAACAATTTGTCCAGATACTCCTGGATGAAAACAAAACTATCTGGTGTGTTGTGGCTATCTCAATCCCAGATCTTGCTACAGCCTCTGTGTGTGTTTGTGTTTTCTGGACATTCTCTATGGACTTTACGGTTTTGAATGCATTTTAGCATGTAAGTTTTTGTTTTTAGCTGCACATGCGAGTTTTCTAGCAAGAAAGCTTCAGAAACCTGAGAAAACATGATATTTCTTTCTGTAAACATGACATTGAATGCATTTGCCGAACAGGAAGATTGTGCTTTTCTCCAAAACCACTTTCAAGGTGATTGTTGGTTAAATTTCTCCCAAAATCCACAACAATTTGTCCAGATACTCCTGGATGAAAACAAAACTATCTGGTGTATTGTGGCTATCTCAATCCCAGATCTTGCAACAGCCTCTGTGTTTGTTTGTGTTTTCTGGACATTCTCTATGGACTTTACAGTTTTGAATGCATTTTAGCAGGACCCTTTTGTTTTCTGCTGACAAACGCCAATTGGTCCCACCTGCAGTCAAATCCTCCACACATTCGAGTTTTCTAGGAAGAAAGCCTCAGAAACCTGAGTAAACATGATAGTTGTATTTGTAAACATGACATTGGATTCATTTGCAGAACAGAAAGATTGTGCTTTTCTCCAAACCCACTTTCACGGTGATTTTAGGTTAAATTCCACTTCAAAACTGCAACAATTTTTCCAGATACTCCTTGATGAAAATAAAATTATCTCATAATTTTTAGCTATCTCAATCCCATATCTTGCTACAGCCTCTGTGTGTGTTTGTGTTTTCTGGACATTCTCTATGGACTTTACGGTTTTGAATGCATTTTAGCAGGACCCTTTTGTTTTCTGCTGACAAACGCTAATTGGTCCCACCTGCAGTCAAATCCTCCACACATTCGAGTTTTCTAGGAAGAAAGCTTCAGAAACCTGAGAAAACATGATATTTCTTTCTGTAAAATGACATTGGATGCATTTTCCGAACAGGAAGATTGTGCTTTTCCCCAAAACCACTTTCACGGTAAATTTTTGGTTAAATTTCAACAGGATACTACAATATTTTGTCAAGATACTCTGGATGAAAACAAAACTATCTTGTGTGTTGTGGCTATCTCAATCCCAGATCTTGCTACAGCCTCTGTGTGTGTTTGTGTTTTCTGGACATTCTCTATTGACTTGAAAGTTTTGAATGCATTTTAGCAGGACCCTTTTTGCTTTCTGCTGGCAAACGCTAATTGGTTCCACCTGGAGTGAAATCCTCTGCACATTCAAGTTTTCTAGGAAGAAAGCTCCAGAAACCTGAGAAAACATGACATTTCTTTCAGTAAACATGACATTGGATGCATTTGCCGAACAGGAAGATTTTGCTTTTCTCCAAAACCACCTGAACCGTGATTTTTGGTTAAATTTCACCCAAAATCCACAACAATTTGTCCAGATAATCCTGGATGACAATAAAAATATCTGGTAATTTTTAGCGTTTGGCAGCTAAAAACGAAAACTTACATGCTAAAATGCATTCAAAACCGTAAATTCCATAGAGAATGTCCAGAAAACACAAACACACACAGAGGCTGTAGCAAGATCTGTGATTGAGACAGCCACAGCACACCAGATAGTTTTCTTTTCATCCAGGAGTATCTGGACAAATTGTTGTGGATTTCGGGTGAAATTTAACCAAAAATCACCGTGACAGTGGTTTTGGGGAAAAGCACAATCTTCCTGTTTGGCAAATGCATCCAATGTCATGTTTACAGAAAGAAATATCATGTTTTCTCGGGTTTCTGAAGCTTTCTTCCTAGAAAACTCGAATGTGTGGAGGATTTGACTGCAGGTGGTACCAATTAGCGTTTGTCAGCAGAAAACAAAAAGGGTCCTGCTAAAATGCAATCCAAACCGTAAAGTCCATAGAGAATGTCCAGAAAACACAAACACACACAGAGGCTGTAGCAAGATCTTGGAATGAGATAGATAAAAAACATCAGAAAATTTTATTTTCATCAAGGATTATCTGGACAAATTGTTGCAGTTTTGAATTGGAATTTAACCAAAAATCACCGTGAAAGTGGTTTTGGAGAAAAGCACAATCTTCCTGTTCAGCAAATGTATCCAATGTCATGTTTACAAATACAAATATCATGTTTACTCAGGTTTCTGAGGCTTTCTTCCTAGAAAACTCGAATGTGTGGAGGATTTGACTCCAGGTGGAAGCAATTAACGTTTGGCAGCCAAAAAAAGGGTCCTGAAAAATGCATTCAAAACCACCATGAAATGGTTATGAGGAAAGCACAATCTTTCTGTTCAGCAAATGAATTCAATGCCATGTTCACAAATACAAATATCATGTTTTCTCATGTTTCTGGAGCTTTCTTCCTAGAAAACTGAATATGTGGAGTATTTGTCTCCAGGTGGAACCAATTGGTGTTTTCCAGCCGAAAACAAAAATGGTCCTGCTAAAATGCATTGAAAACCGTAAAGTCCATAGAGAATGTCCAGAAAACATAAACAAACACAAAGGCTGTAGCAAGATCTGGGATTGTGATAACTAAAAAGCACCAGATAGTTTTGTTTTCATCCAGGAGTATCTGGACAAATTGTTGTGGATTTCGGGTGAAATTTAACCAAAAAATCACCCTGAAAGTGGTTTTGGAGAAAAGCACAATCTTCCTGTTCGGCAAATGCATTCAATGTCATGTTTACAGAAAGAAATATCATGTTTTCTCAGGTTTCTGAAGATTTCTTCCCAGAAAACTCGAATGTGCAGCGAAAAACAAAAACTTGCATGCTAAAATGCATTCAAAACCGTAAAATTCATAGAGAATGTCCTGAAAACACAAACAAACACAGAGGCTGTAGCAAGATCTGGGATTGAGATAGCTAAAAATCACCAGATAGTTTTGTTTTCGTCCAGGAGTATCTGGAAAAATTGTTGTGGAATTCGGGTGAAATTTAAACAAAAATCACCGTGAAAGTGGTTTTGAAGAAAGGCACAATCTTCCTGTTCGGCAAATGCATCCAATGTCATGCTTACAGAAAGAAATATCATGTTTTCTCAGGTTTCTGAAGCTTTCT
The DNA here is from genome assembly GCF_964237555.1 of Oryctolagus cuniculus. Lineage (NCBI taxonomy): Eukaryota > Metazoa > Chordata > Mammalia > Lagomorpha > Leporidae > Oryctolagus > Oryctolagus cuniculus. The sequence continues at coordinate 1,009,590 of NW_027208207.1, read as the reverse complement.
TCCTAGAAAACTCGAATGTGTGGAGTATTTGACTCCAGGTGGAACCAATTAGCGTTTGCCAGCAGAAAACAAAAAGGGTCCTGCTAAAATGCATTCAAAACCGTAAAGTCCATAGAGAATGTCCAGGAAACACAAACACACACAGAGGTTGTAGCAAGATCTGGGATTGAGATAGACACAACACACCAGATAGTTTTGTTTTCATCCAGGAGTATCTGGACATATTGTTGTGGATTTCAGGTGAAATTTAACCAAAAATCACCATGAAAGGGGTTTGGAGAAAAGCACAATCTTCCTGTTCGGCAAATGCATCCAATGCCATGTTTACAGAAAGAAATATCATGTTTTCTCAGGTTTCTGAAGCTTTCTTCCTGGAAAACTCGAATGTGTGGAGGATTTGACTCCAGGTGGAACCAATTAGCGTTTGGCAGCTAAAAACAAAACCTTACATGCTAAAATGCATTCAAAACCGTAAAGTCCATAGAGAATGTCCAGAAAACACAAACACACACAGAGGCTGTAGCAAGATCTGGGATTGAGATAGCCACAACACATCAGAGAGTTTTGTTTTAATCCAGGAGTATCTGGACAAATTTTGGTAGTATCCGGGTGAAGTTTAACCAAAAATCACCGTGAAAGTGGTTTTGGAGAAAAGCACAATCTTCCTCTTCTTTAAATGAATCCAATGTCATGTTTACAAATACAAATATCATGTTTTCTCAGGTTTCTGGAGCTTTCATTCTAGAAAACTCGAATGTGTGGAGTATTTGACTCCAGGGGGAACCAATTAGCGTTTTACAGCTAAAAACAAAAACTTACATGCTAAAATGCATTGAAAACCGTAAAGTCCATAGAGAATGTCCAGAAAACAATAGCACACGCATAGGCTGTAGAAAGATCTTGGATTGAGATAGCTAAAAATCATCAGAATTTTATTTTCAGCAAGGAGTATCTGGACATATTGTTGCAGTTTTGAAGTGGAATTTAACCAAAAATCACCGTGAAAGTGGTTTTGGAGAAAAGCACAATCTTTCTGTTCAGCAAATGAATCCAATGTCATGTTTACAAATACAAATATCATGTTTACTCAGGTTTCTGAAGCTTTCTTCCTAGAAAACTTGAATGTGTGGAGGATTTGACTCCAGGTGGAACCAATTAGCGTTTGGCAGCAGAAAACACAAACTTACATGCTAAAATGCATTCAAAACCGTAAAGTCCATAGAGAATGTCCAGAAAACACAAACACACACAGAGGCTGTAGCAAGATCTGGGATTGAGATAGCCACAACACACCAGATAGTTTTGTTTTCATCCAGGAGTATCTGGACAAATTGTTGTGGATTTCGGGTGAAATTTAACCAAAAATCACCGTGAAAGTGGTTTGGAGAAAAGCACAATCTTTCTGTTCAGCAAATGAATCCAATGTCATGTTTACAAATACAAGTATCATGTTTTCTCAGGTTTCTGAAGCTTTCTTCCTAGAAAACTCGAATGTGTGGAGGATTTGACTCCAGGTGGAAGCAATTAACGTTTGGCAGCCAAAAAAGGGTCCTGAAAAATGCATTCAAAACCACCATGAAATGGTTATGAGGAAAGCACAATCTTTCTGTTCAGCAAATGAATTCAATGCCATGTTCACCAATACAAATATCATGTTTTCTCACGTTTCTGGAGCTTTCTTCCTAGAAAACTGAATATGTGGAGTATTTGTCTCCAGGTGGAACCAATTAGCGTTTGCCAGCAGAAAACAAAAATGGTCCTGCTAAAATGCATTGAAAACCGTAAAGTCCATAGAGAATATCCAGAAAACATAAACAAACACAGATGCTGTAGCAGGATCTGTGATTGAGATAGCTAAAAATAACCAGATAGTTTTGTTTTCATCCAAGAGTATCTGGACAAATTGTTGTGGATTTCGGTTGAAATTTAACCAAAAATCACCGTAAAAGTCGTTTTGGGGAAAAGCAGAATCTTCCTGTTCGGCAAATGCATCCAATGTCATGTTTACAGAAAGAAATATCATGTTTTCTCAGGTTTCTGAAGCTTTCTTCCTAGAAAACTCGAATGTGTGGAGGATTTGACTCCAGGTGGAACCAATTAACGTTTGCCAGCAGAAAACAAAAAGGGTCCTGAAAAATGCATTCAAAACCGTAAAGTCCATAGAGAATGTCCAGAAAACACAAACACACACAGAGGCTGTAGCAAGATCTGGGATTGAGATAGCTAAAAGTCAGCAGATATCTTTGTTTTCATCCAGGAGTATCTGGACAAATTGTTGTAGTTTTGAAGTGAAATTTAACCAAAAAATCACCGTGAAAGTGGTTTTGGAAAAAAGCACAATCTTTCTGTTCAGCAAATGAATTCAATGCCATGTTTACAAATACAAATATCATGTTTTTTCAGGTTACTGGAGCTTCCTTCCTAGAAAGCTCGAATGTGTGGAGGATTTGACTCCAGGTTGAACCAATTAGCGTTTGCCATCTGAAAACAAAAATTTACATGCTAAAATGCATTCAAAAACGTAAAGTCCATAGAGAATGTCCAGAAAACAGAAACAAACACAGATGCTGTAGCAGGATCTGGGATTGAGATAGCTAAAAATAACCAGATAGTTTTGTTTTCATCCAAGAGTATCTGGACAAATTGTTGTGGATTTCGGGTGAAATTTAACCAAAAATCACCGTGAAAGTCGTTTTGGGGAAAAGCAGAATCTTCCTGTTCGGCAAATGCATCCAATGTCATGTTTACAGAAAGAAATATCATGTTTTCTCAGGTTTCTGAAGCTTTCTTCCTAGAAAACTCGAATGTGTGGAGGATTTGACTCCAGGTGGAACCAATTATCGTTTGCCAGCAGAAAACAAAAAGGGTCCTGCTAAAATGCATTCAAAACCTTAAAGTCCACAGAGAATGTCCAGGAAACACAAACACACACAGAGGCTGTAGCAAGATCTGGGATTGAGATAGCCACAACACACCAGATAGTTTTGTTTTCATTCAGAGTTTCTGGACAAAATGTTGTAGTATCCGGGTGAACTTTAACCAAAAAATCACCGTGAAATTGGTTTTGGAGAAAAGCACTATCTTTCTGTTCGGCAAATGAATCCAATGTCATGTTTACAAATAAAAATATCATGTTTTCTGAGGTTTCTGGAGCTTTCTTCCTAGAAAACTCGAATGTGTGGAGGATTTGACTCCAGGTGGAACCAATTAGCGTTTGCCAGCAGAAAACAAAAAGGGTCCTGCTAAAATGCATTCAAAACCGTAAAGTCCATAGAGAACGTCCAGGAAACACAAACACACACAGAGGCTGTAGCAAGATCTGGGATTGAGATAGCTAAAAATCACCAGATAGTTTTGTTTTCATCCAGGAGTATCTGGACAAATTGTTGTGGTTTTGAAGTGAAATTTATCCAAAAAATCACCGTGAAAGTGGCTTTGGAGAAAAGCACAAGCTTTCTGTTCAGCAAATGAATCCAATCTCATGTTTACAAATACAAATATCATGTTTTCTCAGGTTTCTGCAGCTTTCTTCCTGGAAAACTCGAATGTGTGGAGGATTTGACTCCAGGTGGAACCAATTAGCGTTTGGCAGCAGAAAACAAAAACTTATGCTAAAATGCATTCAAAACTGTAAAGTCCATAGAGAATGTCCAGAAAACACAAACACACACAGAGACTGTAGCAAGATCTGGGATTCAGATAGCCACAACACACCAGATAGTTTTGTTTTCATCCAGGAGTATCTGGACAAATTGTTGTGGATTTCGGGTGAAATTTAACCAAAAATCACCGTGAAAGTGGTTTGGAGAAAAGCACAATCTTTCTGTTCAGCAAATGAATCCAATGTCATGTTTACAAATACAAGTATCATGTTTTCTCAGGTTTCTGAAGCTTTCTTCCTAGAAAACTCGAATGTGTGGAGGATTTGACTCCAGGTGGAAGCAATTATCGTTTGGCAGCCAAAAAAGGGTCCTGAAAAATGCATTCAAAACCACCATGAAATGGTTATGAGGAAAGCACAATCTTTCTGTTCAGCAAATGAATTCAATGCCATGTTCACCAATACAAATATCATGTTTTCTCACGTTTCTGGAGCTTTCTTCCTAGAAAACTGAATATGTGGAGTATTTGTCTCCAGGTGGAACCAATTAGCGTTTGCCAGCAGAAAACAAAAATGGTCCTGCTAAAATGCATTGAAAACCGTAAAGTCCATAGAGAATATCCAGAAAACATAAACAAACACAGATGCTGTAGCAGGATCTGTGATTGAGATAGCTAAAAATAACCAGATAGTTTTGTTTTCATCCAAGAGTATCTGGACAAATTGTTGTGGATTTCGGTTGAAATTTAACCAAAAATCACCGTAAAAGTCGTTTTGGGGAAAAGCAGAATCTTCCTGTTCGGCAAATGCATCCAATGTCATGTTTACAGAAAGAAATATCATGTTTTCTCAGGTTTCTGAAGCTTTCTTCCTAGAAAACTCGAATGTGTGGAGGATTTGACTCCAGGTGGAACCAATTAACGTTTGCCAGCAGAAAACAAAAAGGGTCCTGAAAAATGCATTCAAAACCGTAAAGTCCATAGAGAATGTCCAGAAAACACAAACACACACAGAGGCTGTAGCAAGATCTGGGATTGAGATAGCTAAAAGTCAGCAGATATCTTTGTTTTCATCCAGGAGTATCTGGACAAATTGTTGTAGTTTTGAAGTGAAATTTAACCAAAAAATCACCGTGAAAGTGGTTTTGGAAAAAAGCACAATCTTTCTGTTCAGCAAATGAATTCAATGCCATGTTTACAAATACAAATATCATGTTTTTTCAGGTTACTGGAGCTTCCTTCCTAGAAAGCTCGAATGTGTGGAGGATTTGACTCCAGGTTGAACCAATTAGCGTTTGCCATCTGAAAACAAAAATTTACATGCTAAAATGCATTCAAAAACGTAAAGTCCATAGAGAATGTCCAGAAAACAGAAACAAACACAGATGCTGTAGCAGGATCTGGGATTGAGATAGCTAAAAATAACCAGATAGTTTTGTTTTCATCCAAGAGTATCTGGACAAATTGTTGTGGATTTCGGGTGAAATTTAACCAAAAATCACCGTGAAAGTCGTTTTGGGGAAAAGCAGAATCTTCCTGTTCGGCAAATGCATCCAATGTCATGTTTACAGAAAGAAATATCATGTTTTCTCAGGTTTCTGAAGCTTTCTTCCTAGAAAACTCGAATGTGTGGAGGATTTGACTCCAGGTGGAACCAATTATCGTTTGCCAGCAGAAAACAAAAAGGGTCCTGCTAAAATGCATTCAAAACCTTAAAGTCCACAGAGAATGTCCAGAAAACACAAACACACACAGAGGCTGTAGCAAGATCTGGGATTGAGATAGCCACAACACACCAGATAGTTTTGTTTTCATTCAGAGTTTCTGGACAAAATGTTGTAGTATCCGGGTGAACTTTAACCAAAAAATCACCGTGAAATTGGTTTTGGAGAAAAGCACTATCTTTCTGTTCGGCAAATGAATCCAATGTCATGTTTACAAATAAAAATATCATGTTTTCTGAGGTTTCTGGAGCTTTCTTCCTAGAAAACTCGAATGTGTGGAGGATTTGACTCCAGGTGGAACCAATTAGCGTTTGCCAGCAGAAAACAAAAAGGGTCCTGCTAAAATGCATTCAAAACCGTAAAGTCCATAGAGAACGTCCAGGAAACACAAACACACACAGAGGCTGTAGCAAGATCTGGGATTGAGATAGCTAAAAATCACCAGATAGTTTTGTTTTCATCCAGGAGTATCTGGACAAATTGTTGTGGTTTTGAAGTGAAATTTATCCAAAAAATCACCGTGAAAGTGGCTTTGGAGAAAAGCACAAGCTTTCTGTTCAGCAAATGAATCCAATCTCATGTTTACAAATACAAATATCATGTTTTCTCAGGTTTCTGCAGCTTTCTTCCTGGAAAACTCGAATGTGTGGAGGATTTGACTCCAGGTGGAACCAATTAGCGTTTGGCAGCAGAAAACAAAAACTTATGCTAAAATGCATTCAAAACTGTAAAGTCCATAGAGAATGTCCAGAAAACACAAACACACACAGAGACTGTAGCAAGATCTGGGATTCAGATAGCCACAACACACCAGATAGTTTTGTTTTCATCCAGGAGTATCTGGACAAATTGTTGTGGATTTCGGGTGAAATGTAACCAAAAATCACCGTGAAAGTGGTTTTGCAGAAAAGCACAATCTTCCTGTTCGGCAAATGCATCCAATATCATGTTTACAGAAAGAAATATCATGTTTTCTCGGGTTTCTCTAGCTTTCTTCCTAGAAAACTCGAATGTGTGGAGTATTTGACTCCGGGTGGAAACAATTAGCGTTTGCCAGTAGAAAACAAAAACTTATATGCTAAAATGCATTCAAAACCGTAAAGTCCATAGAGAATATCCAGAAAACACAAACACACACAGAGGCTGTAGCAAGATCTGGGATTGAGATAGCTAAAAATCCACAGATAGTTTTATTGTCATCATGGAGTATCTGGACAGATTGTTGTAGTTTTGAAGTTAAATTTAACCAAAAATCACCGTGAAAGTGGGTTTGGAGAAAAGCACAATCTTCCTGTTCGGCAAATGCATCCAATGTCATGTTTACAGAAAGAAATATCATGTTTTCTCAGGTTTCTGAAGCTTTCTTCCTAGAAAACTCGAATGTGTGGAGGATTTGACTCCAGGTGGAACCAGTTAGCGTTTGGCAGCTAAAAACAAAAGCTTACATGCTAAAATGCATTCAAAACCGTAAAGTCCGCAGAGAATGTCCAGAAAACACAAACATACACAGAGGCTGTAGCAAGATCTGGGTTTGAGATAGCTAAAATTCACCAGATATCTTTGTTTTCATCCAGGAGTATCTGGACAAATTTTTGCAGTTTTGAAGTGAAATTTAACCAAAAAATCACCGTAAAAGTGGTTTTGGGAAAAAGCACAATCTTCCGGTTTGGCAAATGCATCCAATGTCATGTTTACAGAAAGAAATATCATGTTTTCTCAGGTTTTTGAAGCTTTCTTCCTAGAAAAATCGAATGTATGGAGGATTTCACTCCAGGTGGAACCAATTAGCGTTTAGCAGCTAAAAACAAAAACTTACGTGCTAAAATGCATTCAAAACTTTCAAGTCCATAGAGAATGTCCAGAAAACACAAACACACACAGAGGCTGTAGCAAGATCTGGGATTGAGATAGCCACAACACACCAAATAGTTATGTTTTCATCCAGGAGTATCTGGACAAATTGTGGATTTCGGGTGAAATTTAACAAAAATCACCGTGAAAGTGGTTTTGCAGAAAAGCACAATCTTCCGGTTCGGCAAATGCATCCAATATCATGTTTACAGAAAGAAATATCATGTTTTCTCAGGTTTCTGAAGCTTTCTTCCTAGAAAACTCGAATGTGTGGAGGATTTGACTCCAGGTGGAACCAATTATCGTTTGCCAGCAGAAAACAAAAAGGGTCCTGCTAAAATGCATTCAAAACCTTAAAGTCCACAGAGAATGTCCAGAAAACACAAACACACACAGAGGCTGTAGCAAGATCTGGGATTGAGATAGCCACAACACACCAGATAGTTTTGTTTTCATCCAGAGTTTCTGGACAAAATGTTGTAGTGTCCGGGTGAACTATAACCAAAAAATCACCGTGAAATTGGTTTTGGAGAAAAGCACTATCTTTCTGTTCGGCAAATGAATCCAATGTCATGTTTACAAATAAAAATATCATGTTTTCTGAGGTTTCTGGAGCTTTCTTCCTAGAAAACTCGAATGTGTGGAGGATTTGACTCCAGGTGGAACCAATTAGCGTTTGCCAGCAGAAAACAAAAAGGGTCCTGCTAAAATGCATTCAAAACCGTAAAGTCCATAGAGAACGTCCAGGAAACACAAACACACACAGAGGCTGTAGCAAGATCTGGGATTGAGATAGCTAAAAATCACCAGATAGTTTTGTTTTCATCCAGGAGTATCTGGACAAATTGTTGTGGTTTTGAAGTGAAATTTATCCAAAAAATCACCGTGAAAGTGGCTTTGGAGAAAAGCACAAGCTTTCTGTTCAGCAAATGAATCCAATCTCATGTTTACAAATACAAATATCATGTTTTCTCAGGTTTCTGCAGCTTTCTTCCTGGAAAACTCGAATGTGTGGAGGATTTGACTCCAGGTGGAACCAATTAGCGTTTGGCAGCAGAAAACAAAAACTTATGCTAAAATGCATTCAAAACCGTAAAGTCCATAGAGAATGTCCAGAAAACACAAACACACACAGAGACTGTAGCAAGATCTGGGATTCAGATAGCCACAACACACCAGATAGTTTTGTTTTCATCCAGGAGTATCTGGACAAATTGTTGTGGATTTCGGGTGAAATGTAACCAAAAATCACCGTGAAAGTGGTTTTGCAGAAAAGCACAATCTTCCGGTTCGGCAAATGCATCCAATATCATGTTTACAGAAAGAAATATCATGTTTTCTCGGGTTTCTCTAGCTTTCTTCCTAGAAAACTCGAATGTGTGGAGTATTTGACTCCGGGTGGAAACAATTAGCGTTTGCCAGTAGAAAACAAAAACTTATATGCTAAAATGCATTCAAAACCGTAAAGTCCATAGAGAATATCCAGAAAACACAAACAAAGAGAGAGGCTGTAGCAAGATCTGGGATTGAGATAGCTAAAAATCCACAGATAGTTTTGTTTTCCTCAAGGAGTATCTGGACAAATTGTTGTAGTTTTGAAGTTAAATTTAACCAAAAATCACCGTGAAAGTGGGTTTGGAGAAAAGCACAATCTTACTGTTCAGCAAATGAATCCAATGTCATGTTTACAAATACAAATATCATGTTTTCTGAGGTTTCTGGGGCTTTCTTGCTAGAAAACTCGAATGTGTGGAGGATTTGACTCCAGGTGGAACCAATTAGTGTTTGGCAGCTAAAAACAAAAACATACATGCGAAAATGCATTCAAAACCGTAAAGTCCATAGAGAATGTCCAGAAAACACAAACACACACAGAGTCTGTAATAAGACCTGGGATTGAGATAGCTGCAAATCACCAGATAGTTTTGTTTTCATCCAGGAGTATCTGGACAAATTGTTGTGGACTTCGGGTGAAATTTAACCAAAATCACCCTGAAAGTGGTGTTGGAGAAATGCACAATCTTCCTGTTCGGCAACTGCATCCAATGTCATGTTTATAGAAAGAAATATCATGTTTTCTCAGGTTTCTGAAGCTTTCTTCCCAGAAAACTCGAATGTGTGCAGGAATTGACTCCAGGTGGAACCAATTAGCTTCACCAGCAAAAATAAAAAGGGTCCTGCTAAAATGCATGCAAAACCGTAAAGTCCATAGAGAATGTCCAGAAATTACAAACAAACACAGAGGCTGTAGCAAGATCTGGGATTGAGATAGCCACAACACACCAGATAGTTTTGTTTTCATCCAGGACTATCTGGACAAGTTGTTGTAGTTTTGAAGTGAAATTTAACTAAAAATCACCGTGAGAGTCGTTTTGGAAAAAAGCACAATCTTCCTGTTCAGCAAATGAATCCAATGTCATGTTTACAAATACAAATATCATGTTTTCTCAGGTTTCTGGAGCTTTCTTCCTAGAAAACTCGTATGTGTGGAAGATTTGACTCCAGGTGGAACCAATTAGCGTTTGGCAGCAGAAAACAAAAACTTATGCTAAAATACATTCAAAACTGTAAAGTCCATAGAGAATGTCCAGAAAACACAAACACACACAGAGACTGTAGCAAGATCTGGGATTGAGATAGACACAACACAACAGATAGTTTTGTTTTCATCCAGGAGTATCTGGACAAATTGTTCTGCATTTCGGGTGAAATGTAACCAAAAATCACCGAGAAAGTGGTTTTGGAGAAAAGCACAATTTTCCTGTTCGGCAAATGCATCCAATGTCATGTTTACAGAAAAAAATAGCATGTTTTCTGAGGTTCCTGGAGTTTCTTCCTAGAAAACTCGAATGTGTGGAAGATTTGACTCCAGGTGGAACCAATTAGTGTTTGGCAGCTAAAAACAAAAACTTACATTGGAAAATGCATTCAAAACCGTAAAGTCCATAGAGAATGTCCAGAAAACACAAACAAACACAGAGGCTGTAGCAAGATCTGGGATTGATTTAGCTAAAAATCACCAGATAGTTTTGTTTTCATCCAGGAGTATCTGGACAAATTGTTGTAGTTTCGAAGTGAAATTTTACCAAAAAAAACACCGTAAAAGTGATTTTGCGGAAAAGCAAAATCTTCCTGTTCAGCAAATGCATCCAATGTCATGTTTACAGAAAGAAATATCATGTTTTCTCAGGTTTCTGGAGCTTTCTTCCTAGAAAACTCGAATGTGTGGAGGATTTGACTCCAGGTGCAACCAATTAGCGTTTGGCAGCTAAAAACAAAAACTTACATGCTAAAATTCATTCAAAACCGTAAAGTCCATAGAGAATATGCAGAAAACACAAACACACACAGAGGCTGTAGCAAGATCTGGGATTGAGATAGCTAAAAATCACCAGATAATTTTGTTTTCATCCAGGAGTATCTGGACAAATTGTTGTAGTTTTGAAGTGAAATTTAACCAAAAAATCACCGTGAACGTGGTTTTGGAGAAAAGCACAATCTTCCTGTTCGGCAAATGCATCCAATGTCATGTTTACAGAAAGAAATATCATGTTTTCTCAGGTTTCTGAAGCTTTCTTCCTAGAAAAATCGAATGAGTGGAGGATTTGACTCCAGGTGGAACCAATTAGCGTTTGGCAGGTAAAAACAAAAACTTACATGCTAAAGTGCATTCAAAACCGTAAAGTGCATAGAGAATGTACAGAAAACACAAACAAACAGAGAGGCTGTAGCAAGATCTGGGATTGAGATAGCCGCAACACACCAGATAGTTTTGTTTTCATCCAGGAGTATCTGGAAAAATTGTTGTAGTTTTGAAGTGAAATTTAACCAAAAAATCACCGTGAAAGTGGTTTTGGAGAAAAGCACAATCTTCCTGTTCGGCAAATGCATCCAATGTCATTGATACAGAATGAAATATCATTTTTTCTCAGGTTTCTGAAGCTTTCTTCCTAGAAAACTCGAATGTGTGGAGGATCTGACTCCAGGTGGAACCAATTAGCGTTTGCCAGCAAAAAACAAATGGGTCCTGCTAAAATGCATTCTAAACCGTAAAGTCCATAGAGAATGTCCAGAAAATACAAACAAACACAGAGGCTGTAGCAATATCTGGGATTGAGATAGCCACAACATACCAGATATTTTTGTTTTCATCCAGGAGCATCTGGAAAAATTGTTGTAGTTTTGAAGTGAAATTTAACCAAAAAATCACCGTGAACGTGGTTTTGGAGAAAAGCACAATCTTCCTGTTCGGCAAATGCATCCAATGTCATGTTTACAGAAAGAAATATCATGTTTTCTCAGGTTTCTGAAGCTTTCTTCCTAGAAAACTCGAATGAGTGGAGGATTTGACTCCAGGTGGAACCAATTAGCGTTTGGCAGGTAAAAACAAAAACTTACATGCTAAAGTGCATTCAAAACCGTAAAGTGCATAGAGAATGTCCAGAAAACAGAAACAAAGAGAGAGGCTGTAGCAAGATCTGGGATTGAGATAGCCACAACACACCAGATAGTTTTGTTTTCATCCAGCAGTATCTGGACAAATTGTTGTAGTTTTGAAGTGAAATTTAACCAAAAAATCACCGTGAAAGTGGTTTTGGGGAAAAGCACAATCTTCCTGTTCGGCAAATGCATCCAATGTCATGTTTACAGAAAGAAATATCTGGGATTGAGATAGCTAAAAATCATCAGATATCTTTGTTTTCATCCAGGAGTATCTGGACAAATTTTTGTGGATTTCGGGTGAAATTTAACCAAAAAATCACCGTGAAAGTGGTTTTGGAGAAAAGCACAATCTTCCTGTTCAGAAAATGCATCCATGTCATGTTTACAGAAAGAAATATCATGTTTTCTCAGGTTTCTGAAGCTTTCTTCCTAGAAAACTCGAATGTGTGGAGGATTTGACTCCAGGTGGCACCAATTGGCGTTTGGCAGCTAAAAACAAAAACTTACATGCTAAAGTGCATTCAAAACCGTAAAGTCCATAGAGAATGTCCAGAAAACACAAACAAACACAGAGGCTGTAGCAAGATCTGGGATTGATAGCCACAACCCACCAGATAATTTTGTTTTCATCCAGGAGTATCTGGACAAATTGTTGTAGTTTTGAAGTGAAATTTAACCAAAAAATCACCATGAAAGTGGTTTTGGAGAAAAGCACAATCTTCCTGTTCGGCAAATGCATCCAATGTCATTGATACAGAATGAAATATCATGTTTTCTCAGGTTTCTGAAGCTTTCTTCCTAGAAAACTCGAATGTGTGGAGGATCTGACTCCAGGTGGAACCAATTAGCGTTTGCCAGCAAAAAACAAATGGGTCCTGCTAAAATGCATTCGAAACCTTAAAGTCCATAGAGAATGTCCAGAAAACACAAACAAACACAGAGGCTGTAGCAAGATCTGGGATTGAGATAGCCACAACACACCAGATAGTTTTGTTTTCATCCAGGAGTATCTGGAAAAATTGTTGTAGTTTTGAAGTGAAATTTAACCAAAAAATCACCGTGAAAGTGGTTTTGGAGAAAAGCACAATCTTCCTGTTCGGCAAATGCATCCAATGTCATGTTTACAGAAAGAAATATCACGTTTTCTCAGGTTTCTGAAGCTTTCTTCCTAGAAAACTCGAAAGTGTGGAGGATTTGAAACCAGGTGGAACCAATTAGTGTATGGCAGCTAAAAACAAAAACTTATATGCAAAAATGCATTCAAAACTGTAAAGCACATAGAGAATGTCCAGAAAACACAATCAAACACAGAGGCTGTAGCAAGATCTGGGATTGAGATAGCCACAACACACCAGATAGTTTTGTTGTCATCCAGGAGTATCTGGACAAATTGTTGTGGATTTCGGGTGAAATTTAACCAAAAATCACCGTGAAAGTGGTTTTGGAGAAAAGCACAATCTTCCTGTTCGGCAAAAGCATCCAATCTCATGTTTAAAAATCAAATGTCATCTTTTCTCAGGTTTCTGAAGCTTTCTTCCTAGAAAACTCGAATGTGTGGGGGATTTGACTCCAGGTGGAACCAATTAGCGTTTCACAGCTAAAAACAAAAACTTACATGCTAAAATGCATTCAAAACCGTAAAGTCCATATAGATAATGTCCAGAAAAAACAAACACACAAAGAGGCTGTAGCAAGATCTGGGCTTGAGATAGCCAGAACACACCAGATAATTTTGTTTTCATCCAGGAGTATCTGGAAAAATTGTTGTGGATTTTGGGTGAAATTTAACCAAAAATCACCGTGAAAGTGGTTTTGGAGAAAAGCACAATCTGCCTGTTCGGCAAATGCATCCAATGTCATGTTTACAGAAAGAAATATCATGTTTTCTCAGGTTTCTGGAGCGTTCTTCCAAGAAAACTCTAATGTCTGGAGGAGTTGACTACAGGTGGAACCAATTAGTGTTTGGCAGCTAAAAACAAAACCTTACATGCAAAAATGCATACAAAACCGTAAAGTCCATAGAGAATGTCCTGAAAACACCAACACACACAGAGGCTGTAGCAAGATCTGGGATTGAGATAGCCACAACACACCAGATAGTTTTGTTTTCATCCAGGAGTATCTGGACAAATTGTTGTGGATTTTGGGTGAAATTTAACCAAAAATCACCGTGAAAGTGGTTTTGGAGAAAAGCACAATCTTCATGTTCGGCAAATGCATCCAATGTCATGTTTACAGAAAAAAATAGCATGTTTTCTCAGGTTTCTGGAGCTTTCTTACTAGAAAACTCGAATGTGTGGAGAACTTGACTCCAGGTGTAACCAATTAGCGTTTGGCAGCTAAAAACAAAACCTTACATGCTAAAATGCATTCAAAACCGTAAAGTCCATAGAGAATGTCCAGAAAACACAAACAGACACAGAGGCTGTAGCAAGATCTGGGATTGAGATAGCTAAAAATCACCAGATAGTTTTCTGTTCATCCAGGAGTATCTGGACAAATTGTTGTAGTTTTGAAGTGAAATTTAACCAAAATATCACCGTGGAAGTGGTTTTGGAGCAAAGGACAATCTTGCTGTTCGGCAAATGCATCCAATGTCATGTTGACAAATCAAATGTCATGTTTTCTCAGATTTCTGAAGCTTTCTTCCTAGAAAACTCGAATGTGTGGATGATTTGACTCCAGGTGGTACCAATTAGCGTTTGCCAGCAGAAAACAAAAACTTATATGCTAAAATGCATTCATAACCGGAAAGTCTATAGAGAATGTCCAGAAAACACAAACACACACAGAGGCTGTAGCAAGATCTGGGATTCAGATAGCCACAACACACCAGATAATTTTGTTTATATCCAGGAGTATCTGGACAATTTATTGTTGATTTTGGGTGAAATTTAACCAAAAATCACCGTGAAAGTGGTTTTGGAGAAAAGCACAATCTTCCTGTTCGGCAAATGCATCCAATGTCATGTTTACAGAAAGAAATATCATGTTTTCTCAGGTTTCTGAAGCTTTCTTCCTAGAAAACTCGAAAGTGTGGAGGATTTACTCCAGGTGGAACCAATTAGTGTATGGCAGGTAAAAACAAAAACTTACATGCTAAAATGCATTCAAAACCGTAAAGTCCATAGCGAATGTCCAGAAAACACAAACAGACACAGAGGCTGTAGCAAGATCTGGGATTGAGATAGCCACAACCCACCAGATAGTTTTGTTTTCATCCAGGAGTATCTGGACAAATTGTTGTAGTTTTGAAGTGAAATTTAACCAAAAAATCACCATGAAAGTGGTTTTGGAGAAAAGCACAATCTTCCTGTTCGGCAAATGCATCCAATGTCATGTTTACAAATCCAAATGTCATGTTTTCTCACGTTTCTGGAGCTTTCTTCCTAGAAAACTCGAATGTGTGGAGGAATTGACTCCAGGTGGAACCAATTAGCGTTTGCCAGCAGAAAACAAAAACTTATATGCTAAAATGCATTCAAAACCTTGAAGTCCATAGAGAATGTCCAGAAAACACAAACACACACAGAGGCTGTAGCAAGATCTGGGATTGAGATAGCCACAACACATCAGATAATTTTGTTTACATCCAGGAGTATCTGGACAATTTGTTGTGGATTTTGGGTGAAATTTAACCAAAAATCACCGTGAAAGTGGTTTTGGAGAAAAGCACAATCTTCCTGTTCGGCAAATGCATCCAATGTCATGTTTACAAATACAAATGTCATGTTTTCTCAGGTTTCTGAAGCTTTCTTCCTAGAAAACTCGAATGTGTGGAGGATTTGACTCCAGGTGGAACCAATTAGCGTTTGGCAGCTAAAAACAAAAACTTTCAGGCTAAAATGCATTGAAAACCGGAAAGTCCATAGAGAATGTCCAGAAAACAGAAACAAACACAGAGGCTGTAGCAAGATCTGGGATTGAGATAGCCACAACACACCAGATAGTTTTGTTTTCATCCAGGAGTATCTGGACAAATTGTTGTAGTTTTGAAGTGAAATGTAAGCAAAAAATCACCGTGAACGTGGTTTTGAAGAAAAGCACAATTTTCCTGTTTGGCAAATGCAACCAATGTCATGTTTATAGAAATAAATATCATGTTTTCTCAGGTTTCTGGAGCTTTCTTCCTAGAAAACTCGAATGTGTGGAGGATTTGACTCCAGGTGGAACCAATTAGCGTTTGGCAGCTAAAAACAAAAACTTACATGCTAAAATGCATTCAAAATTTTCAAGTCCATAGAGAGTGTCCAGAAAATACAAACACACACAGAGGCTGTAGCAAGTTCTGGGATTGACATAGCCACAACACACCAGATAGTTTTGTTTTCATCCAGGAGTATCTGGAGAAATTGTTGTAGTTTTGAAGTGAAATTTAACCAAAAATCACCGTGAACGTGGTTTTGAAGAAAAGCACAATCTTCCTGTTCAGCAAAAGCATCCAATGTCATGTTTACAAATACAAATATCATGTTTTCTCAGGTTTCTGGAGCTTTCTTCCAAAAAATCTCGAATGTGTGGAGGATTTGACTCCAGGTGGAACCAATTAGCGTTTGGCAGCTAAAAACAAAAACTTACATGCTAAAATGCATTCAAAAATTTCAAGTCCATAGAGAATGTCCAGAAAACACAAAGAAACACAGAGGCTGTAGCAAGATCTGGGATTGAGATAGCCACAACACACCAGATAGTTTTGTTTTCATCCAGGAGTATCTGGACAAATTGTTGTAGTTTTGAAGTGAAATGTAAGCAAAAAATCACCGTGAATGCCGTTTTGGAGATAAGCACAATCTTCCTGTTTGGCAAATGCATCCAATGTCATGTTTACAAATCAAATGTCATGTTTTCTCAAGTTTCTGAAGCTTTCTTCCTAGAAAATTCGAGTGTGGAGGATTTGACTCCAGGTGGAACCAATCAGCGTTTGGCAGCTAAAAACAAAACCATACATGCTAAAATGCATTCAAAACCGTAAAGTCCATAGAGAATGTCCAGAAAACAAAAACAAACACAGAGGCTGTAGCACGATCTGGGATTGAGATAGCCAAAAATCACCAGATAGTTTTGTTTTCATCCAGGAGTATCTGGACAAAATGTTGTGGATTTCGGGTGAAATTTAACCAAAAAATCACCGTGAAAGTTGTTTTGGAGAAAGCACAATCTGCATGTTTGGCAAATGCATCCAATGTCATGTTTACAGAAAGAAATATCATGTTTTCTCAAGTTTCTGAAGCTTTCTTCCTAGAAAACTCGAATGTGTGGAGGATTTGACTCCAGGTGGAACCAATTAGCGTTTGCCAGCAGAAAACAAATGGGTCCTGCTAAAATGCATTCGAAACCTTAAAGTCCATAGAGAATGTCCTGAAAACACAAACAAACACAGAGGGTGTAGCTAGATCTGTGATTGAGATAGCCACAACACACCAGAGATTTTTGTTTTCATCCAGGAGTATCTGGAAAATTGTTGTAGTTTTGAAGTGAAATTTAACCAAAAAATCACCGTGAAAGTGATTTTGGGGAAAAGAACAATCTTCCTGTTCGTCAAATGCATCCAATGTCATGTTTACAGAAAGAAATATCATGTTTTCTGAGGTTTCTGAAGCCTTTTTCCTAGAAAACTCGAATGAGTTGAGGATTTGACTCCAGGTGGAACCAATTAGCGTTTTGCATCTAAAAACAAAAACTTACATGCTACAATGATTTCAAAACCTTAAAATCCATAGAGAATGTCCAGAAAACACAAATACAGAGGCAGTAGCAAGATCTGGGATTGAGATAGCTAAAAATCACCAGATAGTTTTGTTTTCACCCAGGAGAATCTGGACAAATTGTTGTAGTTTTGAAGTGAAATTTAACCAAAAAATCACGGTGAACGTGGTTTTGAAGAAAAGCACAATCTTCCTGTTCAGCAAAAGCATCCAATGTCATGCTTACAAATACAAATATCATGTTTTCTCAGGTTTCTGGAGCTTTCTTACTAGAAAACTCGAATGTGTGGAGGATTTGACTCCAGGTGGAAACAATTAGCGTTTGGCAGCTAAAAACAAAACCTTACATGCTGAAATGCATTCAAAACCGTAAAGTCCATAGAGATTGTCCAGAAAACACAAACACACACAGAAGCCGTAGAAAGATCTGGGACTGAGATAGCCACAACACACCAGATAGTTTTATTTTCATCCAGGAGTACTGGACAAATTGTTGTACTTTGAAGTCAAATTAACCAAAAAATCACCGTGAAAGTGGTTTTGGGGAAAAGCACAATCTTCCTGTTCGGCAAATGCATCCTATGTCATGTTTACAGAAAGAAATGACATGTTTTCTCAGGTTTCTGAAGCTTTCTTCCTAGAAAACTTGAATGTGTGGAGGATTTGACTCCAGGTGGAACCAATTAGCGTTTGCCAGCAGAAAACAAAAAGGGTCCTGCTAAAACGCATTCAAAACCGTAAACTCCATAGAGAATATCCAGAAAACACAAACACACACAGACGCTGTAGCAAGCTCTGGGATTGAGATAGTTAAAAATCACCAGATATCTTTGTTTTCATCCTGGAGTATCTGGACAAATTGTTGTAGTTTTGAAGTAAAATTTAACCAAAAAATCACCGTGAAAGTGGTTTTGGAGAAAAGCACATTCTTCCTGTTCGGCAAATGCATCCAATGTCATGTTTACAGAAAGAAATATCATGTTTTCTCAGGTTTCTGAAGCTTTCTTCCTAGAAAACTCGAATGAGTGGAGGATTTGACTCCAGGTGGAACCAATTAGCGTTTGGCAGCTAAAAACAAAAACTTACTTGGTAAAATGCATTCAAAACCGTAAAGTCCACAGAGAATGTCCAGAAAACACAAACACACACAGAGGCTGTAGCAAGATCTGGGATTGAGATTGCTACAAATCAACAGATAGTTTTGTTTTCATCCAGGAGTATCTGGACAAATTATTGTAGTTTTGAAGTGAAGTTTAACCAAAAATTCACGGTGAAAGTGGTTTTGGTGTAAAGCATAATCTTCCTGTTAGGCAAATGCATCCAATGTCATGTTTACAGAAAGAAATATCATGTTTTCTCAGTTTTCTGAATCTTTCTTGCTAGAAAAATTGAATGAGTGGAGGATTTGACTCCAGGTGGAACCAATTAGCGTTTGGCAGCTAAAAACAAAACCTTACATGGTAAAATGCATTCAAAACTGTAAGTCCATAGAGAAAGTCCAGAAAACACAAACACACACAGAGGCTCTAGCAAGCTCTGGGATTGAGATAGCCACAACACACCAGATAGTTCTGTTTTCATCCAGGAGTATCTGGACAAATTGTTGTAGTTTTGAAGTGAAATTTAACCAAAAAATCACGGTGAAACTGGTTTTGGGAAAAGCACAATCTTCCTATTCGGCAAATGCATCCAATGTCATGTTTACAGAAAGAAATATCATGTTTTCTCAGGTTTCTGAAGCTTTCTTCCTAGAAAAATCGAATGTGTGGAGGATTTGACTCCAGGTGGAACCAATAAGCGTTTGGCAGCTAAAAGCAAAAAGGGTCCTGCTAAAATGCATTCAAAACCTTAAAGTCGATAGAGAATGTCCAGAAAACACAAACACACACAGAGGCTGTAGCAAGATCTGGGATTGAGATAGCCACAACACACCAGATAGTTTTGTTTTCATCCAGGAGTATTTGGACAAATTGTTGTCGTTTTGAAGTGAAATTTAACCAAAAATCACCGTGAAGTGGTTTTGGGGAAAAGCACAATCTTCCTGTTCGGCAAATGCATCCAATGTCATGTTTACAGAAAGAAATATCATGTTTTCTCAGGTTTCTGAAGCTTTCTTCCTAGAAAACTAGAATGTGTGGAGGATTTGACTGCAGATGGAACCAATTAGCGTTTGGCAGCTAAAAAGAGAAACTTGCATGCTAAAATGAATTCAAAACCTTAAACTCCATACAGAATGTGCAGGAAACACAAACACAGAGGCTGTAGCAAGATCTGGGATTCAGATAGCCACAACACACCAGATAGATTTGTTTTCATCCAGGAGTATCTGGACAAATTTTTTTAGTTTAGAAGTGAAATTTAACAAAAATCACCGTGAAAGTGGTTTTGGAGAAAAGCACAATCTTCCTGTTCGGCAAATGCATCCAATGTCATGTTTACAGAAAGAAATATCATGTTTTCTCAGGTTTCTGAAGCTTTCTTCCTAGAAAACTCGAATGAGTGGAGGATTTGACTCCAGGTGGAACCAATTAGCGTTTGGCATGTAAAAACAAAAACTTACTTGGTAAAATGCATTCAAAACCGTAAATTCCATAGAGAATGTCCAGAAAACACAAACACACACAGAGGCTGTAGCAAGATCTGGGATTGAGATAGCCACAACACACCAGATAGTTTTGTTTTCATCCAGGAGTATCTGGACAAATTGTTGTAGTTTTGAAGTGAAATTTACCCAAAAAATCACCGTGAAAGTGGTTTTGGGAAAAGCACAATCTTCCTATTCGGCAAATGCATTCAATGACATGTTTACAGAAAGAAATATCATGTTTTCTCAGGTTTCTGAAGCTTTCTTCCTAGAAAACTCGAATGTGTGGAGGATTTGACTCCAGGTGGAACCAATTAGCGTTTTCCAGCAGAAAACAAAAAGGGTCCTTGCTAAAATGCATTCAAAACCTTAAAGTCCATAGAGAATGACCAGAAAACACAAACACACACAGAGGCTGTAGCAAGATCTGGGATTGAGATAGCTACAAATCAACAGATAGTTTTGTTTTCATCCAGGAGTATCTGGACAAATTGTTGTAGTTTTGAAGTGAAAGTTAACCAAAAAATCACCGTGAAAGTGGTTTTGGGAAAAGCACAATCTTCCTATTCGGCAAATGCATGCAATGTCATGTTTACAGAAAGAAATATCATGTTTTCTCAGGTTTCTGAAGCTTTCTTCCTAGAAAACTCGAATGTGTGGAGGATTTGAATCCAGGTGGAACCAATTAGCGTTTGGCAGCTAAAAACAAAACTTTACATGCTAAAATGCATTCAAAACTTTCAAGTCCATAGAGAGTGTCCAGAAAACACAAACACACACAGAGGCTGTAGCAAGATCTTGGATTGAGATAGCCACAACACACCAGGTAGTTTTGTTTTCATCCAGGAATACTGGACAAATTGTTGTACTTTGAAGTGAAATTAACCAAAAAATCACCGTGAAAGGGGTTTTGGGGAAAAGCACAATCTTCCTGTTCGGCAAATGCACCAATGTCATGTTTACAGAAAGAAATGACATGTTTTCTCAGGTTTCTGGAGCTTTCTTCCTAGAAAACTTGAATGTGTGGAGGATTTGACTCCAGGTGTAACCAATTAGCGTTTGGCAGCAGAAAAAAAAAAGGGTCCTGCTAAAACGCATTCAAAACCGTAAATTCCATAGAGAATGTCCAGAAAACACAAACACACACAGAGGCTGTAGCAAGATCTGGGATTGAGATAGCTAAAAATCACCAGATATCTTTGTTTTCATCCAGGAGTATCTGGAAAATTGTTGTAGTTTTGAAGTGAAATTTAACCAAAAAATCACCGTGAAAGTGATTTTGGGGAAAAGAACAATCTTCCTGTTCGTCAAATGCATCCAATGTCATGTTTACAGAAAGAAATATCATGTTTTCTGAGGTTTCTGAAGCCTTTTTCCTAGAAAACTCGAATGAGTTGAGGATTTGACTCCAGGTGGAACCAATTAGCGTTTTGCATCTAAAAACAAAAACTTACATGCTACAATGATTTCAAAACCTTAAAATCCATAGAGAATGTCCAGAAAACACAAATACAGAGGCAGTAGCAAGATCTGGGATTGAGATAGCTAAAAATCACCAGATAGTTTTGTTTTCACCCAGGAGAATCTGGACAAATTGTTGTAGTTTTGAAGTGAAATTTAACCAAAAAATCACGGTGAACGTGGTTTTGAAGAAAAGCACAATCTTCCTGTTCAGCAAAAGCATCCAATGTCATGCTTACAAATACAAATATCATGTTTTCTCAGGTTTCTGGAGCTTTCTTACTAGAAAACTCGAATGTGTGGAGGATTTGACTCCAGGTGGAAACAATTAGCGTTTGGCAGCTAAAAACAAAACCTTACATGCTGAAATGCATTCAAAACCGTAAAGTCCATAGAGATTGTCCAGAAAACACAAACACACACAGAAGCCGTAGAAAGATCTGGGACTGAGATAGCCACAACACACCAGATAGTTTTATTTTCATCCAGGAGTACTGGACAAATTGTTGTACTTTGAAGTCAAATTAACCAAAAAATCACCGTGAAAGTGGTTTTGGGGAAAAGCACAATCTTCCTGTTCGGCAAATGCATCCTATGTCATGTTTACAGAAAGAAATGACATGTTTTCTCAGGTTTCTGAAGCTTTCTTCCTAGAAAACTTGAATGTGTGGAGGATTTGACTCCAGGTGGAACCAATTAGCGTTTGCCAGCAGAAAACAAAAAGGGTCCTGCTAAAACGCATTCAAAACCGTAAACTCCATAGAGAATATCCAGAAAACACAAACACACACAGACGCTGTAGCAAGCTCTGGGATTGAGATAGTTAAAAATCACCAGATATCTTTGTTTTCATCCTGGAGTATCTGGACAAATTGTTGTAGTTTTGAAGTAAAATTTAACCAAAAAATCACCGTGAAAGTGGTTTTGGAGAAAAGCACATTCTTCCTGTTCGGCAAATGCATCCAATGTCATGTTTACAGAAAGAAATATCATGTTTTCTCAGGTTTCTGAAGCTTTCTTCCTAGAAAACTCGAATGAGTGGAGGATTTGACTCCAGGTGGAACCAATTAGCGTTTGGCAGCTAAAAACAAAAACTTACTTGGTAAAATGCATTCAAAACCGTAAAGTCCACAGAGAATGTCCAGAAAACACAAACACACACAGAGGCTGTAGCAAGATCTGGGATTGAGATTGCTACAAATCAACAGATAGTTTTGTTTTCATCCAGGAGTATCTGGACAAATTATTGTAGTTTTGAAGTGAAGTTTAACCAAAAATTCACGGTGAAAGTGGTTTTGGTGTAAAGCATAATCTTCCTGTTAGGCAAATGCATCCAATGTCATGTTTACAGAAAGAAATATCATGTTTTCTCAGTTTTCTGAATCTTTCTTGCTAGAAAAATTGAATGAGTGGAGGATTTGACTCCAGGTGGAACCAATTAGCGTTTGGCAGCTAAAAACAAAACCTTACATGGTAAAATGCATTCAAAACTGTAAGTCCATAGAGAAAGTCCAGAAAACACAAACACACACAGAGGCTCTAGCAAGCTCTGGGATTGAGATAGCCACAACACACCAGATAGTTCTGTTTTCATCCAGGAGTATCTGGACAAATTGTTGTAGTTTTGAAGTGAAATTTAACCAAAAAATCACGGTGAAACTGGTTTTGGGAAAAGCACAATCTTCCTATTCGGCAAATGCATCCAATGTCATGTTTACAGAAAGAAATATCATGTTTTCTCAGGTTTCTGAAGCTTTCTTCCTAGAAAAATCGAATGTGTGGAGGATTTGACTCCAGGTGGAACCAATAAGCGTTTGGCAGCTAAAAGCAAAAAGGGTCCTGCTAAAATGCATTCAAAACCTTAAAGTCGATAGAGAATGTCCAGAAAACACAAACACACACAGAGGCTGTAGCAAGATCTGGGATTGAGATAGCCACAACACACCAGATAGTTTTGTTTTCATCCAGGAGTATTTGGACAAATTGTTGTCGTTTTGAAGTGAAATTTAACCAAAAATCACCGTGAAGTGGTTTTGGGGAAAAGCACCATCTTCCTGTTCGGCAAATGCATCCAATGTCATGTTTACAGAAAGAAATATCATGTTTTCTCAGGTTTCTGAAGCTTTCTTCCTAGAAAACTAGAATGTGTGGAGGATTTGACTGCAGATGGAACCAATTAGCGTTTGGCAGCTAAAAAGAGAAACTTGCATGCTAAAATGAATTCAAAACCTTAAACTCCATACAGAATGTGCAGGAAACACAAACACAGAGGCTGTAGCAAGATCTGGGATTCAGATAGCCACAACACACCAGATAGATTTGTTTTCATCCAGGAGTATCTGGACAAATTTTTTTAGTTTAGAAGTGAAATTTAACAAAAATCACCGTGAAAGTGGTTTTGGAGAAAAGCACAATCTTCCTGTTCGGCAAATGCATCCAATGTCATGTTTACAGAAAGAAATATCATGTTTTCTCAGGTTTCTGAAGCTTTCTTCCTAGAAAACTCGAATGAGTGGAGGATTTGACTCCAGGTGGAACCAATTAGCGTTTGGCATGTAAAAACAAAAACTTACTTGGTAAAATGCATTCAAAATCGTAAATTCCATAGAGAATGTCCAGAAAACACAAACACACACAGAGGCTGTAGCAAGATCTGGGATTGAGATAGCCACAACACACCAGATAGTTTTGTTTTCATCCAGGAGTATCTGGACAAATTGTTGTAGTTTTGAAGTGAAATTTACCCAAAAAATCACCGTGAAAGTGGTTTTGGGAAAAGCACAATCTTCCTATTCGGCAAATGCATTCAATGACATGTTTACAGAAAGAAATATCATGTTTTCTCAGGTTTCTGAAGCTTTCTTCCTAGAAAACTCGAATGTGTGGAGGATTTGACTCCAGGTGGAACCAATTAGCGTTTTCCAGCAGAAAACAAAAAGGGTCCTTGCTAAAATGCATTCAAAACCTTAAAGTCCATAGAGAATGACCAGAAAACACAAACACACACAGAGGCTGTAGCAAGATCTGGGATTGAGATAGCTACAAATCAACAGATAGTTTTGTTTTCATCCAGGAGTATCTGGACAAATTGTTGTAGTTTTGAAGTGAAAGTTAACCAAAAAATCACCGTGAAAGTGGTTTTGGGAAAAGCACAATCTTCCTATTCGGCAAATGCATGCAATGTCATGTTTACAGAAAGAAATATCATGTTTTCTCAGGTTTCTGAAGCTTTCTTCCTAGAAAACTCGAATGTGTGGAGGATTTGAATCCAGGTGGAACCAATTAGCGTTTGGCAGCTAAAAACAAAACTTTACATGCTAAAATGCATTCAAAACTTTCAAGTCCATAGAGAGTGTCCAGAAAACACAAACACACACAGAGGCTGTAGCAAGATCTTGGATTGAGATAGCCACAACACACCAGGTAGTTTTGTTTTCATCCAGGAATACTGGACAAATTGTTGTACTTTGAAGTGAAATTAACCAAAAAATCACCGTGAAAGGGGTTTTGGGGAAAAGCACAATCTTCCTGTTCGGCAAATGCACCAATGTCATGTTTACAGAAAGAAATGACATGTTTTCTCATGTTTCTGGAGCTTTCTTCCTAGAAAACTTGAATGTGTGGAGGATTTGACTCCAGGTGTAACCAATTAGCGTTTGGCAGCAGAAAACAAAAAGGGTCCTGCTAAAACGCATTCAAAACCGTAAATTCCATAGAGAATGTCCAGAAAACACAAACACACACAGAGGCTGTAGCAAGATCTGGGATTGAGATAGCTAAAAATCACCAGATATCTTTGTTTTCATCCAGGAGTATCTGGACAAATTGTTGTAGTTTTGAAGTGAAATTTACCCAAAAAATCACCGTGAAAGTGGTTTTGGGAAAAGCACAATCTTCCTATTGGTTAAATGCATCCAATGTCATGTTTACAAAAAGAAATATCATGTTTTCTCAGGTTTCTGAAGCTTTCTTCCTAGAAAACTCGAATGTGTGGAGGATTTGACTCCAGGTGGAACCAATTAGCGTTTGGCAGCTAAAAACAAAACTTTACATGCTAAAATGCATTCAAAACCGTAAAGTCCATAGAGAATGTCCAGAAAACACAAACACACACAGAAGCTGTAGCAAGATCTGGGATTGAGATAGCTAAAAATCACCAGATACTTTTGTTTTCATCCAGGAGTATCTGGACAAATTGTTGTAGTTTTGAAGTGAAATTTAACCAAAAATTCACGTTAAAGTGGTTTTGGAGAAAAGCACAATCTTCCTGTTTGGCAAATGCATCCAATGTCATGTTTATAGAAAGAAATATCATGTTTTCTCAGGTTTCTGAAGCTTTCTTCCTAGAAAACTCGAATGTCTGGAGGATTTGACTCCAGCTGGAACCAATTAGCGTTTGGTAGCTAAAAACAAAAACTTACTTGGTAAAATACATTCAAAACCATAAAGGCCATAGAGAAGGTCCAGAAAACACAAACACACACAGAGGCTGTAGCAAGATCTGGGATTGAGATAGCCACAACACACCAGATAGTTTTGTTTTCATCCAGGAGTATCTGGACAAATTGTTGTAGTTTTGAAGTGAAAGTTAACCAAAAAATCACCGTGAAAGTGGTTTTGGAGTAAAGCACAATCTTCCTGTTCGGCAAATGCATGCAATGTCATGTTTACAGAAAGAAATATCATGTTTTCTCAGTTTTCTGAATCTTTCTTCCTAGAAAAATCGAATGAGTGGAGGATTTGACTCCAGGTGGAACCAATTAGCGTTTGGCAGCTAAAAACAAAACCTTACATGGTAAAATGCATTCAAAACTGTAAGTCCATAGAGAATGTCCACAAAACACAAACACACACAGAGGCTGTAGCAAGATCTGGGATTGAGATAGCCACAACACACCAGATAGTTTTGTTATCATCCAGGAGTATCTGGACAAATTGTTGTAGTTTTGAAGTGAAATTTAACCAAAATATCACCGTGGAAGTGGTTTTGGGGAAAAGCACAATCTTCCTGTTCGGCAAATGCATCCAATGTCATGTTTACAGAAAGAAATATCATGTGTTCTCAGGTTTCTGAAGCTTTCTTCCTAGAAAACTCGAATGTGTGGAGGATTTGACTCCAGGTGGAACCAATTAGCGTTTGGCAGCTAAAAAGAAAAACTTACATGCTGAAATGCATTCAAAACCGTAAAGTCCATAGAGAATGTCCAGAAAACACAAACACACACAGAGGCTGTAGCAAGATCTGGGACTGAGATAGCTAAAAATCACCAGATATCTTTGTTTTCATCCAGGAGTATCTGGACAAATTGTTGTAGATTTGAAGTGAAATTTAACCAAAAAATCACCGTGAAAGTGGTTTTGGGGAAAAGCACAATCTTCCTGTTCGGCAAATGCATCCAATGTCATTTTTACAAATACAAATGTCATGTTTTCTCAGGTTTCTGAAGCTTTCTTCCTAGAAAACTCGAATGTTTTGAGGATTTGACTCCAGGTGGAAACAATTAGCGTTTGCCAGTTAAAAACAAAACCTTACGTGCTAAAATGCATTCAAAACCGTAAAGTCCATAGAGAATGTCCAGAAAACACAAACACACACAGAGGCTGTAGCAAAATCTCGGATTGAGATAGCTAAAAATCACCAGATATCTTTGTTTTCATCCAGGAGTATCTGGACAAATTGTTATAGTTTGAAGTAAAATTTAACCAAAAATCACCGTTAAAGTGGTTTTGGGGAAAAGCACAATGTTCCTGTTTGGCAAATGCATCCAATGTCATGTTTACAGAAAGAAATATCATGTTTTCTCAGGTTTCTGGAGCTTTCTTCCTAGAAAACTGGAATGTGTGGAGGATTTGACTCCAGGTGGAACCAATCAGCGTTTGGCAGCTAAAAACAAAACCTTACATGCTGAAAGCATTCAAAACCGTAAAGTCCATAGAGAATGTCCAGAAAACACAAACACACCCAGAGGCTGTAGCAAGATCTGGGACTGAGATAGCCACAACACACCAGATAGTTTTGTTTTCATCCAGGAGTATCTGGAAAAATTGTTGTCGTTTTGCAGTGAAATGTAACCAAAAAATCACCGTGAACGCCGTTTTGGAGAAAGGCACAATCTTCCTGTTCAGCAAAAGCATCCAATGTCATGCTTACAAATACAAATATCATGTTTTCTCAGGTTTCTGCAGCTTTCTACCTAGAAAACTCGAATGTGTGGAGGATTTGACTCCAGGTGGAACCAATTTGGGTTTGGCAGCTAAAAACAAAACCTTACATGCTAAAATGCATTCAAAACCGTAAAGTCCCTAGAGAATGTACAGAAAACACAAGCACAGAGAGGCTGTAGCAAGATCTGGGATTGAGATAGCCACAACACACCAGATAGTTTTGTTTTCATCCAGGAGTATCTGGACAAATTGTTGTGGATTTGGGGTGTAATTCAACCAAAAAATCACCGTGAAAGTGGTTTTGGAGAAAAGCACAATCTTCCTGTTCGACAAATGCATCCAATGTCATGTTTACAAATCAAATGTCATGTTTTCTCAGGTTTCTGAAGCTTTCTTCCTAGAAAACTCGAATGTGTGGAGGATTTGACTCCAGGTGGAACCAATTAGCGTTTGCCAGCAGAAAACAAAACCTTACATGCTAAAATGCATTCAAAACCGTAAAGTCCATAGAGAATGTCCAGAAAACACAAACATACACAGAGGCTGTAGCAAGATCTGGGATTGAGATAGCTACAAATCACCAGATAGTTTTGTTTAAGTCCAGGAGTATCTGGATAAATTGTTGTAGTTTTGAAGTGAAATGTAACCAAAAAATCACCGTGAACGCCGTTTTGGAGAAAAGCACAATCTTCCTGTTCGACAAATGCATCCAATGTCATGTTTACAGAAAGAAATATCATGTTTTCTCAGGTTTCTGAAGCTTTCTTCCTAGAAAACTCGAATGAGTGGAGGATTTGACTCCAGGTGGAACCAATTAGCGTTTGGCAGCTAAAAACAAAAACTTACTTGGTAAAATGCATTCAAAACCGTAAAGTCCACAGAGAATGTCCAGAAAACACAAACACACACAGAGGCTGTAGCAAGATCTGGGATTGAGATTGCTACAAATCAACAGATAGTTTTGTTTTCATCCAGGAGTATCTGGACAAATTATTGTAGTTTTGAAGTGAAGTTTAACCAAAAATTCACGGTGAAAGTGGTTTTGGTGTAAAGCATAATCTTCCTGTTAAGCAAATGCATCCAATGTCATGTTTACAGAAAGAAATATCATGTTTTCTCAGTTTTCTGAATCTTTCTTGCTAGAAAAATTGAATGAGTGGAGGATTTGACTCCAGGTGGAACCAATTAGCGTTTGGCAGCTAAAAACAAAACCTTACATGGTAAAATGCATTCAAAACTGTAAGTCCATAGAGAAAGTCCAGAAAACACAAACACACACAGAGGCTCTAGCAAGCTCTGGGATTGAGATAGCCACAACACACCAGATAGTTCTGTTTTCATCCAGGAGTATCTGGACAAATTGTTGTAGTTTTGAAGTGAAATTTAACCAAAAAATCACGGTGAAACTGGTTTTGGGAAAAGCACAATCTTCCTATTCGGCAAATGCATCCAATGTCATGTTTACAGAAAGAAATATCATGTTTTCTCAGGTTTCTGAAGCTTTCTTCCTAGAAAAATCGAATGTGTGGAGGATTTGACTCCAGGTGGAACCAATAAGCGTTTGGCAGCTAAAAGCAAAAAGGGTCCTGCTAAAATGCATTCAAAACCTTAAAGTCGATAGAGAATGTCCAGAAAACACAAACACACACAGAGGCTGTAGCAAGATCTGGGATTGAGATAGCCACAACACACCAGATAGTTTTGTTTTCATCCAGGAGTATTTTGACAAATTGTTGTCGTTTTGAAGTGAAATTTAACCAAAAATCACCGTGAAGTGGTTTTGGGGAAAAGCACCATCTTCCTGTTCGGCAAATGCATCCAATGTCATGTTTACAGAAAGAAATATCATGTTTTCTCAGGTTTCTGAAGCTTTCTTCCTAGAAAACTAGAATGTGTGGAGGATTTGACTGCAGATGGAACCAATTAGCGTTTGGCAGCTAAAAAGAGAAACTTGCATGCTAAAATGAATTCAAAACCTTAAACTCCATACAGAATGTGCAGGAAACACAAACACAGAGGCTGTAGCAAGATCTGGGATTCAGATAGCCACAACACACCAGATAGATTTGTTTTCATCCAGGAGTATCTGGACAAATTTTTTTAGTTTAGAAGTGAAATTTAACAAAAATCACCGTGAAAGTGGTTTTGGAGAAAAGCACAATCTTCCTGTTCGGCAAATGCATCCAATGTCATGTTTACAGAAAGAAATATCATGTTTTCTCAGGTTTCTGAAGCTTTCTTCCTAGAAAACTCGAATGAGTGGAGGATTTGACTCCAGGTGGAACCAATTAGCGTTTGGCATGTAAAAACAAAAACTTACTTGGTAAAATGCATTCAAAACCGTAAATTCCATAGAGAATGTCCAGAAAACACAAACACACACAGAGGCTGTAGCAAGATCTGGGATTGAGATAGCCACAACACACCAGATAGTTTTGTTTTCATCCAGGAGTATCTGGACAAATTGTTGTTGTTTTGAAGTGAAATTTACCCAAAAAATCACCGTGAAAGTGGTTTTGGGAAAAGCACAATCTTCCTATTCGGCAAATGCATTCAATGACATGTTTACAGAAAGAAATATCATGTTTTCTCAGGTTTCTGAAGCTTTCTTCCTAGAAAACTCGAATGTGTGGAGGATTTGACTCCAGGTGGAACCAATTAGCGTTTTCCAGCAGAAAACAAAAAGGGTCCTTGCTAAAATGCATTCAAAACCTTAAAGTCCATAGAGAATGACCAGAAAACACAAACACACACAGAGGCTGTAGCAAGATCTGGGATTGAGATAGCTACAAATCAACAGATAGTTTTGTTTTCATCCAGGAGTATCTGGACAAATTGTTGTAGTTTTGAAGTGAAAGTTAACCAAAAAATCACCGTGAAAGTGGTTTTGGGAAAAGCACAATCTTCCTATTCGGC
Organism: Oryctolagus cuniculus; assembly: GCF_964237555.1. NCBI lineage: Eukaryota > Metazoa > Chordata > Mammalia > Lagomorpha > Leporidae > Oryctolagus > Oryctolagus cuniculus. The sequence continues at coordinate 979,141 of NW_027208207.1, read as the reverse complement.
AAATGCATGCAATGTCATGTTTACAGAAAGAAATATCATGTTTTCTCAGGTTTCTGAAGCTTTCTTCCTAGAAAACTCGAATGTGTGGAGGATTTGAATCCAGGTGGAACCAATTAGTGTTTGGCAGCTAAAAACAAAACTTTACATGCTAAAATGCATTCAAAACTTTCAAGTCCATAGAGAGTGTCCAGAAAACACAAACACACACAGAGGCTGTAGCAAGATCTTGGATTGAGATAGCCACAACACACCAGGTAGTTTTGTTTTCATCCAGGAATACTGGACAAATTGTTGTACTTTGAAGTGAAATTAACCAAAAAATCACCGTGAAAGGGGTTTTGGGGAAAAGCACAATCTTCCTGTTCGGCAAATGCACCAATGTCATGTTTACAGAAAGAAATGACATGTTTTCTCAGGTTTCTGGAGCTTTCTTCCTAGAAAACTTGAATGTGTGGAGGATTTGACTCCAGGTGTAACCAATTAGCGTTTGGCAGCAGAAAACAAAAAGGGTCCTGCTAAAACGCATTCAAAACCGTAAATTCCATAGAGAAAGTCCAGAAAACACAAACACACACAGAGGCTGTAGCAAGATCTGGGATTGAGATAGCCACAACACACCAGATAGTTTTGTTTTCATCCAGGAGTATCTGGAGAAAATGTTGTGGATTGCGGGTGAAATTAACCAAAACATCACCGTGAAAGTTGTTTTGGAGAAAGCACAATCTGCCTGTTTGGCAAATGCATCCAATGTCATGTTTACAGAAAGAAATATCATGTTTTCTCAGGTTTCTGAAGCTTTCTTTCTAGAAAACTCGAATGTGTGGAGGATTTGACTCCAGGTGGAACCAATTAGCGTTTGCCAGCAGAAAACAAATGGGTCCTGCTAAAATGTATTCGAAACCTGAAAGTCCATAGAGAATGTCCTGAAAACACAAACAAACACAGAGGCTGTAGCAAGATCTGGGATTGCGATAGCCACAACACACCAGAGAATTTTGTTTTCATCCAGGACTATCTGGACAAATTGTTGTAGTTTTGAAGTGAAATTTAACCAAAAAATCACCGTGAAAGTGATTTTGGGGAAAAGAACAATCTTCCTGTTCGTCAAATGCATCCAATGTCATGTTTACAGAAAGAAATATCATGTTTTCTGAGGTTTCTGAAGCCTTCTTCCTAGAAAACTCGAATGTATGGAGGATTTGACTCCAGGTGGAACCAATTAGCGTTTTGCATCTATAAACAAAAACTTACATGCTACAATGATTTAAAAACCTTAAAATCCATAGAGAATGTCCAGAAAACACAAATACAGAGGCACTAGCAAGATCTGGGATTGAGATAGCTACAAATCACCAGATAGTTTTGTTTTCATCCAGGAGAATCTGGACAAATTGTTGTAGTTTTGAAGTGAAATTTAACCAAAAAATCACGGTGAACGTGGTTTTGAAGAAAAGCACAATCTTCCTGTTCAGCAAAAGCATCCAATGTCATGCTTACAAATACAAATATCATGTTTTCTCAGGTTTCTGGAGCTTTCTTCCTAGAAAACTCGAATGTGTGGAGGATTTGACTCCAGGTGGAACCAATTAGCGTTTGGCAGCTAAAAACAAAAACTTACATGCTAAAATGCATTCAAAACCGTAAATTCCTTAGAGATTGTCCAGAAAACACAAACACACACAGAGGCTGTAGCAAGATCTGGGACTGAGATAGCCACAACACACCAGATAGTTTTGTTTTCATCCAGGAGTATCTGGACAAATTGTTGTAGTTTTGAAGTGAAATTTAACCAAAAAATCACCGTGAAAGTGGTTTTGGGGAAAAGCACAATCTTCCTGTTCGGCAAATGCATGCAATGTCATGTTTACAAATACAAATGTCATGTTTTCTCAGGTTTCTGAAGCTTTCTTCCTAGAAAACTAGAATGTGTGGAGGATTTGACTCCAAGTGGAACCAATTAGCGTTTGCCAGCAGAAAACAAAAATGGTCCTGCTAAAATGCATTCAAAACCGTAAAGTCCATAGAGAATGTCCAGAAAACACAAACACACACAGAGGCTGTAGCAAGATCTCGGAATGAGATAGCTAAAAATCACCAGATATCTTTGTTTTCATCCAGGAGTATCTGGACAAATTCTTGTAGTTTGAAGTAAAATTTAACCAAAAATCACCGTGAAAGTGGTTTTGGAGAAAAGCACAATATTCCTGTTTGGCAAATGCATCCAATGTCATGTTTACAGAAAGAAATATCATGTTTTCTCAGGTTTCTGGAGCTTTCTTCCTAGAAAACTCGAATGTGTGGAGGATTTGACTCCAGGTGGAACCAATAAGCGTTTGGCAGCTAAATACAAAACCTTACATGCTAAAATGCATTCAAAACTTTCAAGTCCATAGAGAATGTCCAGAAAACACAAACACAGAGGCTGTAGCAAGATCTGGGATTGAGATAGGTAAAGATCACCAGATAGTTTTGTGTTCATCCAGGAGTATCTGGACAAATTGTTGTGGATTTTCGGTGATATTTAACAAGAATCACCGTGAACGTGGTTTTGGGGAAAAGCACAACCTTCCTGTTCGGCAAATTCATCCAATGTCATGATTACAAATACAAATATCATGTTTTCTAAGGTTTCTGAAGCTTTCTTCCTAGAAAACTCGAATGTGTGGCGGATTTGATTCCAGGTGGAACCAATTAGCGTATGGAAGCTAAAAACAAAAACTTACATGCTAAAATGCATTCAAAACCGTAAAGTCCATAGAGAATGTCCAGAAAACAGAAACACACACAGAGGCTGTAGCAAGATCTGGGACTGAGATAGCCACAACACACCAGATAGTTTTGTTTTCATCCAGGAGTATCTGGACCAATTGTTGTAGTTTTGCAGTGAAATGTAAGCAAAAAATCACCGTGAACGCCGTTTTGGAGAAAAGCACAATCTTCCTGTTCGGCAAATGCATCCAATGTCATCTTTACAGAAAGAAATATCATGTTTTCTCAGGTTTCTGGAGCTTTCTTCCTAGAAAACTCGAATGTGTGGAGGATTTGACTCCAGGTGGAACCAATTAGCGTTTGCCAGCTGAAAACAAAACCTTACATGCTAAAATGCATTCAAAACTGTAAAGTCCATAGAGAATGTCCAGAAAACACAAACACAGAGGCTGTAGCAAGATCTGGGATTGAGATAGCTAAAAATCACCAGATAGTTTTGTTTTCATCCAGGAGTATCTGGACAAATTGTTGAAGTTTGGAAGTGAAATTTAACCAAAAAATCACGGTGAACGTGGTTTTGAAGAAAAGCACAATTTTCCTGTTCGGCAAATGCATCCAATGTCATGTTTACAGAAAGAAATATCATGTTTTCTCAGGTTTCTGAGCTTTCTTCCTAGAAAACTCGAATGTGTGGAGGATTTGACTCCAGGTGGAACCAATTACCGTTTGCCAGCAGAAAACAAAAAGAGTCCTGCTAAAATGCATTCAAAAACTTAAAGTCCATAGAGAATGTCCAGAAAACACAAACACACACAGAGGCTGTAGCAAGATCTGGGATTGAGATAGCTAAAAATCACCAGATAGTTTTGTTTTCATCCAGGAGTATCTGGACAAATTGTTGTAGTTTTGAAGTGAAATTTAACCAAAAAATCACCGTGAAAGTGGTTTTGGAGAAAAGCACAATCTTCCTGTTCAGCAAATGCATCCAATGTCATGTTTACAGAAAGAAATATCATGTTTTCTCAGGTTTCTGGAGCTTTCTTCTTAGAAAACTCGAATGTGTGGAGGATTTGCCTCCAGGTGGAACCAATTAGCGTTTGGCAGCTAAAAACAAAAACTTAGATGCTAAAATGCATTCAAAACCGTAAAGTCCATAGAGAATGTCCAGAAAACACAAACACACACAGAGGCTGTAGCAAGATCTGGGATTGAGATAGCCACAACACACCAGATAGTTTTGTTTTCATCCAGGAGTATCTGGAGAAAATGTTGTGGATTGCGGGTGAAATTAACCAAAACATCACCGTGAAAGTTGTTTTGGAGAAAGCACAATCTGCCTGTTTGGCAAATGCATCCAATGTCATGTTTACAGAAAGAAATATCATGTTTTCTCAGGTTTCTGAAGCTTTCTTTCTAGAAAACTCGAATGTGTGGAGGATTTGACTCCAGGTGGAACCAATTAGCGTTTGCCAGCAGAAAACAAATGGGTCCTGCTAAAATGTATTCGAAAAATGAAAGTCCATAGAGAATGTCCTGAAAACACAAACAAACACAGAGGCTGTAGCAAGATCTGGGATTGCGATAGCCACAACACACCAGAGAATTTTGTTTTCATCCAGGACTATCTGGACAAATTGTTGTAGTTTTGAAGTGAAATTTAACCAAAAAATCACCGTGAAAGTGATTTTGGGGAAAAGAACAATCTTCCTGTTCGTCAAATGCATCCAATGTCATGTTTACAGAAAGAAATATCATGTTTTCTGAGGTTTCTGAAGCCTTCTTCCTAGAAAACTCGAATGTATGGAGGAATTGACTCCAGGTGGAACCAATTAGCGTTTTGCATCTATAAACAAAAACTTACATGCTACAATGATTTAAAAACCTTAAAATCCATAGAGAATGTCCAGAAAACACAAATACAGAGGCACTAGCAAGATCTGGGTTTGAGATAGCCACAACACACCAGATAGTTTTGTTTTCATCCAGGAGAATCTGGACAAATTGTTGTAGTTTTGAAGTGAAATTTAACCAAAAAATCACGGTGAACGTGGTTTTGAAGAAAAGCACAATCTTCCTGTTCAGCAAAAGCATCCAATGTCATGCTTACAAATACAAATATCATGTTTTCTCAGGTTTCTGGAGCTTTCTTCCTAGAAAACTCGAATGTGTGGAGGATTTGACTCCAGGTGGAACCAATTAGCGTTTGGCAGCTAAAAACAAAAACTTACATGCTAAAATGCATTCAAAACCGTAAATTCCTTAGAGATTGTCCAGAAAACACAAACACACACAGAGGCTGTAGCAAGATCTGGGACTGAGATAGCCACAACACACCAGATAGTTTTGTTTTCATCCAGGAGTATCTGGACAAATTGTTGTGGATTTCGGGTGAAATTTAACAAAAATCACCGTGAAAGTGGTTTTGGAGAAAAGCACAGTCTTCCTGTTCGGCAAATGCATCCAATGTCATGTTTACAGAAAGAAATATCATGTTTTCTCAGGTTTCTGGAGCTTTCTTCGTAGAAAACTCGAATGTGTGGAGGATTTGACTGCAGGTGGAACCGATTAGCGTTTGGCAGCTAAAAACAAAAACTTAAATGCTAAAATGCATTCATAACTTTCAAGTCAATAGAGAATGTCCAGAAAAAACAAATAAACACAGAGGCTGTAGCAAGATCTGGGATTGAGATAGCCACAACACACCTGATCGTTTTGTTTTCATCCAGGGGTATCTGGACAAATCGTTGTAGTTATGAAGAAAAATTTAATCAAAAAATCACCGTGAAAGTGGTTTTGGAGAAAAGCACAATCTTCCTGTTTGGCAAATGCATCCAATGTCATGTTTACAAATGCAAATGTCATGTTTTCTCAGGTTTCTGAAGCTTTCTTCCCAGAAAACTCGAATGTGTGGAGGATTTGACTCCAGGTGAAACCAATTAGCATTTGGCAGCTAAAAACAAAAACTTACATGCTAAAATGCATTCAAAACCGTAAACTCCATAGAGAATATCCAGAAAACACAAACACACACAGAGACTGTCGCAAGATCTGGGATTGAGATAGCTACAAATCACCAGAGAGTTTTGTTTTCATCCAGGAGAATCTGGACAAATTGTTGTAGTTTTGAAATGAAATTTAACCAAAAAATCACGGTGAACGTGGTTTTGAAGAAAAGCACAATCTTCCTGTTCAGCAAAAGCATCCAATGTCATGCTTACAAATACAAATATCATGTTTTCTCAGGTTTCTGGAGCTTTCTTCCTAGAAAACTCGAATGTGTGGAGGATTTGACTCCAGGTGGAACCAATTAGCGTTTGGCAGCTAAAAACAAAAACTTACATGCTAAAATGCATTCAAAACCGTAAATTCCTTAGAGATTGTCCAGAAAACACAAACACACACAGAGGCTGTAGCAAGATCTGGGACTGAGATAGCCACAACACACCAGATAGTTTTGTTTTCATCCAGGAGTATCTGGACAAATTGTTGTAGTTTTGAAGTGAAATTTAACCAAAAAATCACCGTGAAAGTGGTTTTGGGGAAAAGCACAATCTTCCTGTTCGGCAAATGCATGCAATGTCATGTTTACAAATACAAATGTCATGTTTTCTCAGGTTTCTGAAGCTTTCTTCCTAGAAAACTAGAATGTGTGGAGGATTTGACTCCAAGTGGACCCAATTAGCCTTTGCCAGCAGAAAACAAAAATGGTCCTGCTAAAATGCATTCAAAACCGTAAAGTCCATAGAGAATGTCCAGAAAACACAAACACACACAGAGGCTGTAGCAAGATCTCGGAATGAGATAGCTAAAAATCACCAGATATCTTTGTTTTCATCCAGGAGTATCTGGACAAATTCTTGTAGTTTGAAGTAAAATTTAACCAAAAATCACCGTGAAAGTGGTTTTGGAGAAAAGCACAATATTCCTGTTTGGCAAATGCATCCAATGTCATGTTTACAGAAAGAAATATCATGTTTTCTCAGGTTTCTGGAGCTTTCTTCCTAGAAAACTCGAATGTGTGGAGGATTTGACTCCAGGTGGAACCAATCAGCGTTTGGCAGCTAAAAACAAAACCTTACATGCTAAAATGCATTCAAAACTTTCAAGTCCATAGAGAATGTCCAGAAAACACAAACACAGAGGCTGTAGCAAGATCTGGGATTGAGATAGGTAAAGATCACCAGATAGTTTTGTGTTCATCCAGGAGTATCTGGACAAATTGTTGTGGATTTTCGGTGATATTTAACAAGAATCACCGTGAACGTGGTTTTGGGGAAAAGCACAATCTTCCTGTTCGGCAAATTCATCCAATGTCATGATTACAAATACAAATATCATGTTTTCTAAGGTTTCTGAAGCTTTCTTCCTAGAAAACTCGAATGTGTGGCGGATTTGATTCCAGGTGGAACCAATTAGCGTATGGAAGCTAAAAACAAAAACTTACATGCTAAAATGCATTCAAAACCGTAAAGTCCATAGAGAATGTCCAGAAAACAGAAACACACACAGAGGCTGTAGCAAGATCTGGGACTGAGATAGCCACAACACACCAGATAGTTTTGTTTTCATCCAGGAGTATCTGGACCAATTGTTGTAGTTTTGCAGTGAAATGTAAGCAAAAAATCACCGTGAACGCCGTTTTGGAGAAAAGCACAATCTTCCTGTTCGGCAAATGCATCCAATGTCATCTTTACAGAAAGAAATATCATGTTTTCTCAGGTTTCTGGAGCTTTCTTCCTAGAAAACTCGAATGTGTGGAGGATTTGACTCCAGGTGGAACCAATTAGCGTTTGGCAGCTAAAAACAAAACCTTACATGCTAAAATGCATTCAAAACTGTAAAGTCCATAGAGAATGTCCAGAAAACACAAACACAGAGGCTGTAGCAAGATCTGGGATTGAGATAGCTAAAAATCACCAGATAGTTTTGTTTTCATCCAGGAGTATCTGGACAAATTGTTGAAGTTTGGAAGTGAAATTTAACCAAAAAATCACGGTGAACGTGGTTTTGAAGAAAAGCACAATTTTCCTGTTCGGCAAATGCATCCAATGTCATGTTTACAGAAAGAAATATCATGTTTTCTCAGGTTTCTGAGCTTTCTTCCTAGAAAACTCGAATGTGTGGAGGATTTGACTCCATGTGGAACCAATTAGCGTTTGCCAGCAGAAAACAAAAAGAGTCCTGCTAAAATGCATTCAAAAACTTAAAGTCCATAGAGAATGTCCAGAAAACACAAACACACACAGAGGCTGTAGCAAGATCTGGGATTGAGATAGCTAAAAATCACCAGATAGTTTTGTTTTCATCCAGGAGTATCTGGACAAATTGTTGTAGTTTTGAAGTGAAATTTAACCAAAAAATCACCGTGAAAGTGGTTTTGGAGAAAAGCACAATCTTCCTGTTCAGCAAATGCATCCAATGTCATGTTTACAGAAAGAAATATCATGTTTTCTCAGGTTTCTGGAGCTTTCTTCTTAGAAAACTCGAATGTGTGGAGGATTTGCCTCCAGGTGGAACCAATTAGCGTTTGGCAGCTAAAAACAAAAACTTAGATGCTAAAATGCATTCAAAACCGTAAAGTCCATAGAGAATGTCCAGAAAACACAAACACACACAGAGGCTGTAGCAAGATCTGGGATTGAGATAGCCACAACACACCAGATAGTTTTGTTTTCATCCAGGAGTATCTGGAGAAAATGTTGTGGATTGCGGGTGAAATTAACCAAAACATCACCGTGAAAGTTGTTTTGGAGAAAGCACAATCTGCCTGTTTGGCAAATGCATCCAATGTCATGTTTACAGAAAGAAATATCATGTTTTCTCAGGTTTCTGAAGCTTTCTTTCTAGAAAACTCGAATGTGTGGAGGATTTGACTCCAGGTGGAACCAATTAGCGTTTGCCAGCAGAAAACAAATGGGTCCTGCTAAAATGTATTCGAAAAATGAAAGTCCATAGAGAATGTCCTGAAAACACAAACAAACACAGAGGCTGTAGCAAGATCTGGGATTGCGATAGCCACAACACACCAGAGAATTTTGTTTTCATCCAGGACTATCTGGACAAATTGTTGTAGTTTTGAAGTGAAATTTAACCAAAAAATCACCGTGAAAGTGATTTTGGGGAAAAGAACAATCTTCCTGTTCGTCAAATGCATCCAATGTCATGTTTACAGAAAGAAATATCATGTTTTCTGAGGTTTCTGAAGCCTTCTTCCTAGAAAACTCGAATGTATGGAGGATTTGACTCCAGGTGGAACCAATTAGCGTTTTGCATCTAAAAACAAAAACTTACATGCTACAATGATTTCAAAACCTTAAAATCCATAGAGAATGTCCAGAAAACACAAACACACACAGAGGCTGTAGCAAGATCTGGGATTGAGATAGCCACAACACACCAGATAGTTTTGTTTTCATCCAGGAGAATCTGGACAAATTGTTGTAGTTTTGAAGTGAAATTTAACCAAAAAATCACGGTGAACGTGGTTTTGAAGAAAAGCACAATCTTCCTGTTCAGCAAAAGCATCCAATGTCATGCTTACAAATACAAATATCATGTTTTCTCAGGTTTCTGGAGCTTTCTTCCTAGAAAACTCGAATGTGTGGAGGATTTGACTCCAGGTGGAACCAATTAGCGTTTGGCAGCTAAAAACAAAACCTTACATGCTAAAATGCATTCAAAACCGTAAATTCCTTAGAGATTGTCCAGAAAACACAAACACACACAGAGGCTGTAGCAAGATCTGGGACTGAGATAGCCACAACACACCAGATAGTTTTGTTTTCATCCAGGAGTATCTGGACAAATTGTTGTGGATTTCGGGTGAAATTTAACAAAAATCACCGTGAAAGTGGTTTTGGAGAAAAGCACAGTCTTCCTGTTCGGCAAATGCATCCAATGTCATGTTTACAGAAAGAAATATCATGTTTTCTCAGGTTTCTGGAGCTTTCTTCGTAGAAAACTCGAATGTGTGGAGGATTTGACTGCAGGTGGAACCGATTAGCGTTTGGCAGCTAAAAACAAAAACTTAAATGCTAAAATGCATTCATAACTTTCAAGTCAATAGAGAATGTCCAGAAAAAACAAATAAACACAGAGGCTGTAGCAAGATCTGGGATTGAGATAGCCACAACACACCAGATCGTTTTGTTTTCATCCAGGGGTATCTGGACAAATCGTTGTAGTTATGAAGAAAAATTTAATCAAAAAATCACCGTGAAAGTGGTTTTGGAGAAAAGCACAATCTTCCTGTTTGGCAAATGCATCCAATGTCATGTTTACAAATGCAAATGTCATGTTTTCTCAGGTTTCTGAAGCTTTCTTCCCAGAAAACTCGAATGTGTGGAGGATTTGACTCCAGGTGAAACCAATTAGCATTTGGCAGCTAAAAACAAAAACTTACATGCTAAAATGCATTCAAAACCATAAACTCCATAGAGAATATCCAGAAAACACAAACACACACAGAGACTGTCGCAAGATCTGGGATTGAGATAGCTAAAAATCACCAGAGAGTTTTGTTTTCATCCAGGAGTATCTGGACAAATTGTTGTAGTTTTGAAATGAAATTTAACCAAAAAATCACCGTGAAAGTGGTTTTGGGGAAAAGCACAATCTTCCTCTTCGGCAAATGCATCCAATGTCATGTTTACAGAAAGAAATATCATGTTTTCTCAGGTTTCTGAAGCTTTCTTCCTAGAAAACTAGAATGTGTGGAGGATTTGACTGCAGATGGAACCAATTAGCGTTTGGTAGCTAAAAACAAAAACTTACATGCTAAAATGCATTCAAAACCGTAAAGTCCATAGAGAATGTCCAGAAAACACAAACACACACAGAGGCTGTAGCAAGATCTGGGATTGCGATAGCCAAAACACACCAGATAGTTTTGTTTTCATCCAGGAGTATCTGGACAAATTGTTGTGGATTTCGGGTGAAATTTAACAAAAATCACCGTGAAAGTGGTTTTGGAGAAAAGCACAGTCTTCCTGTTTGGCAAATGCATCCAATGTCATATTTACAGAAAGAAATATCATGTTTTCTCAGGTTTCTGGAGCTTTCTTCATAGAAAACTCGAATGTGTGGAGGATTTGACTGCAGGTGGAACCGATTAGCGATTGGCAGCTAAAAACAAAAACTTAAATGCTAAAATGCATTCATAACTTTCAAGTCAATAGAGAATGTCCAGCAAAAACAAATAAACACAGAGACTGTAGCAAGATCTGGGATTGAGATAGCCACAACACACCAGATAATTTTGTTTTCATCCAGGAGTATCTGGACAAATTGTTGTAGTTTTGAAGTAAAATTTAATCAAAAAATCACCGTGAAAGTGGTTTTGGAGAAAAGCACAATCTTCCTGTTTGGCAAATGCATCCAATGTCATGTTTACAAATGGAAATGTCATGTTTTCTCAGGTTTCTGAAGCTTTCTTCCTAGAAAACTCGAATGTGTGGAGGATTTGACTCCAGGTGAAACCAATTAGCCTTTGGTAGCTAAAAACAAAAACTTACATGCTAAAATGCATTCTAAACTGTAAATTACTTAGAGAATGTCCAGAAAACACAAACACACACAGAGGCTGTAGCAAGATATGGGATTGAGATAGCCACAACACACCAGATAGTTTTGTTTTCATCCAGGAATATCTGGAGAAATTGTTGTGGATTTCGTGTGAAATTTAACAAAAATCACCGTGAAAGTGGTTTTGGAGAAAAGCACAATCTTCCTGTTCGGCAAATGCATCCAATGTCATGTTTACAGAAAGAAATATCATGTTTTCTCAGGTTTCTGGAGCTTTCTTCCTAGAAAACTCGAATGTGTGGAGGGCTTGACTGCAGGTGGAACCAATTAGCGTTTGGCAGCTAAAAACCAAAACTTACATGCTAAAATGCATTCGAAACCTTAAATTCCATAGAGAATGTCCAGAAAACACAAACACACACAGAGGCTGTAGCAAGATCTGGGATTGAGATAGCCGCAACACACCAGATAGTTTTGTTTTCATCCAGGAGTACTGGACAAATTGTTGTTCTTTGAAGTCAAATTTAACCAAAAAATCACCGTGAAAGTGGTTTTGGGGAAAAGCACCATCTTCCTGTTGGGCAAATGCATCCAATGTCATGTTTACAGAAAGAAATATCATGTTTTCTCAGGTTTCTGGAGATTTCTTCATAGAAAACTCGAATGTGTGGAGGATTTGACTCCAGGTGGAACCAATTAGCGTTGGCAGCTAAAAACTAAAACTTACATGCTAAAATGCATTCAAAACCGTAAAGTCCACAGAGAATGTCTAGAAAACACAAAAACACACAGAGGCTGAAGCAAGATCTTGGATTGAGATAGCTAAAAATCACCAGATATCTTTGTTTTCATCCAGGAGTATCTGGACAAATTGTTGTCGTTTTGAAGTGAAGTTTAAACAAAAAATCACCGTGAAAGTGGTTTTGGAGTAAAGCACAATCTTCCTGTAAGGCAAATGCATCCAATGTCATGTTTACAGAAAGAAATATCATGTTTTCTCAGGTTTCTGGAGCTTTCTTCCTAGAAAACTCGAATGTGTGGAGGATTTGACTCCAGGTGGAACCAATTAGCGTTTGGCAGTAAAAACAAAACTTTACATGCTAAAATGCATTCAAAACCGTAAAGTCCATAGAGAATGTCCAGAAAACACAAACACACACAGAGGCTGTAGCAAGATCTGGGATTGAGATAGCCAAAACACACCAGATTGTTTTGTTTTCATCCAGGAGTATCTGGAAAAATTGTTGTGGATTTCGGGTGAAATTTAACAAAAATCACCGTGAAAGTGGTTTTGGAGAAAAGCACAATCTTCCTGTTCGGCAAATGCATCCAATGTCATATTTACAGAAAGAAATATCATGTTTTCTCAGGTTTCTGGAGCTTTCTTCATACAAAACTCGAATGTGTGGAGGATTTGACTGCAGGTGGAACCGATTAGCGTTTGGCAGCTAAAAACAAAAACTTAAATGCTAAAATGCATTCATAACTTTCAAGTCAATAGAGAATGTCCAGAAAAAACAAATAAACACAGAGGCTGTAGCAAGATCTGGGATTGAGATAGCCACAACACACCAGATAATTTTGTTTTCATCCAGGAGTATCTGGATAAATTGTTGTAGTTTTGAAGTAAAATTTAATCAAAAAATCACCGTGAAAGTGGTTTTGGAGAAAAGCACAATCTTCCTGTTTGGCAAATGCATCCAATGTCATGTTTACAAATGCAAATGTCATGTTTTCTCAGGTTTCTAAAGCTTTCTTCCTAGAAAACTCGAATGTGTGGAGGATTTGACTCCAGGTGAAACCAATTAGCATTTGGCAGCTAAAAACAAAAACTTACATGCTAAAATGCATTCTAAACTGTAAATTACTTAGAGAATGTCCAGAAAACACAAACACACACAGAGGCTGTAGGAAGATCTGGGATTGAGATAGCCACAACACACCAGATAGTTTTGTTTTCATCCAGGAGTACTGGACAAATTGTTGTTCTTTGAAGTCAAATTTAACCAAAAAATCACCGTGAAAGTGGTTTTGGGGAAAAGCACCATCTTCCTGTTCGGTAAATGCATCCAATGTCATGTTTAAAGAAAGAAATAACATGTTTTCTCAGGTTTCTGAAACTTTCTTCCTAGAAAATTCGAATGTTTGGAGGATTTGACTCCAGGTGGAACCAATTAGCCTTTGGCAGCTAAAAACAAAAACTTACATGCTAAAATGCATTCCAAACCGTAAACTCCATAGAGAATATCCAGAAAACAGAAACACACACAGAGGCTGTAGCAAGATCTGGGATTGAGATAGCTAAAAATCACCAGATATCTTTGTTTTCATCCAGGAGTATCTGGACAAATTGTTGTAGTTTTGAAGTGAAATTTAACCAAAAAATCACCGTGAAAGTGGTTTTGGGGAAAAGCACAATCTTCCTGTTCGGCAAATGCATCCAATGTCATGTTTACAGAAAGAAATATCATGTTTTCTCAGGTTTCTGAAGCTTTCTTCCTAGAAAACTCGAATGTGTGGAGGATTTGACTCCAGGTGGAACCGATTAGCGTTTGGCAGCTAAAAACAAAACTTTACATGCTAAAATGCATTCAAAACCGTAAAGTCCATAGCGAATGTCCAGAATACACAAACACACACAGAGGCTGTAGCAAGATCTGGGATTGCGATAGCCAAAACACACCAGATATTTTTGTTTTCATCCAGGATATCTGGACAAATTGTTGTGGATTTCGGGTGAAATTTAACAAAAATCACCGTGAAAGTGGTTTTGGAGAAAAGCACAGTCTTCCTGTTCGGCAAATGCATCCAATGTCATGTTTACAGAAAGAAATATCATGTTTTCTCAGGTTTCTGGAGCTTTCTTCATAGAAAACTCGAATGTGTGGAGGATTTGACTGCAGGTGGAACCGATTAGCGTTTGGCAGCTAAAAACAAAAACTTAAATGCTAAAATGCATTCATAACTTTCAAGTCAATAGAGAATGTCCAGAAAAAAACAAATAAATACAGAGGCTGTAGCAAGATCAGGGATTGAGATAGCCACAACACACCAGATAGTTTTGTTTTCATCCAGGAGTATCTGGACAAATTGTTGTCGTTTTGAAGTAAAATTTAATCAAAAAATCACCGTGAAAGTGGTTTTGGAGAAAAGCACAATCTTCCTGTTCGGCAAATGCATCCAATGTCATGTTTACAAATGCAAATGTCATGTTTTCTCAGGTTTCTGAAGCTTTCTTCCTAGAAAACTCGAATGTGTGGAGGATTTGACTCCAGGTGGAACCAATTAGCGTTTGGCAGCTAAAAATAAAAACTTACATGCTAAAATGCATTCAAAACCGTAAAGTCCTTAGAGAATGTCCAGAAAACACATACACACACAGAGGCTGTAGCAAGATCTCGGATTGAGATAGCCACAACACACCAGATAGTTTTGTTTTCATCCAGGAATATCTGGAGAAATTGTTGTGGATTTCGTGTGAAATTTAACAAAAATCACCGTGAAAGTGGTTTTGGAGAAAAGCACAATCTTCCTGTTCAGCAAATGCATCCAATGTCATGTTTACAGAAAGAAATATCATGTTTTCTCAGGTTTCTGAAGCTTTCTTCCTAGAAAACTCGAATGTGTGGAGGATTTGACTCCAGGTGGAACCAATTAGCGTTGGCAGCTAAAAACTAAAACTTACATGCTAAAATGCATTCAAAACCATAAAGTCCACAGAGAATGTCCAGAAAACACAAACACACACAGAGGCTGAAGCAAAATCTCGGATTGAGATAGCTAAAAATCACCAGATATCTTTGTTTTCATCCAGGAGTATCTGGACAAATTGTTGTCGTTTTGAAGTTAGTTTAAACAAAAAATCACGGTGAAAGTGGTTTTGGAGTAAAGCACAATCTTCCTGTAAGGCAAATGCATCCAATGTCATGTTTACATAAAGAAATATCATGTTTTCTCAGGTTTCTGAAGCTTTCTTCCTAGATAACTCGAATGAGTGGAGGATTTGACTCCAGGTGGAACCAATTAGCCTTTGGCAGCTAAAAACAAAACTTTACATGCTAAAATGCATTCCAAACCGTAAAGTCCATAGAGAATGTCCAGAAAACAAAAACACACACAGAGGCTGTAGCAAGATCTGGGATTGAGATAGCCACAACACACCAGATAGTTTTGTTTTCATCCAGGATTATCTGGACAAATTGTTGTAGTTTTGAAGTGAAATTTAACCAAAAAATCACCGTGAAAGTGGTTTTGGAGAAAAGCACAATCTTCCTATTCGTCAAATGCATCCAATGTCATGTTTACAGAAAGAAATATCATGTTTTCTCAGGTTTCTGAAGCTTTCTTCCTAGAAAACTCGAATGTGTGGAGGATTTGACTCCAGGTGGAACTAATTAGCGTTTGGCAGCTAAAAACAAAAACTTACTTGGTAAAATGCATTCAAAACCGTAAAGTCCATAGAGAAGGTCCAGAAAACACAAACACACACAGAGGCTGTAGCAAGATCTGGGATTGAGATAGCCAGAACACACCAGATAGTTTTGTTTTCATCCAGGAGTACTGGACAAATTGATGTACTTTGAAGTCAAATTAACCAAAAAATCACCGTGAAAGGGGTTTTGGGGAAAAGCACAATCTTCCTTGTCGGCAAATGCATCCAATGTCATGTTTACAGAAAGAAATGACATGTTTTCTCAGGTTTCTGAAGCTTTCTTCCTCGAAAACTTGAATGTGTGGAGGATTTGACTCCATGTGGAACCAATTAGCGTTTGCCAGCAGAAAACAAAAAGGGTCCTGCTAAAACGCATTCAAAACCGTAAATTCCATAGAGAATGTCCAGAAAACACAAACACACACAGAGGCTGTCGCAAGCTCTGGGATTGAGATAGCTAAAAATCACCAGATATCTTTGTTTTCATCCTGGAGTATCTGGACAAATTGTTGTAGTTTTGAAGTGAAATTTAACCAAAAAATCACCGTGAAAGTGGTTTTGGAGAAAAGCACATTCTTCCTGTTTGGTAAATGCATCCAATGTCATGTTTACAGAAAGAAATATCATGTTTTCTCAGGTTTCTGAAGCTTTCTTCCTAGAAAACTCGAATGTGTGGAGGATTTGACTCCAGGTGGAACCGATTAGCGTTTGGCAGCTAAAAACAAAAACTTACATGCTAAAATGCATTCAAAACCGTAAAGTCCATAGCGAATGTCCAGAAAACACAAACACATACAGAGGCTGTAGCAAGATCTGGGATTGAGATAGCCAAAACACACCAGATAGTTTTGTTTTCATCCAGGAGTATCTGGACAAATTGTTGTGGATTTCGGGTGAAATTTAACAAAAATCACCGTGAAAGTGGTTTTGGAGAAAAGCACAGTCTTCCTGTTTGGAGAATGCATCCAATGTCATGTTTACAGAAAGAAATATCATGTTTTCTCAGGTTTCTGAAGCTTTCTTCATAGAAAACTCGAATGTGTGGAGGATTTGACTGCAGGTGGAACCGATTAGCGTTTGGCAGCTAAAAACAAAAACTTAAATGCTAAAATGCATTCATAACTTTCAAGTCAATAGAGAATGTCCAGAAAAAACAAATAAATACAGAGGCTGTAGCAAGATCTGGGATTGAGATAGCCACAACACACCAGATAGTTTTGTTTTCATCCAGGAGTATCTGGACAAATTGTTGTAGTTTTGAAGTAAAATTTAATCAAAAAATCACCGTGAAAGTGGTTTTGCAGAAAAGCACAATCTTCCTGTTCGGCAAATGCATCCAATGTCATGTTTACAAATGCAAATGTCATATTTTCTCAGGTTTCTGAAGCTTTCTTCCTAGAAAACTCGAATGTGTGGAGGATTTGACTCCAGGTGGAACCAATTAGCGTTTGGCAGCTAAAAACAAAACTTTACATGCTAAAATGCATTCAAAACCGTAAAGTCCATAGAGAATGTCCTGAAAACACAAACAAACACAGAGGCTGTAGCAAGATCTGGGATTGAGATAGCCACAACACACCAGAGAATTTTGTTTTCATCCAGGACTATCTGGACAAATTGTTGTAGTTTTGAAGTGAAATTTAACCAAAAAATCACCGTGAAAGTGATTTTGGGGAAAAGAACAATCTTCCTGTTCGTCAAATGCATCCAATGTCATGTTTACAGAAAGAAATATCATGTTTTCTGAGGTTTCTGAAGCCTTCTTCCTAGAAAACTCGAATGTATGGAGGATTTGACTCCAGGTGGAACCAATTAGCGTTTTGCATCTAAAAACAAAAACTTACATGCTACAATGATTTCAAAACCTTAAAATCCATAGAGAATGTCCACAAAACACAAATACAGAGGCACTAGCAAGATCTGGGATTGAGATAGCTACAAATCACCACATAGTTTTGTTTTCATCCAGGAGAATCTGGACAAATTGTTGTAGTTTTGAAGTGAAATTTAACCAAAAAATCACGGTGAACGTGGTTTTGAAGAAAAGCACAATCTTCCTGTTCAGCAAAAGCATCCAATGTCATGCTTACAAATACAAATATCATGTTTTCTCAGGTTTCTGGAGCTTTCTTCCTAGAAAACTCGAATGTGTGGAGGATTTGACTCCAGGTGGAACCAATTAGCGTTTGGCAGCTAAAAACAAAAGCTTACATGCTAAAATGCATTCAAAACCGTAAATTCCTTAGAGATTGTCCAGAAAACACAAACACACACAGAGGCTGTAGCAAGATCTGGTACTGAGATAGCCACAACACACCAGATAGTTTTGTTTTCATCCAGGAGTATCTGGACAAATTGTTGTAGTTTTGAAGTGAAATTTAACCAAAAAATCACCGTGAAAGTGGTTTAGGGAAAAGCACAATCTTCCTGTTCGGCAAATGCATCCAATGTCATGTTTACAAATACAAATGTCATGTTTTCTCAGGTTTCTGAAGCTTTCTTCCTAGAAAACTAGAATGTGTGGAGGATTTGACTCCAAGTGGAACCAATTAGCGTTTGCCAGCAGAAAACAAAAATGGTCCTGCTAAAATGCATTCAAAACCCTAAAGTCCATAGAGAATGTCCAGAAAACACAAACACACACAGAGGCTATAGCAAGATCTCGGAATGAGATAGCTAAAAATCACCAGATATCTTTGTTTTCATCCAGGAGTATCTGGACAAATTCTTGTAGTTTGAAGTAAAATTTAACCAAAAATCACCGTGAAAGTGGTTTTGGAGAAAAGCACAATATTCCTGTTTGGCAAATGCATCCAATGTCATGTTTACAGAAAGAAATATCATGTTTTCTCAGGTTTGTGGAGCTTTCTTCCTAGAAAACTCGAATGTGTGGCGGATTTGATTCCAGGTGGAACCAATTAGCGTATGGAAGCTAAAAAGAAAAACTTACATGCTAAAATGCATTCAAAACCGTAAAGTCCATAGAGAATGTCCAGAAAACACAAACACACACAGAGGCTGTAGCAAGATCTGGGACTGAGATAGCCACAACACACCAGATAGTTTTGTTTTCATCCAGGAGTATCTGGACCAATTGTTGTAGTTTTGCAGTGAAATGTAAGCAAAAAATCACCGTGAACGCCGTTTTGGAGAAAAGCACAATCTTCCTGTTCGGCAAATGCATCCAATGTCATCTTTACAGAAAGAAATATCATGTTTTCTCAGGTTTCTGGAGCTTTCTTCCTAGAAAACTCGAATGTGTGGAGGATTTGACTCCAGGTGGAACCAATTAGCGTTTGGCAGCTAAAAACAAAACCTTACATGCTAAAATGCATTCAAAACAGTAAAGTCCATAGAGAATGTCCAGAAAACACAAACACAGAGGCTGTAGCAAGATCTGGGATAGAGATAGCTAAAAATCACTAGATAGTTTTGTTTTCATCCAGGAGTATCTGGACAAATTGTTGAAGTTTGGAAGTGAAATTTAACCAAAAAATCACGGTGAACGTGGTTTTGAAGAAAAGCACAATTTTCCTGTTCGGCAAATGCATCCAATGTCATGTTTACAGAAAGAAATATCATGTTTTCTCAGGTTTCTGAGCTTTCTTCCTAGAAATCTCGAATGTGTGGAGGATTTGACTCCAGGTGGAACCAATTAGCGTTTGCCAGCAGAAAACAAAAAGAGTCCTGCTAAAATGCATTCAAAACCTTAAAGTCCATAGAGAATGTCCAGAAAACACAAACAAACACAGAGGCTGTAGCAAGATCTGGGATTGAGACAGCTAAAAATCACCAGATAGTTTTGTTTTCATCCAGGAGTATCTGGACAAATTGTTGTAGTTTTGAAGTGAAATTTAACCAAAAAATCACCGTGAAAGTGGTTTGGGGGAAAATCACAATCTTCCTGTTCGGCAAATGCATCCAATGTCATGTTTACAGAAAGAAATATCATGTTTTCTAAGGTTTCTGAAGCTTTCATCCTAGAAAACTCGAATGTATGGAGGATTTGACTCCAGGTGGAACCGATTAGCGTTTGGCAGCTAAAAACAAAAACTTACATGCTAAAATGCATTCAAAACCGTAAAGTCCATAGAGAATGTCCAGAAAACACAAACACACACAGAGGCTGTAGCAAGATCTGGGATTGAGATAGCCAAAACACACCAGATAGTTTTGTTTTCATCCAGGAGTATCTGGACAAATTGTTGTGGATTTCGGGTGAAATTTAACAAAAATCACCGTGAAAGTGGTTTTGGAGAAAAGCACAGTCTTCCTGTTCGGCAAATGCATCCAATGTCATGTTTACAGAAAGAAATATCATGTTTTCTCAGGTTTCTGGAGCTTTCTTCGTAGAAAACTCGAATGTGTGGAGGATTTGACTGCAGGTGGAACCGATTAGCGTTTGGCAGCTAAAAACAAAAACTTAAATGCTAAAATGCATTCATAACTTTCAAGTCAATAGAGAATGTCCAGAAAAAACAAATAAACACAGAGGCTGTAGCAAGATCTGGGATTGAGATAGCCACAACACACCAGATCGTTTTGTTTTCATCCAGGGGTATCTGGACAAATCCTTGTAGTTTTGAAGTAAAATTTAATCAAAAAATCACCGTGAAAGTGGTTTTGGAGAAAAGCACAATCTTCCTGTTTGGCAAATGCATCCAATGTCATGTTTACAAATGCAAATGTCATGTTTTCTCAGGTTTCTGAAGCTTTCTTCCTAGAAAACTCGAATGTGTGGAGGATTTGACTCCAGGTGAAACCAATTAGCATTTGGCAGCTAAAAACAAAAACTTACATGCTAAAATGCATTCAAAACCGTAAACTCCATAGAGAATATCCAGAAAACACAAACACACACAGAGGCTGTAGCAAGATCTGGGATTGAGATAGCTAAAAATCACCAGATAGTTTTGTTTTCATCCAGGAGTATCTGGACAAATTGTTGTAGTTTTGAAGTGAAATTTAACCAAAAAATCACCGTGAAAGTGGTTTGGGGGAAAAGCACAATCTTCCTGTTCGGCAAATGCATCCAATGTCATGTTTACAGAAAGAAATATCATGTTTTCTCAGGTTTCTGAAGCTTTCTTCCTAGAAAACTCGAATGTATGGTGGATTTGACTCCAGGTGGAACTGATTAGCGTTTGGCAACTAAAAACAAAAACTTACATGCTAAAATGCATTCAAAACCGTAAAGTCCATAGAGAATGTCCAGAAAACACAAACACACACAGAGGCTGTAGCAAGATCTGGGATTGCGATAGCCAAAACACACCAGATAGTTTTGTTTTCATCCAGGAGTATCTGGACAAATTGTTGTGGATTTCGGGTGAAATTTAACAAAAATCACCGTGAAAGTGGTTTTGGAGAAAAGCACAGTCTTCCTGTTCGGCAAATGCATCCAATGTCATATTTACAGAAAGAAATATCATGTTTTCTCAGGTTTCTGGAGCTTTCTTCATAGAAAACTCGAATGTGTGGAGGATTTGACTGCAGGTGGAACCGATTAGCGTTTGGCAGCTAAAAACAAAAACTTAAATGCTAAAATGCATTCATAACTTTCAAGTCAATAGAGAATGTCCAGAAAAAACAAATAAACACAGAGGCTGTAGCAAGATCTGGGATTGAGATAGCCACAACACACCAGATAGTTTTGTTTTCATCCAGGAGTATCTGGACAAATTGTTGTAGTTTTGAAGTAAAATTTAATCAAAAAATCACCGTGAAAGTGGTTTTGGAGAAAAGCACAATCTTCCTGTTTGGCAAATGCATCCAATGTCATGTTTACAAATGCAAATGTCATGTTTTCTCAGGTTTCTGAAGCTTTCTTCCTAGAAAACTCGAATGTGTGGAGGATTTGACTCCAGGTGAAACCAATTAGCATTTGGTAGCTAAAAACAAAAACTTACATGCTAAAATGCATTCTAAACTGTAAATTACTTAGAGAATGTCTAGAAAACACAAACACACACAGAGGCTGTAGCAAGATCTGCGATTGAGATAGCCACAACACACCAGATAGTTTTGTTTTCATCCAGGAATATCTGGAGAAATTGTTGTGGATTTCATGTGAAATTTAACAAAAATCACCGTGAAAGTGGTTTTGGAAAAAGCACAATCTTCCTGTTCGGCAAATGCATCCAATGTCATGTTTACAGAAAGAAATATCATGTTTTCTCAGGTTTCTGGAGCTTTCTTCCTAGAAAACTCGAATGTGTGGAGGACTTGACTGCAGGTGGAACCAATTAGCGTTTGGCAGCTAAAAACCAAAACTTACATGCTAAAATGCATTCGAAACCTTAAATTAAATAGAGAATGTACAGAAAACACAAACACACACAGAGGCTGTAGCAAGATCTGGGATTGAGATAGCCGCAACACACCAGATAGTTTTGTTTTCATCCAGGAGTACTGGACAAATTGTTGTTCTTTGAAGTCAAATTTAACCAAAAAATCACCGTGAAAGTGGTTTTGGGGAAAAGCACCATCTTCCTGTTCGGTAAATGCATCCAATGTCATGTTTACAGAAAGAAATATCCTGTTTTCTCAGGTTTCTGGAGATTTCTTCCTAGAAAACTCGAATGTGTGGATTTGACTCCATGTGGAACCAATTAGCGTTTGCCAGCAGAAAACAAAAAGGGTCCTGCTAAAACGCATTGAAAACCGTAAATTCCATAGAGAATGTCCAGAGAACACAAACACACACAGAGGCTGTAGCAAGCTCTGGGATTGAGATAGCTAAAAATCACCAGATATCTTTGTTTTCATCCTGGAGTATCTGGACAAATTTTTGTAGTTTTGAAGTGAAATTTAACCAAAAAATCACCGTGAAAGTGGTTTTGGAGAAAAGCACAATCTTCCTGTTCGGCAAATGCATCCAATGTCATGTTTACAAATGCAAATGTCATGTTTTCTCAGGTTTCTGAAGCTTTCTTCCTAGAAAACTCGAATGTGTGGAGGATTTGACTCCAGGTGAAACCAATTAGCGTTTGGCAGCTAAAAATAAAAACTTACATGCTAAAATGCATTCTAAACTGTAAATTCCTTAGAGAATGTCCAGAAAACACATACACACACAGAGGCTGTAGCAAGATCTCGGATTGAGATAGCCACAACACACCAGATAGTTTTGTTTTCATCCAGGAATATCTGGAGAAATTGTTGTGGATTTCGTGTGAAATTTAACAAAAATCACCGTGAAAAGCACAATCTTCCTGTTCAACAAATGCATCCAATGTCATGTTTACAGAAAAAAATATCATGTTTTCTCAGGTTTCTGAAGCTTTCTTCCTAGAAAACTCGAATGTGTGGAGGATTTGACTCCAGGTGGAACCAATTAGCGTTGGCACCTAAAAACTAAAACTTACATGCTAAAATGCATTCAAAACCATAAAGTCCACAGAGAATGTCCAGAAAACACAAACACACACAGAGGCTGAAGCAAAATCTCGGATTGAGATAGCTAAAAATCACCAGATATCTTTGTTTTCATCCAGGAGTATCTGGACAAATTGTTGTCGTTTTGAAGTTAGTTTAAACAAAAAATCACGGTGGAAGTGGTTTTGGAGTAAAGCACAATCTTCCTGTAAGGCAAATGCATCCAATGTCATGTTTACATAAAGAAATATCATGTTTTCTCAGGTTTCTGAAGCTTTCTTCCTAGAAAACTCGAATGAGTGGAGGATTTGACTCCAGGTGGAACCAATTAGGCTTTGGCAGCTAA
This sequence comes from Oryctolagus cuniculus, assembly GCF_964237555.1. Classification (NCBI taxonomy): domain Eukaryota; kingdom Metazoa; phylum Chordata; class Mammalia; order Lagomorpha; family Leporidae; genus Oryctolagus; species Oryctolagus cuniculus. Next base: position 955,754 of record NW_027208207.1, on the reverse strand, counting down.
AAACAAAACTTTACATGCTAAAATGCATTCCAAACCGTAAAGTCCATAGAGAATGTCCAGAAAACACAAACACACACAGAGGCTGTAGCAAGATCTGGGATTGAGATAGCCACAACACACCAGATAGTTTTGTTTTCATCCAGGAGTATCTGGACAAATTGTTGTAGTTTTGAAGTAAAATTTAATCAAAAAATCACCGTGAAAGTGGTTTTGCAGAAAAGCACAATCTTCCTGTTCGGCAAATGCATCCAATGTCATGTTTACAAATGCAAATGTCATATTTTCTCAGGTTTCTGAAGCTTTCTTCCTAGAAAACTCGAATGTGTGGAGGATTTGACTCCAGGTGGAACCAATTAGCGTTTGGCAGCTAAAAACAAAACTTTACATGCTAAAATGCATTCAAAACCGTAAAGTCCATAGAGAGTGTCCAGAAAACACAAACACACACAGAGGCTGTAGCAAGCTCTGGGACTGAGATAGCTAAAAATCACCAGATATCTTTGTTTCATCCTGGAGTATCTGGACAAATTGTTGTAGTTTTGAAGTGAAATTAACCAAAAAATCACCCTGAAAGGGGTTTTGGGGAAAAGCACAATCTTCCTGTTCGGCAAATGCATCCAATGTCATGTTTACAGAAAGAAATATCATGTTTTCTCAGGTTTCTGGAGCTTTCTTCGTAGAAAACTCGAATGTGTGGAGGATTTGACTGCAGATGGAACCGATTAGCGTTTGGCAGCTAAAAACAAAAACTTAAATGCTAAAATGCATTCATAACTTTCAAGTCAATAGAGAATGTCCAGAAAAAACAAATAAACACAGAGGCTGTAGCAAGATCTGCGATTGAGATAGCCACAACACACCAGATCGTTTTGTTTTCATCCAGGGGTATCTGGACAAATCGTTGTAGTTTTGAAGTAAAATTTAATCAAAAAATCACCGTGAAAGTGGTTTTGGAGAAAAGCACAATCTTCCTGTTTGGCAAATGCATCCAATGTCATGTTTACAAATGCAAATGTCATGTTTTCTCAGGTTTCTGAAGCTTTCTTCCTAGAAAACTAGAATGTGTGGCGGATTTGACTCCAGGTGGAACCAATTAGCGTTTGCAAGCTAAAAACAAAACCTTACATGCCAAAATGCATTCAAAACCGTAAAGTCCATAGAGAATGTCCAGAAAACACAAAGACACACAGAGGCTGTAGGAAGATCTTGGATTGAGATAGCCACAACACACCGGATAGTTTTGTTTTCATCCAGGAGTACTGGACAAATTGTTGTACTTTGAAGTCAAATTAACGAAAAATCACCGTGAAAGTGGTTTTGGAGAAAAGCACAATCTTCCTGTTCGGCAAATGCATCCAATGTCATGTTTACAGAAAGAAATGACATGTTTTCTCAGGTTTCTGAAGATTTCTGCCTAGAAAACTTGAATGTGTGGAGGATTTGACTCCATGTGGAACCAATTAGTGTTTGCCAGCAGAAAACAAAAAGGGTCCTGCTAAAACGCATTCAAAACCGTAAATTCCATAGAGAATGTCCAGAAAACACAAACACACACAGAGGCTGTAGCAAGCTCTGGGATTGAGATAGCCACAGAACACCAGATAGATTTGTTTTCATGCAGGAGTATCTGGACAAATTGTTGTAGTTTTGAAGTGAAATTTAACCGAAAAATCACCGTGAAAGTGGTTTTGGAGAAAAGCACATTCTTCCTGTTCGGCAAATGCATGCAATGTCATGTTTACAGAAAGAAATATCATGTTTTCTCAGGTTTCTGAAGCTTTCTTCCTAGAAAAATCGAATGAGTGGAGGATTTGACTCCAGGTGGAACCAATTAGCGTTTGGCAGCTAAAAACAAATCCTTACATGGTAAAATGCATTCAAAACTGTAAGTCCATAGAGAATGTCCAGAAAACACAAACACACACAGAGGCTTTAGCAATATCTGGGATGTAGATAGCCACAACACACCAGATAGTTTTGTTTTCATCCAGGAGTATCTGGACAAATTGTTGTAGTTTTAAAGTGAAATTTAACCAAAAAATCACCGTGAAAGTGGTTTTGGGGAAAAGCACAATCTTCCTGTTCGGCAAATGCATCCAATGTCATGTTTACAGAAAGAAATATCATGTTTTCTCAGGTTTCTGAAGCTTTCTTCCTAGAAAACTCGAATGTGTGGAGGATTTGACTCCAGGTGGAACCAATTCGCGTTTGCCAGCTAAAAACAGAAACTTACATGCTAAAATGAATTCAAAACCTTAAACTCCATAGAAAATGTGCAGGAAATACAAACACAGAGGCTGTAGCAAGATCTGGGATTGAGATAGCCACAACACACCAGATAGTTTTGTTTTCATCCAGGATTATCTGGACAAAATGTTGTAGTTTTGAAGTGAAATTTAACCAAAAAATCACCGTGAAAGTGGTTTTGGAGAAAAGCACAATCTTCCTGTTCGGCAAATGCATCCAATGTCATGTTTACAGAAAGAAATATCCTGTTTTCTCACGTTTCTGAAGCTTTCTTCCTAGAAAACTCAAATGTGTGGACGATTTGACTCCAGGTGGAACCAATTAGCGTTTGGCAGCTAAAAACAAAAACTTACTTGGTAAAATGCATTCAAACCGTAAAGTCCATAGAGAATGTCCAGAAAACACAAACAGACACAGAGGCTGTAGCAAGATCTGGGATTGAGATAGCCACAACACACCAGATAGTTTTGTTTTCATCCAGGAGTATCTGGACAAATTGTTGTAGTTTTGAAGTGAAATTTAACCAAAAAATCACCGTGAAAGTGGTTTTGGAGAAAAGCACAATCTTCCTGTTCGGCAAATGCATCCAATGTCATGTTTACAGAAAGAAATATCATGTTTTCTCAGGTTTCTGGAGCTTTCTTCGTAGAAAACTCGAATGTGTGGAGGATTTGACTGCAGATGGAACCGATTAGCGTTTGGCAGCTAAAAACAAAAACTTAAATGCTAAAATGCATTCATAACTTTCAAGTCAATAGAGAATGTCCAGAAAAAACAAATAAACACAGAGGCTGTAGCAAGATCTGCGATTGAGATAGCCACAACACACCAGATCGTTTTGTTTTCATCCAGGGGTATCTGGACAAATCGTTGTAGTTTTGAAGTAAAATTTAATCAAAAAATCACCGTGAAAGTGGTTTTGGAGAAAAGCACAATCTTCCTGTTTGGCAAATGCATCCAATGTCATGTTTACAAATGCAAATGTCATGTTTTCTCAGGTTTCTGAAGCTTTCTTCCTAGAAAACTCGAATGTGTGGAGGATTTGACTCCAGGTGAAACCAATTAGCATTTGGCAGCTAAAAACAAAAACTTACATGCTAAAATGCATTCAAAACCGTAAACTCCATAGAGAATATCCAGAAAACACAAACACACACAGAGGCTGTAGCAAGATCTGGGATTGAGATAGCTAAAAATCACCAGATAGTTTTGTTTTCATCCAGGAGTATCTGGACAAATTGTTGTAGTTTTGAAGTGAAATGTAACCAAAAAATCACCGTGAAAGTGGTTTGGGGGAAAAGCACAATCTTCCTGTTCGGCAAATGCATCCAATGTCATGTTTACAGAAAGAAATATCATGTTTTCTCAGGTTTCTGAAGCTTTCTTCCTAGAAAACTCGAATGTATGGTGGATTTGACTCCAGGTGGAACTGATTAGCGTTTGGCAACTAAAAACAAAAACTTACATGCTAAAATGCATTCAAAACCGTAAAGTCCATAGAGAATGTCCAGAAAACACAAACACACACAGAGGCTGTAGCAAGATCTGGGATTGCGATAGCCAAAACACACCAGATAGTTTTGTTTTCATCCAGGAGTATCTGGACAAATTGTTGTGGATTTCGGGTGAAATTTAACAAAAATCACCGTGAAAGTGGTTTTGGAGAAAAGCACAGTCTTCCTGTTCGGCAAATGCATCCAATGTCATATTTACAGAAAGATATATCATGTTTTCTCAGGTTTCTGGAGCTTTCTTCATAGAAAACTCGAATGTGTGGAGGATTTGACTGCAGGTGGAACCGATTAGCGTTTGGCAGCTAAAAACAAAAACTTAAATGCTAAAATGCATTCATAACTTTCAAGTCAATAGAGAATGTCCAGAAAAAACAAATAAACACAGAGGCTGTAGCAAGATCTGGGATTGAGATAGCCACAACACACCAGATAGTTTTGTTTTCATCCAGGAGTATCTGGACAAATTGTTGTAGTTTTGAAGTAAAATTTAATCAAAAAATCACCGTGAAAGTGGTTTTGGAGAAAAGCACAATCTTCCTGTTTGGCAAATGCATCCAATGTCATGTTTACAAATGCAAATGTCATGTTTTCTCAGGTTTCTGAAGCTTTCTTCCTAGAAAACTCGAATGTGTGGAGGATTTGACTCCAGGTGAAACCAATTAGCATTTGGTAGCTAAAAACAAAAACTTACATGCTAAAATGCATTCTAAACTGTAAATTACTTAGAGAATGTCCAGAAAACACAAACACACACAGAGGCTGTAGCAAGATCTGCGATTGAGATAGCCACAACACACCAGATAGTTTTGTTTTCATCCAGGAATATCTGGAGAAATTGTTGTGGATTTCGTGTGAAATTTAACAAAAATCACCGTGAAAGTGGTTTTGGAGAAAAGCACAATCTTCCTGTTCGGCAAATGCATCCAATGTCATGTTTACAGAAAGAAATATCATGTTTTCTCAGGTTTCTGGAGCTTTCTTCCTAGAAAACTCGAATGTGTGGAGGACTTGACTGCAGGTGGAACCAATTAGCGTTTGGCAGCTAAAAACCAAAACTTACATGCTAAAATGCATTCGAAACCTTAAATTAAATAGAGAATGTACAGAAAACACAAACACACACAGAGGCTGTAGCAAGATCTGGGATTGAGATAGCCGCAACACACCAGATAGTTTTGTTTTCATCCAGGAGTACTGGACAAATTGTTGTTCTTTGAAGTCAAATTTAACCAAAAAATCACCGTGAAAGTGGTTTTGGGGAAAAGCACCATCTTCCTGTTCGGTAAATGCATCCAATGTCATGTTTACAGAAAGAAATATCCTGTTTTCTCAGGTTTCTGGAGATTTCTTCCTAGAAAACTCGAATGTGTGGATTTGACTCCATGTGGAACCAATTAGCGTTTGCCAGCAGAAAACAAAAAGGGTCCTGCTAAAACGCATTGAAAACCGTAAATTCCATAGAGAATGTCCAGAGAACACAAACACACACAGAGGCTGTAGCAAGCTCTGGGATTGAGATAGCTAAAAATCACCAGATAGTTTTGTTTTCATCCTGGAGTATCTGGACAAATTGTTGTAGTTTTGAAGTGAAATTTAACCAAAAAATCACCGTGAAAGTGGTTTTGGAGAAAAGCACATTCTTCCTGTTTGGTAAATGCATCCAATGTCATGTTTACAAATGCAAATGTCATGTTTTCTCAGGTTTCTGAAGCTTTCTTCCTAGAAAACTCGAATGTGTGGAGGATTTGATTCCAGGTGAAACCAATTAGCATTTGGCAGCTAAAAACAAAAACTTACATGCTAAAATGCATTCAAAACCGTAAAGTCCATAGAGAATGTCCAGAAAACACAAACACACACAGAGGCTGTAGCAAGATCTGGGATTGCGATAGCCAAAACACACCAGATAGTTTTGTTTTCATCCAGGAGTATCTGGACAAATTGTTGTGGATTTCGGGTGAAATTTAACAAAAATCACCGTGAAAGTGGTTTTGGAGAAAAGCACAGTCTTCCTGTTCGGCAAATGCATCCAATGTCATATTTACAGAAAGATATATCATGTTTTCTCAGGTTTCTGGAGCTTTCTTCATAGAAAACTCGAATGTGTGGAGGATTTGACTGCAGGTGGAACCGATTAGCGTTTGGCAGCTAAAAACAAAAACTTAAATGCTAAAATGCATTCATAACTTTCAAGTCAATAGAGAATGTCCAGAAAAAACAAATAAACACAGAGGCTGTAGCAAGATCTGGGATTGAGATAGCCACAACACACCAGATAGTTTTGTTTTCATCCAGGAGTATCTGGACAAATTGTTGTAGTTTTGAAGTAAAATTTAATCAAAAAATCACCGTGAAAGTGGTTTTGGAGAAAAGCACAATCTTCCTGTTTGGCAAATGCATCCAATGTCATGTTTACAAATGCAAATGTCATGTTTTCTCAGGTTTCTGAAGCTTTCTTCCTAGAAAACTCGAATGTGTGGAGGATTTGACTCCAGGTGAAACCAATTAGCATTTGGTAGCTAAAAACAAAAACTTACATGCTAAAATGCATTCTAAACTGTAAATTACTTAGAGAATGTCCAGAAAACACAAACACACACAGAGGCTGTAGCAAGATCTGCGATTGAGATAGCCACAACACACCAGATAGTTTTGTTTTCATCCAGGAATATCTGGAGAAATTGTTGTGGATTTCGTGTGAAATTTAACAAAAATCACCGTGAAAGTGGTTTTGGAGAAAAGCACAATCTTCCTGTTCGGCAAATGCATCCAATGTCATGTTTACAGAAAGAAATATCATGTTTTCTCAGGTTTCTGGAGCTTTCTTCCTAGAAAACTCGAATGTGTGGAGGACTTGACTGCAGGTGGAACCAATTAGCGTTTGGCAGCTAAAAACCAAAACTTACATGCTAAAATGCATTCGAAACCTTAAATTAAATAGAGAATGTACAGAAAACACAAACACACACACAGGCTGTAGCAAGATCTGGGATTGAGATAGCCGCAACACACCAGATAGTTTTGTTTTCATCCAGGAGTACTGGACAAATTGTTGTTCTTTGAAGTCAAATTTAACCAAAAAATCACCGTGAAAGTGGTTTTGGGGAAAAGCACCATCTTCCTGTTCGGTAAATGCATCCAATGTCATGTTTACAGAAAGAAATATCCTGTTTTCTCAGGTTTCTGGAGATTTCTTCCTAGAAAACTCGAATGTGTGGATTTGACTCCATGTGGAACCAATTAGCGTTTGCCAGCAGAAAACAAAAAGGGTCCTGCTAAAACGCATTGAAAACCGTAAATTCCATAGAGAATGTCCAGAGAACACAAACACACACAGAGGCTGTAGCAAGCTCTGGGATTGAGATAGCTAAAAATCACCAGATAGTTTTGTTTTCATCCTGGAGTATCTGGACAAATTGTTGTAGTTTTGAAGTGAAATTTAACCAAAAAATCACCGTGAAAGTGGTTTTGGAGAAAAGCACATTCTTCCTGTTTGGTAAATGCATCCAATGTCATGTTTACAAATGCAAATGTCATGTTTTCTCAGGTTTCTGAAGCTTTCTTCCTAGAAAACTCGAATGTGTGGAGGATTTGATTCCAGGTGAAACCAATTAGCATTTGGCAGCTAAAAACAAAAACTTACATGCTAAAATGCATTCAAAACCGTAAACTCCATAGAGAATATCCAGAAAACACAAACACACACAGAGGCTGTAGCAAGATCTGGGATTGAGATAGCCACAACACACCAGATATCTTTGTTTTCATCCAGGAGTATCTGGACAAATTGTTGTAGTTTTGAAGTGAAATTTAACCAAAAAATCACCGTGAAAGTGATTTTGGGGAAAAGCACAATCTTCCTGTTCGGCAAATGCACCCAATGTCATGTTTACAGAAAGAAATATCATGTTTTCTCAGGTTTCTGAATCTTTCTTCCTAGAAAACTCGAATGTGTGGAGGATTTGACTCCAGGTGGAACCGATTAGCGTTTGGCAGCTAAAAACAAAAACTTACATGCTAAAATGCATTCAAAACCGTAAAGTCCATAGCGAATGTCCAGAAAACACAAACACAAACAGAGGCTGTAGCAAGATCTGGGATTGAGATAGCCAAAACACACCAGATAGTTTTGTTTTCATCCAGCAGTATCTGGACAAATTGTTGTGGATTTCGGGTGAAATTTAACAAAAATCACCGTGAAAGTGGTTTTGGAGAAAAGCACAGTCTTCCTGTTCGGCAAATGCATCCAATGTCATGTTTACAGAAAGAAATATCATGTTTTCTCAGGTTTCTGGAGCTTTCTTCATAGAAAACTCGAATGTGTGGAGGATTTGACTGCAGGTGGAACCGATTAGCGTTTGGCAGCTAAAAACAAAAACTTAAATGCTAAAATGCATTCATAACTTTCAAGTCAATAGAGAATGTCCAGAAAAAACAAATAAATACAGAGGCTGTAGCAAGATCTGGGATTGAGATAGCCACAACACACCAGATAGTTTTGTTTTCATCCAGGAGTATCTGGACAAATTGTTGTAGTTTTGAAGTAAAATTTAATCAAAAAATCACCGTGAAAGTGGTTTTGCAGAAAAGCACAATCTTCCTGTTCGGCAAATGCATCCAATGTCATGTTTACAAATGCAAATGTCATATTTTCTCAGGTTTCTGAAGCTTTCTTCCTAGAAAACTCGAATGTGTGGAGGATTTGACTCCAGGTGGAACCAATTAGCGTTTGGCAGCTAAAAACAAAACTTTACATGCTAAAATGCATTCAAAACCGTAAAGTCCATAGAGAATGTCCAGAAAACACAAACAAACACAGAGGCTGTAGCAAGATCTGGGATTGAGATAGCCACAACACACCAGATATCTTTGTTTTCATCCAGGAGTATCTGGACAAATTGTTGTAGTTTTGAAGTGAAATTTAACCAAAAAATCACAGTGAAAGTGGTTTTGGAGAAAAGCACAATCTTCCTGTTCGGCAAATGCATCCAATGTCATGTTTACAAATGCAAATCTCATGTTTTCTCAGGTTTCTGAAGCTTTCTTCCTAGAAAACTCGAACGTGTGGAGGATTTGACTCCAGGTGAAACCAATTAGCGTTTGGCAGCTAAAAATAAAAACTTACATGCTAAAATGCATTCTAAACTGTAAATTCCTTAGAGAATGTCCAGAAAACACATACACACACAGAGGCTGTAGCAAGATCTCGGATTGAGATAGCCACAACACACCAGATAGTTTTGTTTTCATCCAGGAATATCTGGAGAAATTGTTGTGGATTTCGTGTGAAATTTAACAAAAATCACCGTGAAAAGCACAATCTTCCTGTTCAACAAATGCATCCAATGTCATGTTTACAGAAAAAAATATCATGTTTTCTCAGGTTTCTGAAGCTTTCTTCCTAGAAAACTCGAATGTGTGGAGGATTTGACTCCAGGTGGAACCAATTAGCGTTGGCACCTAAAAACTAAAACTTACATGCTAAAATGCATTCAAAACCATAAAGTCCACAGAGAATGTCTAGAAAACACAAACACACACAGAGGCTGAAGCAAAATCTCGGATTGAGATAGCTAAAAATCACCAGATATCTTTGTTTTCATCCAGGAGTATCTGGACAAATTGTTGTCGTTTTGAAGTTAGTTTAAACAAAAAATCACGGTGGAAGTGGTTTTGGAGTAAAGCACAATCTTCCTGTAAGGCAAATGCATCCAATGTCATGTTTACATAAAGAAATATCATGTTTTCTCAGGTTTCTGAAGCTTTCTTCCTAGAAAACTCGAATGAGTGGAGGATTTGACTCCAGGTGGAACCAATTAGCCTTTGGCAGCTAAAAACAAAACTTTACATGCTAAAATGCATTCCAAACCGTAAAGTCCATAGAGAATGTCCAGAAAACACAAACACACACAGAGGCTGTAGCAAGATCTGGGATTGAGATAGCCACAACACACCAGATAGTTTTGTTTTCATCCAGGAGTACTGGACAAATTGATGTACTTTGAAGTCAAATTAACCAAAAAATCACCGTGAAAGGGGTTTTGGGGAAAAGCACAATCTTCCTGTTCGGCAAATGCATCCAATGTCATGTTTACAGAAAGAAATGACATGTTTTCTCAGGTTTCTGAAGCTTTCTTCCTCGAAAACTTGAATGTGTGGAGGATTTGACTCCATGTGGAACCAATTAGCGTTTGCCAGCAGAAAACAAAAAGGGTCCTGCTAAAACGCATTCAAAACCGTAAATTCCATAGAGAATGTCCAGAAAACACAAACACACACAGAGGCTGTCGCAAGCTCTGGGATTGAGATAGCTAAAAATCACCAGATATCTTTGTTTTCATCCTGGAGTATCTGGAAAAATTGTTGTAGTTTTGAAGTGAAATTTAACCAAAAATCATTGTGAAAGTGGTTTTGGGGAAAAGCACAATCTTCCTGTTCGGCAAATGCACCCAATGTCATGTTTACAGAAAGAAATATCATGTTTTCTCAGGTTTCTGAATCTTTCTTCCTAGAAAACTCGAATGTGTGGAGGATTTGACTCCAGGTGGAACCGATTAGCGTTTGGCAGCTAAAAACAAAAACTTACATGCTAAAATGCATTCAAAACCGTAAAGTCCATAGCGAATGTCCAGAAAACACAAACACAAACAGAGGCTGTAGCAAGATCTGGGATTGAGATAGCCAAAACACACCAGATAGTTTTGTTTTCATCCAGCAGTATCTGGACAAATTGTTGTGGATTTCGGGTGAAATTTAACAAAAATCACCGTGAAAGTGGTTTTGGAGAAAAGCACAGTCTTCCTGTTCGGCAAATGCATCCAATGTCATGTTTACAGAAAGAAATATCATGTTTTCTCAGGTTTCTGGAGCTTTCTTCCTAGAAAACTCGAATGTGTGGAGGATTTGACTGCAGGTGGAACCGATTAGCGTTTGGCAGCTAAAAACAAAAACTTAAATGCTAAAATGCATTCATAACTTTCAAGTCAATAGAAAATGTCCAGAAAAAAACAAATAAATACAGAGGCTGTAGCAAGATCTGGGATTGAGATAGCCACAACACACCAGATAGTTTTGTTTTCATCCAGGAGTATCTGGACAAATTGTTGTAGTTTTGAAGTAAAATTTAATCAAAAAATCACCGTGAAAGTGGTTTTGCAGAAAAGCACAATCTTCCTGTTCGGCAAATGCATCCAATGTCATGTTTACAGAAAGAAATGACATGTTTTCTCAGGTTTCTGAAGCTTTCTTCCTAGAAAACTCGAATGTGTGGAGGATTTTACTCCATGTGGAACCAATTAGCGTTTGCCAGCAGAAAACAAAAAGGGTCCTGCTAAAACGCATTGAAAACCGTAAATTCCATAGAGAATGTCCAGAGAACACAAACACACACAGAGGCTGTAGCAAGCTCTGGGATTGAGATAGCTAAAAATCACCAGATATCTTTGTTTTCATCCAGGAGTATCTGGACAAATTTTTTTAGTTTAGAAGTGAAATTTAACAAAAATCACGGTGAAAGTGGTTTTGGAGAAAAGCCCAATCTTCCTGTTCGGCAAATGCATCCAATGTCATGTTTACAGAAGGAAATATTATGTTTTCTCAGGTTTCTGAAGCTTTCTTCCTAGAAAACTCGAATGTGTGGAGGATTTGACTCCAGGTGGAACCAATTAGCGTTTTCCAGCAGAAAACAAAAAGGGTCCTTGCTAAAATGCATTCAAAACCGTAAAGTCCATAGAGAATGTCCAGAAAACACAAACACACACAGAGGCTTTAGCAAGATCTGGGATTGAGATAGCCACAACACTCCAGATAGTTTTGTTTTCATCCAGGAGTATCTGGACAAATTGTTGTAGTTTTGAAGTGAAATGTAAGCAAAAAATCACCGTGAACGTGGTTTTGAAGAAAAGCACAATTTTCCTGTTCTGCAAATGCAACCAATGTCATGTTTACAGAAAGAAATATCATGTTTTCTCAGGTTTCTGAAGCTTTCTTCCTAGAAAACTCGAATGTGTGTCGGATTTGATTCCAGGTGGAACCAATTAGCGTTTGGCAGCTAAAAACAAAAACTTACATGCTAAAATGCATTCAAAACCGTAAAGTCCATGAAGAATGTCCAGAAAACACAAACACAGAGGCTGTAGCAAGATCTGGGATTGAGATAGCTAAAAATCACCAGATAGTTTTGTTTTCATCAAGGAGTATCTGGACAAATTGTTGTAGTTTTGAAGTGAAATTTAACCAAAAAATCACCGTGAACGTGGTTTTGAAGAAAAGCACAATCTTCCTGTTCAGCAAAAGCATCCAATGTCATGTTTACAAATACAAATATCATGTTTTCTCAGTTTTCTGGAGCTTTCTTCCTAGAAAACTCGAATGTGTGGAGGATTTGACTCCAGGTGGAACCAATTAGCGTTTGGCAGCTAAAAATAAAACCTTACATACTAAAATGCATTCAAAACCGTAAAGTCCATAGCGAATGTCCAGAAAACACAAACACACTGAGGCTGTAGCAAGATCTGGGATTGAGATAGCCACAACACACCAGATAGTTTTGTTTTCATCCAGGAGTATCTGGACAAATTGTTGTGGATTTTGGGTGATATTTAACAAAAATCACCGTGAACGTGGTTTTGCCCAAAAGCACAATCTTCCTGTTCGGCCAGTGCATCCAATGTCATGATTACAAATACAAATATCATGTTTTCTCAGGTTTCTGAAGCTTTCTTCCTAGAAAACTCGAATGTGTGTCGGATTTGATTCCAGGTGGAACCAATTAGCGTATGGCAGCTAAAAACAAAAACTTACATGCTAAAATGCATTCAAAACTTTCAAGTCCATAGAGAATTCCAGATAACACAAACAAACACAGAGGCTGTAGCAAGATCTGGGATTGAGATAGCCACAACACACCAGATAGTTTTGTTTTCATCCAGGAGTATCTGGACAAATTGTTGTAGTTTTGCAGTGAAATTTAACCAAAAAATCACGGTGAAAGTGGTTTTGGAGAAAAGCACAATCTTCCTGTTCGGCAATTGCATCCAATGTCATGTTTACGAAAGAAATATCATGTTTTCTCAGGTTTCTGGAGCTTTCTTCCTAGAAAACTCGAATGTGTGGAGGATTTGACTCCAGGTGGAACCAATTAGCGTTTGGCAGCTAAAAACAAAACCTTACATGCTAAAATGCATTCAAAACTGTAAAGTCCATAGAGAATGTCCAGAAAACACAAACACACACAGAGGCTGTAGCAAGATCTGGGATTGAGATAGCCACAACACACCAGATAGTTTTGTTTTCATCCAGGAGTATCTGGACAAATTGTAGTAGTTTCGAAGTGAAATTTAACCAAAAAATCACCGTGAAAGTGGTTTTGGAGAAAAGCACAATTTTCCTGTTTGGCAAATGCATCCAATGTCATGTTTGCAGAAAGAAATATCATGTTTTCTCAGGTTTCTGAAGCTTTCTTCCTAGAAAACTCGAATGTGTGGAGGATTTGACTCCAGGTGGAACCAATTAGCGTTTGCCAGCAGAAAACAAATGGGTCCTGCTAAAATGCATTCAAAACCTTAAAGTCCATAGAGAATGTCCAGAAAACACAAACACACACAGAGGCTGTAGCAATATCTATGTTTGAGATAGCTACAAATCAGTAGATAGTTTTGTTTTCATCCAGAAGAATCTGGACAAATTGTTGTAGTTTTGAAGTGAAATTTAACCAAAAAATCACGGTGAACGTGGTTTTGAAGAAAAGCACAATCTTCCTGTTCAGCAAAAGCATCCAATGTCATGCTTACAAACACAAATATCATGTTTTCTCAGGTTTCTGGAGCTTTCTTCCTTGAAAACTCGAATGTGTGGAGGATTTGACTCCAGGTGGAAACAATTAGCGTTTGGCAGGTAAAAACAAAACCTTACGTGCTAAAATGCATTCAAAACCGTAAAGTCCATAGAGATTGTCCAGAAAACACAAACACACATAGAGGCTGTAGCAAGATCTGGGATTGAGATAGCTAAATATCACCAGATATCTTTGTTTTCATCCAGGAGTATCTGGACAAATTGTTGTCGTTTTGAAGTGAAATTTAACCAAAAAATCACCGTGAAAGTGGTTTTGGGGAAAAGCACAATCTTCCTGTTTGGCAAATGCATGCAATGTCATGTTTACAAATACAAATATCATGTTTTCTCAGGTTTCTGGAGCTTTCTTCCTAGAAAACTCGAATGTGTGGAGGATTTGACTCCAGGTGGAACCAATTAGCGTTTGCCAGCAGAAAACAAATGGGTCCTGCTAAAATGCATTCAAAACGGTAAAGTCCATAGAGAATGTCCAGAAAACAAAAACAAACACAGAGGCTGTAGCACGATCTGGGATTGAGATAGCTACAAATCAGCAGATAGTTTTGTTTTCATCCAGGAGTATCTGGACAAGTTGTTGTGGATTTCGGGTGAAATTTAACCAAAAAATCACCGTGAACGTGGTTTTGGAGAAAAGCACAATCTTCCTGTTCGGCAAATGCATCCAATGTCATGCTTACAGAAAGAAATATCATGTTTTCTCAGGTTTCTGGAGCTTTCTTCCTAGAAAACTCGAATGTGTGGAGGATTTGACTCCAGGTGGAACCAATTTGTGTTTGACAGCTAAAAACAAAACCTTACATGCTAAAATACATTCAAAACTGTAAAGTCCATAGAGATTGTCCAGAAAACACAAACACACACAGAGGCTGTAGCAAGATCTGGGACTGAGATAGCCACAACACACCAGATAGTTTTGTTTTCATCCAGGAGTATCTGGACAAATTGTTGTAGTTTTGAAGTGAAATTTAACCAAAAAATCACCGTGAAATTGGTTTTGGGGAAAAGCACAATCTTCCTGTTCGGCAAATGCATCCAATGTCATGTTTAAAAATACAAATGTCATGTTTTCTCAGGTTTCTGAAGCTTTCTTCCTAGAAAACTCGAATGTGTGGAGGATTTGACTCCAAGTGGAACCAATTAGCGTTTGCCAGCAGAAAACAAAAATGGTCCTGCTAAAATGCAATCTAAACCGTAATGTCCATAGAGAATGTCCAGAAAACACAAACAGACACAGAGGCTGTAGCAAGATCTGGGATTGAGATAGCCACAACACACCAGATAGTTTTGTTTTCATCCAGGAGTATCTGGACAAATGGTTGTAGTTTTGAAGTGAAATTTAACCAGAAATCAAAGTGAAAGTGGTTTTTTAGAAAAGCACAATCTTGCTGTTCGTCAAATGCATCCAATGTCATGTTTACAGAAAGAAATATCGTGTTTTCTCAGGTTTCTGAAGCTTTCTTCCTAGAAAACTCGAATGTATGGAGGATTTGACTCCAGGTGGAACCAATTAGCGTTTGGCAGCTAAAAACAAAAACTTACTTGGTAAAATGCATTCAAAACCGTAAGTCCATAGAGAATGTCCAGAAAACACAAACAGACACAGAGGCTGTAGCAAGATCTGGGACTGAGGTAGCCACAAAACACCAGATAGTTTTGTTTTCATCCAGGAGTACTGGACAAATTGTTGTACTTTGAAGTCAAATTAACCAAAAAATCACCGTGAAAGGCTTTTGTGGAAAAGCACAATCTTCCTGTTCGGCAAATGCATCCAATGTCATGTTTACAGAAAGAAATGACATGTTTTCTCAGGTTTCTGAAGATTTCTTCCTAGAAAACTTGAATGTGTAGAGGATTTGACTCCAGGTGGAACCAATTAGCGTTTGCCAGCAGAAAACAAAAAGGGTCCTGCTAAAACGCATTCAAAACCGTAAATTCCATAGAGAATGTCCAGAAAACACAAACACACACAGAGGCTGTAGCAAGCTCTGGGATTGAGATAGCCACAGAACACCAGATAGATTTGTTTTCATCAAGGAGTATCTGGACAAATTGTTGTAGTTTTGAAGTGAAATTTAACCGAAAAATCACCGTGAAAGTGGTTTTGGAGAAAAGCACATTCTTCCTGTTCGGCAAATGCATCCAATGTCATGTTTACAGAAAGAAATATCATGTTTTCTCAGGTTTCTGAAGCTTTCTTCCTAGAAAAATCGAATGAGTGGGGGATTTGACTCCAGGTGGAACCAATTAGCGTTTGGCAGCTAAAAACAAATCCTTACATGGTAAAATGCATTCAAAACTGTAAGTCCATAGAGAATGTCCAGAAAACACAAACACACACAGAGGCTGTCGCAAGCTCTGGGATTGAGATAGCTAAAAATCACCAGATATCTTTGTTTTCATCCTGGAGTATCTGGACAAATTGTTGTAGTTTTGAAGTGAAATTTAACCAAAAATCATTGTGAAAGTGGTTTTGGGGAAAAGCACAGTCTTCCTGTTCGGCAAATGCATCCAATGTCATGTTTACAGAAAGAAATATCATGTTTTCTCAGGTTTCTGGAGCTTTCTTCCTAGAAAACTCGAATGTGTGGAGGATTTGACTGCAGGTAGAACCGATTAGCGTTTGGCAGCTAAAAACAAAAACTTAAATGCTAAAATGCATTCATAACTTTCAAGTCAATAGAAAATGTCCAGAAAAAACAAATAAATACAGAGGCTGTAGCAAGATCTGGGATTGAGATAGCCACAACACACCAGATAGTTTTGTTTTCATTCAGGAGTATCTGGACAAATTGTTGTAGTTTTGAAGTAAAATTTAATCAAAAAATCACCGTGAAAGTGGTTTTGCAGAAAAGCACAATCTTCCTGTTCGGCAAATGCATCCAATGTCATGTTTACAAATGCAAATGTCATATTTTCTCAGGTTTCTGAAGCTTTCTTCCTAGAAAACTCGAATGTGTGGAGGATTTGACTCCAGGTGGAACCAATTAGCGTTTGGCAGCTAAAAACAAAACTTTACATGCTAAAATGCATTCAAAACCGTAAAGTCCATAGAGAGTGTCCAGAAAACACAAACACACACAGAGGCTGTAGCAAGCTCTGGGACTGAGATAGCTAAAAATCACCAGATATCTTTGTTTCATCCTGGAGTATCTGGACAAATTGTTGTAGTTTTGAAGTGAAATTAACCAAAAAATCACCGTGAAAGGGGTTTTGGGGAAAAGCACAATCTTCCTGTTCGGCAAATGCATCCAATGTCATGTTTACAGAAAGAAATGACATGTTTTCTCAGGTTTCTGAAGCTTTCTTCCTAGAAAACTCGAATGTGTGGAGGATTTTACTCCATGTGGAACCAATTAGCGTTTGCCAGCAGAAAACAAAAAGGGTCCTGCTAAAACGCATTGAAAACCGTAAATTCCATAGAGAATGTCCAGAGAACACAAACACACACAGAGGCTGTAGCAAGCTCTGGGATTGAGATAGCTAAAAATCACCAGATATCTTTGTTTTCATCCAGGAGTATCTGGACAAATTTTTTTAGTTTAGAAGTGAAATTTAACAAAAATCAAGGTGAAAGTGGTTTTGAAGAAAAGCCCAATCTTCCTGTTCGGCAAATGCATCCAATGTCATGTTTACAGAAGGAAATATTATGTTTTCTCAGGTTTCTGAAGCTTTCTTCCTAGAAAACTCGAATGTGTGGAGGATTTGACTTCAGGTGGAACCAATTAGCGTTTGCAAGCTAAAAACAAAACCTTACATGCCAAAATGCATTCAAAACCGTAAAGTCCATAGAGAATGTCCAGAGAACACAAAGACACACAGAGGCTGTAGGAAGATCTGGGATTGAGATAGCCACAACACACCGGATAGTTTTGTTTTCATCCAGGAGTACTGGACAAATTGTTGTACTTTGAAGTCAAATTAACGAAAAATCACCGTGAAAGTGGTTTTGGAGAAAAGCACAATCTTCCTGTTCGGCAAATGCATCCAATGTCATGTTTACAGAAAGAAATGACATGTTTTCTCAGGTTTCTGAAGCTTTCTGCCTAGAAAACTTGAATGTGTGGAGGATTTGACTCCATGTGGAACCAATTAGTGTTTGCCAGCAGAAAACAAAAAGGGTCCTGCTAAAACGCATTCAAAACCGTAAATTCCATAGAGAATGTCCAGAAAACACAAACAGACACAGAGGCTGTAGCAAGATCTGGGATTGAGATATCCACAACACACCAGATAGTTTTGTTTTCATCCAGGAGTACTGGACAAATTGTTGTACTTTGAAGTCAAATTAACCAAAAAATCACCGTGAAAGGCTTTTGTGGAAAAGCACAATCTTCCTGTTCGGCAAATGCATCCAATGTCATGTTTACAGAAAGAAATGACATGTTTTCTCAGGTTTCTGAAGATTTCTTCCTAGAAAACTTGAATGTGTAGAGGATTTGACTCCAGGTGGAACCAATTAGCGTTTGCCAGCAGAAAACAAAAAGGGTCCTGCTAAAACGCATTCAAAACCGTAAATTCCATAGGGAATGTCCAGAAAACACAAACACACACAGAGGCTGTAGCAAGCTCTGGGATTGAGATAGCCACAGAACACCAGATAGATTTGTTTTCATGCAGGAGTATCTGGACAAATTGTTGTAGTTTTGAAGTGAAATTTAACCGAAAAATCACCGTGAAAGTGGTTTTGGAGAAAAGCACATTCTTCCTGTTCGGCAAATGCTTTCAATGTCATGTTTACAGAAAGAAATATCATGTTTTCTCAGGTTTCTGAAGCTTTCTTCCTAGAAAAATCGAATGAGTGGAGGATTTGACTCCAGGTGGAACCAATTAGCGTTTGGCAGCTAAAAACAAATCCTTACATGGTAAAATGCATTCAAAACTGTAAGTCCATAGAGAATGTCCAGAAAACACAAACACACACAGAGGCTTTAGCAATATCTGGGATGTAGATAGCCACAACACACCAGATAGTTTTGTTTTCATCCCGGAGTATCTGGACAAATTGTTGTAGTTTTAAAGTGAAATTTAACCAAAAAATCACCGTGAAAGTGGTTTTGGGGAAAAGCACAATCTTCCTGTTCGGCAAATGCATCCAATGTCATGTTTACAGAAAGAAATATCATGTTTTCTCAGGTTTCTGAAGCTTTCTTCCTAGAAAACTCGAATGTGTGGAGGATTTGACTCCAGGTGGAACCAATTCGCGTTTGCCAGCTAAAAACAGAAACTTACATGCTAAAATGAATTCAAAACCTTAAACTCCATAGAAAATGTGCAGGAAATACAAACACAGAGGCTGTAGCAAGATCTGGGATTGAGATAGCCACAACACACCAGATAGTTTTGTTTTCATCCAGGATTATCTGGACAAAATGTTGTAGTTTTGAAGTGAAATTTAACCAAAAAATCACCGTGAAAGTGGTTTTGGAGAAAAGCACAATCTTCCTGTTCGGCAAATGCATCCAATGTCATGTTTACAGAAAGAAATATCCTGTTTTCTCAGGTTTCTGAAGCTTTCTTCCTAGAAAACTCAAATGTGTGGACGATTTGACTCCAGGTGGAACCAATTAGCGTTTGGCAGCTAAAAACAAAAACTTACTTGGTAAAATGCATTCAAAACCGTAAAGTCCATAGAGAATGTCCAGAAAACACAAACAGACACAGAGGCTGTAGCAAGATCTGGGATTGAGATAGCCACAACACACCAGATAGTTTTGTTTTCATCCAGGAGTATCTGGACAAATTGTTGTAGTTTTGAAGTGAAATTTAACCAAAAAATCACCGTGAAAGTGGTTTTGGAGAAAAGCACAATCTTCCTGTTCGGCAAATGCATCCAATGTCATGTTTACAGAAAGAAATATCCTGTTTTCTCACGTTTCTGAAGCTTTCTTCCTAGAAAACTCGAATTTGTGGAGGATTTGACTCCAGGTGGAACCAATTAGCGTTTGGCAGCTAAAAACAAAAACTTACATGCTAAAATGAATTCACAACCTTAAACTCCATAGAGAATGTGCAGGAAACACAAACACAGAGGCTGTAGCAAGATCTGGGATTGAGATAGCCACAATACACCAGATAGATTTGTTTTCATCCAGGAGTATCTGGACAAATTTTTTTAGTTTAGAAGTGAAATTTAACAAAAATCACGGTGAAAGTGGTTTTGGAGAAAAGCCCAATCTTCCTGTTCGGCAAATGCATCCAATGTCATGTTTACAGAAGGAAATATTATGTTTTCTCAGGTTTCTGAAGCTTTCTTCCTAGAAAACTCGAATGTGTGGAGGATTTGACTTCAGGTGGAATCAATTAGCGTTTGCCAGCTAAAAACAAAACCTTACATGCCAAAATGCATTCAAAACTGTAAAGTCCATAGAGAATGTCCAGAAAATACAAAGACACACAGAGGCTGTAGGAAGATCTGGGATTGAGATAGCCACAACACACCGGATAGTTTTGTTTTCATCCAGGAGTACTGGACAAATTGTTGTACTTTGAAGTCAAATTAACGAAAAAATCACCGTGAAAGTGGTTTTGGAGAAAAGCACAATCTTCCTGTTCGGCAAATGCATCCAATGTCATGTTTACAGAAAGAAATATCATGTTTTCTCAGGTTTCTGAAGCTTTCTTCCTAGAAAACTTGAATGTGTGGAGGATTTGACTCCAGGTGGAACCAATTAGCGTTTGCCAGCAGAAAACAAAAAGGGTCCTGCTAAAACGCATTCAAAACCGTGAATTCCATAGAGAATGTCCAGAAAACACAAACACACACAGAGGCTGTAGTAAGATCTGGGATTGAGATAGCCACAACACACCAGATAGATTTGTTTTCATCCAGGAGTATCTGGACAAATTTTTTTAGTTTAGAAGTGAAATTTAACAAAAATCACGGTGAAAGTGGTTTTGGAGAAAAGCACAATCTTCCTGTTCGGCAAATGCATCCAATGTCATGTTTACAGAAGGAAATATTATGTTTTCTCAGGTTTCTGAAGCTTTCTTCCTAGAAAACTCGAATTTGTGGAGGATTTGACTCCAGGTGGAACCAATTAGCGTTTGCCAGCTAAAAACAAAACCTTACATGCTAAAATGCATTCAAAACCGTAAAGTCCATAGAGAATGGCCAGAAAACACAAACAGACACAGAGGCTGTAGCAAGATCTGGGAATGAGATAGCCACAACACACCAGATAGTTTTGTTTTCATCCAGGAGTACTGGACAAATTGTTGTACTTTGAAGTCAAATTAACCAAATAATCACAATGAAAGGCTTTTGTGGAAAAGCACAATCTTCCTGTTCGGCAAATGCATCCAATGTCATGTTTACAGAAAGAAATGACATGTTTTCTCAGGTTTCTGAAGCTTTCTTCCTAGAAAACTTGAATGTGTGGAGGATTTGACTCCAGGTGGAACCAATTAGCGTTTGGCAGCTAAAAACAAAACTTTACGTGCTAAAATGCATTCAAAACCGTAAAGTCCATAGAGAATGGACAGAAAACACAAACACACACAGAGGCTGTAGCAAGATCTGGGATTGAGATAGCCACAACACACCAGATAGTTTTGTTTTCATCCAGGAGTACTGGACAAATTGTTGTACTTTGAAGTCAAATTAACCAAAAAATCACAATGAAAGGCTTTTGTGGAAAAGCACAATCTTCCTGTTCGGCAAATGCATCCAATGTCATGTTTACAGAAAGAAATGACATGTTTTCTCAGGTTTCTGAAGCTTTCTTCCTAGAAAACTTGAATGTGTGGAGGATTTGACTCCAGGTGGAACCAATTAGCGTTTGCCAGCAGAAAACAAAAAGGGTCCTGCTAAAACGCATTCAAAACCGTGAATTCCATAGAGAATGTCCAGAAAACACAAACACACACAGAGGCTGTAGCAAGATCTGGGATTGAGATAGCCACAACACACCAGATAGTTTTGTTTTCATCCAGGAGTATCTGGACAAATTGTTGTAGTTTTGAAGTGAAATTTAACCAAAAAATCAACGTGAAAGTGGTTTTGGGAAAAGCACAATCTTCCTATTCGCCAAATGCATCCAATGTCATGTTTACAGAAAGAAATATCATGTTTTCTCAGGTTTCTGAAGCTTTCTTCCTAGAAAACTCGAATGTGGGGAGGATTTGACTCCAGGTGGAACCAATTAGCGTTTTCCAGCAGAAAACAAAAAGGGTCCTTGCTAAAATGCATTCAAAACCGTAAAGTCCATAGAGAATGTCCAGAAAACACAAACACACACAGAGGCTTTAGCAAGATCTGGGATTGAGATAGCCACAACACTCCAGATAGTTTTGTTTTCATCCAGGAGTATCTGGACAAATTGTTGTAGTTTTGAAGTGAAATGTAAGCAAAAAATCACCGTGAACGTGGTTTTGAAGAAAAGCACAATTTTCCTGTTTGGCAAATGCAACCAATGTCATGTTTACAGAAAGAAATATCATGTTTTCTCAGGTTTCTGAAGCTTTCTTCCTAGAAAACTCGAATGTGTGGAGGATTTGACTCCAGGTGGAACCAATTAGCGTTTGGCAGCTAAAAACAAAAACTTACATGCTAAAATGCATTCAATACCGTAAAGTCCATGAAGAATGTCCAGAAAACACAAACACAGAGGCTGTAGCAAGATCTGGGATTGAGATAGCTAAAAATCACCAGATAGTTTTGTTTTCATCAAGGAGTATCTGGACAAATTGTTGTAGTTTGGAAGTGAAATTTAACCAAAAAATCACCGTGAACGTGGTTTTGAAGAAAAGCACAATCTTCCTGTTCAGCAAAAGCATCCAATGTCATGTTTACAAATACAAATATCATGTTTTCTCAGTTTTCTGGAGCTTTCTTCCTAGAAAACTCGAATGTGTGGAGGATTTGACTCCAGGTGGAACCAATTAGCGTTTGGCAGGTAAAAATAAAACCTTACATACTAAAATGCATTCAAAACCGTAAAGTCCATAGCGAATGTCCAGAAAACACAAACACACTGAGGCTGTAGCAAGATCTGGGATTGAGATAGCCACAACACACCAGATAGTTTTGTTTTCATCCAGGAGTATCTGGACAAATTGTTGTGGATTTTGGGTGATATTTAACAAAAATCACCGTGAACGTGGTTTTGCCCAAAAGCACAATCTTCCTGTTCGGCCAGTGCATCCAATGTCATGATTACAAATACAAATATCATGTTTTCTCAGGTTTCTGAAGCTTTCTTCCTAGAAAACTCGAATGTGTGTCGGATTTGATTCCAGGTGGAACCAATTAGCTTATGGCAGCTAAAAACAAAAACTTACATGCTAAATTGCATTCAAAACTTTCAAGTCCATAGAGAATGTCCAGATAACACAAACAAACACAGAGGCTGTAGCAAGATCTGGGATTGAGATAGCCACAACACACCAGATAGTTTTGTTTTCATCCAGGAGTATCTGGACAAATTGTTGTAGTTTTGCAGTGAAATTTAACCAAAAAATCACGGTGAAAGTGGTTTTGGAGAAAAGCACAATCTTCCTGTTCGGCAATTGCATCCAATGTCATGTTTACGAAAGAAATATCATGTTTTCTCAGGTTTCTGGAGCTTTCTTCCTAGAAAACTCGAATGTGTGGAGGATTTGACTCCAGGTGGAACCAATTAGCGTTTGGCAGCTAAAAACAAAACCTTACATGCTAAAATGCATTCAAAACTGTAAAGTCCATAGAGAATGTCCAGAAAACACAAACACACACAGAGGCTGTAGCAAGATCTATGTTTGAGATAGCTAAAAATCACCAGATAGTTTTGTTTTCATCCAGGAGTATCTGGACAAATTGTAGTAGTTTCGAAGTGAAATTTAACCAAAAAATCACCGTGAAAGTGGTTTTGGAGAATAGCACAATCTTCCTGTTCGGCAAATGCATCCAATGTCATGTTTACAGAAAGAAATATCATGTTTTCTCAGGTTTCTGAAGCTTTCTTCCTAGAAAACTCGAATGTGTGGAGGATTTGACTCCAGGTGGAACCAATTCGCGTTTGCCAGCTAAAAACAGAAACTTACATGCTAAAATGAATTCAAAACCTTAAACTCCATAGAAAATGTGCAGGAAATACAAACACAGAGGCTGTAGCAAGATCTGGGATTGAGATAGCCACAACACACCAGATAGTTTTGTTTTCATCCAGGAGTATCTGGACAAATTGTTGTAGTTTTGAAGTGAAATTTAACCAAAAAATCACCGTGAAAGTGATTTTGGGGAAAAGCACAATCTTCCTGTTCGGCAAATGCACCCAATGTCATGTTTACAGAAAGAAATATCCTGTTTTCTCACGTTTCTGAAGCTTTCTTCCTAGAAAACTCAAATGTGTGGACGATTTGACTCCAGGTGGAACCAATTAGCGTTTGGCAGCTAAAAACAAAAACTTACTTGGTAAAATGCATTCAAAACCGTAAAGTCCATAGAGAATGTCCAGAAAACACAAACAGACACAGAGGCTGTAGCAAGATCTGGGATTGAGATAGCCACAACACACCAGATAGTTTTGTTTTCATCCAGGAGTATCTGGACAAATTGTTGTAGTTTTGAAGTGAAATTTAACCAAAAAATCACCGTGAAAGTGGTTTTGGAGAAAAGCACAATCTTCCTGTTCGGCAAATGCATCCAATGTCATGTTTACAGAAAGAAATATCCTGTTTTCTCACGTTTCTGAAGCTTTCTTCCTAGAAAACTCGAATTTGTGGAGGATTTGACTCCAGGTGGAACCAATTAGCGTTTGGCAGCTAAAAACAAAAACTTACATGCTAAAATGAATTCACAACCTTAAACTCCATAGAGAATGTGCAGGAAACACAAACACAGAGGCTGTAGCAAGATCTGGGATTGAGATAGCCACAATACACCAGATAGATTTGTTTTCATCCAGGAGTATCTGGACAAATTTTTTTAGTTTAGAAGTGAAATTTAACAAAAATCACGGTGAAAGTGGTTTTGGAGAAAAGCCCAATCTTCCTGTCCGGCAAATGCATCCAATGTCATGTTTACAGAAGGAAATATTATGTTTTCTCAGGTTTCTGAAGCTTTCTTCCTAGAAAACTCGAATGTGTGGAGGATTTGACTTCAGGTGGAATCAATTAGCGTTTGCCAGCTAAAAACAAAACCTTACATGCCAAAATGCATTCAAAACCGTAAAGTCCATAGAGAATGTCCAGAAAATACAAAGACACACAGAGGCTGTAGGAAGATCTGGGATTGAGATAGCCACAACACACCGGATAGTTTTGTTTTCATCCAGGAGTACTGGACAAATTGTTGTACTTTGAAGTCAAATTAACGAAAAAATCACCGTGAAAGTGGTTTTGGAGAAAAGCACAATCTTCCTGTTCGGCAAATGCATCCAATGTCATGTTTACAGAAAGAAATGACATGTTTTCTCAGGTTTCTGAAGCTTTCTTCCTAGAAAACTTGAATGTGTGGAGGATTTGACTCCAGGTGGAACCAATTAGCGTTTGCCAGCAGAAAACAAAAAGGGTCCTGCTAAAACGCATTCAAAACCGTGAATTCCATAGAGAATGTCCAGAAAACACAAACACACACAGAGGCTGTAGTAAGATCTGGGATTGAGATAGCCACAACACACCAGATAGATTTGTTTTCATCCAGGAGTATCTGGACAAATTTTTTTAGTTTAGAAGTGAAATTTAATCCAAAAATCACCGTGAAAGTGGTTTTGGAGAAAAGCACAATCTTCCTGTTCGGCAAATGCATCCAATGTCATGTTTACAGAAGGAAATATTATGTTTTCTCAGGTTTCTGAAGCTTTCTTCCTAGAAAACTCGAATTTGTGGAGGATTTGACTCCAGGTGGAACCAATTAGCATTTGCCAGCTAAAAACAAAACCTTACATGCTAAAATGCATTCAAAACCGTAAAGTCCATAGAGAATGGCCAGAAAACACAAACAGACACAGAGGCTGTAGCAAGATCTGGGATTGAGATAGCCACAACACACCAGATAGTTTTGTTTTCATCCAGGAGTATCTGGACAAATTGTTGTAGTTTTGAAGTGAAATTTAACCAAAAAATCACCGTGAAAGTGGTTTTGGAGAAAAGCACAATCTTCCTGTTCGGCAAATGCATCCAATGTCATGTTTACAGAAAGAAATATCCTGTTTTCTCACGTTTCTGAAGCTTTCTTCCTAGAAAACTCGAATTTGTGGAGGATTTGACTCCAGGTGGAACCAATTAGCGTTTGGCAGCTAAAAACAAAAACTTACATGCTAAAATGAATTCACAACCTTAAACTCCATAGAGAATGTGCAGGAAACACAAACACAGAGGCTGTAGCAAGATCTGGGATTGAGATAGCCACAATACACCAGATAGATTTGTTTTCATCCAGGAGTATCTGGACAAATTTTTTTAGTTTAGAAGTGAAATTTAACAAAAATCACGGTGAAAGTGGTTTTGGAGAAAAGCCCAATCTTCCTGTCCGGCAAATGCATCCAATGTCATGTTTACAGAAGGAAATATTATGTTTTCTCAGGTTTCTGAAGCTTTCTTCCTAGAAAACTCGAATGTGTGGAGGATTTGACTTCAGGTGGAATCAATTAGCGTTTGCCAGCTAAAAACAAAAAGGGTCCTGCTAAAACGCATTCAAAACCGTGAATTCCATAGAGAATGTCCAGAAAACACAAACAGACACAGAGGCTGTAGCAAGATCTGGGATTGAGATAGCCACAACACACCAGATAGTTTTGTTTTCATCCAGGAGTACTGGACAAATTGTTGTACTTTGAAGTCAAATTAACCAAATAATCACAATGAAAGGCTTTTGTGGAAAAGCACAATCTTCCTGTTCGGCAAATGCATCCAATGTCATGTTTACAGAAAGAAATGACATGTTTTCTCAGGTTTCTGAAGCTTTCTTCCTAGAAAACTTGAATGTGTGGAGGATTTGACTCCAGGTGGAACCAATTAGCGTTTGGCAGCTAAAAACAAAACCTTACATGCTAAAATGCATTCAAAACCGTAAAGTCCATAGAGAATGGACAGAAAACACAAACACACACAGAGGCTGTAGCAAGATCTGGGATTGAGATAGCCACAACACACCAGATAGTTTTGTTTTCATCCAGGAGTACTGGACAAATTGTTGTACTTTGAAGTCAAATTAACCAAAAAATCACAATGAAAGGCTTTTGTGGAAAAGCACAATCTTCCTGTTCGGCAAATGCATCCAATGTCATGTTTACAGAAAGAAATGACATGTTTTCTCAGGTTTCTGAAGCTTTCTTCCTAGAAAACTTGAATGTGTGGAGGATTTGACTCCAGGTGGAACCAATTAGCGTTTGCCAGCAGAAAACAAAAAGGGTCCTGCTAAAACGCATTCAAAACCGTGAATTCCATAGAGAATGTCCAGAAAACACAAACACACACAGAGCCTGTAGCAAGATCTGGGATTGAGATAGCCACAACACACCAGATAGTTTTGTTTTCATCCAGGAGTATCTGGACAAATTGTTGTAGTTTTGAAGTGAAATTTAACCAAAAAATCAACGTGAAAGTGGTTTTGGGAAAAGCACAATCTTCCGATTCGCCAAATGCATCCAATGTCATGTTTACAGAAAGAAATATCATGTTTTCTCAGGTTTCTGAAGCTTTCTTCCTAGAAAACTCGAATGTGGGGAGGATTTGACTCCAGGTGGAACCAATTAGCGTTTTCCAGCAGAAAACAAAAAGGGTCCTTGCTAAAATGCATTCAAAACCGTAAAGTCCATAGAGAATGTCCAGAAAACACAAACACACACAGAGGCTTTAGCAAGATCTGGGATTGAGATAGCCACAACACTCCAGATAGTTTTGTTTTCATCCAGGAGTATCTGGACAAATTGTTGTAGTTTTGAAGTGAAATGTAAGCAAAAAATCACCGTGAACGTGGTTTTGAAGAAAAGCACAATTTTCCTGTTTGGCAAATGCAACCAATGTCATGTTTACAGAAAGAAATATCATGTTTTCTCAGGTTTCTGAAGCTTTCTTCCTAGAAAACTCGAATGTGTGGAGGATTTGACTCCAGGTGGAACCAATTAGCGTTTGGCAGCTAAAAACAAAAACTTACATGCTAAAATGCATTCAAAACCGTAAAGTCCATGAAGAATGTCCAGAAAACACAAACACAGAGGCTGTAGCAAGATCTGGGATTGAGATAGCTAAAAATCACCAGATAGTTTTGTTTTCATCAAGGAGTATCTGGACAAATTGTTGTAGTTTGGAAGTGAAATTTAACCAAAAAATCACCGTGAACGTGGTTTTGAAGAAAAGCACAATCTTCCTGTTCAGCAAAAGCATCCAATGTCATGTTTACAAATACAAATATCATGTTTTCTCAGTTTTCTGGAGCTTTCTTCCTAGAAAACTCGAATGTGTGGAGGATTTGACTCCAGGTGGAACCAATTAGCGTTTGGCAGGTAAAAATAAAACCTTACATACTAAAATGCATTCAAAACCGTAAAGTCCATAGCGAATGTCCAGAAAACACAAACACACTGAGGCTGTAGCAAGATCTGGGATTGAGATAGCCACAACACACCAGATAGTTTTGTTTTCATCCAGGAGTATCTGGACAAATTGTTGTGGATTTTGGGTGATATTTAACAAAAATCACCGTGAACGTGGTTTTGCCCAAAAGCACAATCTTCCTGTTCGGCCAGTGCATCCAATGTCATGATTACAAATACAAATATCATGTTTTCTCAGGTTTCTGAAGCTTTCTTCCTAGAAAACTCGAATGTGTGTCGGATTTGATTCCAGGTGGAACCAATTAGCGTATGGCAGCTAAAAACAAAAACTTACATGCTAAAATGCATTCAAAACTTTCAAGTCCATAGAGAATGTCCAGATAACACAAACAAACACAGAGGCTGTAGCAAGATCTGGGATTGAGATAGCCACAACACACCAGATAGTTTTGTTTTCATCCAGGAGTATCTGGACAAATTGTTGTAGTTTTGCAGTGAAATTTAACCAAAAAATCACGGTGAAAGTGGTTTTGGAGAAAAGCACAATCTTCCTGTTCGGCAATTGCATCCAATGTCATGTTTACGAAAGAAATATCATGTTTTCTCAGGTTTCTGGAGCTTTCTTCCTAGAAAACTCGAATGTGTGGAGGATTTGACTCCAGGTGGAACCAATTAGCGTTTGGCAGCTAAAAACAAAACCTTACATGCTAAAATGCATTCAAAACTGTAAAGTCCATAGAGAATGTCCAGAAAACACAAACACACACAGAGGCTGTAGCAAGATCTATGTTTGAGATAGCTAAATATCACCAGATATCTTTGTTTTCATCCAGGAGTATCTGGACAAATTGTTGTCGTTTTGAAGTGAAATTTAACCAAAAAATCACCGTGAAAGTGGTTTTGGGGAAAAGCACAATCTTCCTGTTTGGCAAATGCATGCAATGTCATGTTTACAAATACAAATATCATGCTTTCTCAGGTTTCTGGAGCTTTCTTCCTAGAAAACTCGAATGTGTGGAGGATTTGACTCCAGGTGGAACCAATTAGCGTTTGCCAGCAGAAAACAAATGGGTCCTGCTAAAATGCATTCAAAACGGTAAAGTCCATAGAGAATGTCCAGAAAACAAAAACAAACACAGAGGCTGTAGCACGATCTGGGATTGAGATAGCTACAAATCAGCAGATAGTTTTGTTTTCATCCAGGAGTATCTGGACAAGTTGTTGTGGATTTCGGGTGAAATTTAACCAAAAAATCACCGTGAACGTGGTTTTGGAGAAAAGCACAATCTTCCTGTTCGGCAAATGCATCCAATGTCATGCTTACAGAAAGAAATATAATGTTTTCTCAGGTTTCTGGAGCTTTCTTCCTAGAAAACTCGAATGTGTGGAGGATTTGACTCCAGGTGGAACCAATTTGTGTTTGACAGCTAAAAACAAAACCTTACATGCTAAAATACATTCAAAACTGTAAAGTCCATAGAGATTGTCCAGAAAACACAAACACACACAGAGGATGTAGCAAGATCTGGGACTGAGATAGCCACAACACACCAGATAGTTTTGTTTTCATCCAGGAGTATCTGGACAAATGGTTGTAGTTTTGAAGTGAAATTTAACCAGAAATCAAAGTGAAAGTGGTTTTTTAGAAAAGCACAATCTTCCTGTTCGTCAAATGCATCCAATGTCATGTTTACAGAAAGAAATATCGTGTTTTCTGAGGTTTCTGAAGCTTTCTTCCTAGAAAACTCGAATGTATGGAGGATTTGACTCCAGGTGTAACCAATTAGCGTTTTGCATCTAAAAACAAAAACTTACATGCTAAAATGATTTCAAAGCCTTAAAATCCATAGAGAATGTCCAGAAAACACAAATACAGAGGCAGTAGCAAGATCTGGGATTGAGATAGCTAAAAATCACCAGGTAGTTTTGTTTTCATCCAGGAGAATCTGGACAAATTGTTGTAGTTTTGAAGTGAAATTTAACCAAAAATCACGGTGAACGTGGTTTTGAAGAAAAGCACAATCTTCCTGTTCAGCAAAAGCATCCAATGTCATGCTTACAAATACAAATATAATGTTTTCTCAGGTTTCTGGAGCATTCTTCCTAGAAAACTCGAATGTGTGGAGGATTTGACTCCAGGTGGAAACAATTAGCGTTTGGCAGCTAAAAACAAACCCTAACGTGCTAAAATGCATTCAAAACCGTAAAGTCCATAGAGATTGTCCAGAAAACACAAACACACACAGAGGCTGTAGCAAGATCTGGGACTGAGATAGCCACAACACACCAGATAGTTTTGTTTTCATCCAGGAGTATCTGGACAAATTGTTGTAGTTTTGAAGTGAAATTTAACCAAAAAATCACCGTGAAAGTGGTTTTGGGGAAAAGCACAATCTTCCTGTTTGGCAAATGCATGCAATGTCATGTTTACAAATACAAATATCATGCTTTCTCAGGTTTCTGGAGCTTTCTTCCTAGAAAACTCGAATGTGTGGAGGATTTGACTCCAGGTGGAACCAATTAGCGTTTGCCAGCAGAAAACAAATGGGTCCTGCTAAAATGCATTCAAAACGGTAAAGTCCATAGAGAATGTCCAGAAAACAAAAACAAACACAGAGGCTGTAGCACGATCTGGGATTGAGATAGCTACAAATCAGCAGATAGTTTTGTTTTCATCCAGGAGTATCTGGACAAGTTGTTGTGGATTTCGGGTGAAATTTAACCAAAAAATCACCGTGAAAGTGGTTTTGGAGAAAAGCACAATCTTCCTGTTCGGCAAATGCATCCAATGTCATGCTTACAGAAAGAAATATAATGTTTTCTCAGGTTTCTGGAGCTTTCTTCCTAGAAAACTCGAATGTGTGGAGGATTTGACT
The DNA here is from genome assembly GCF_964237555.1 of Oryctolagus cuniculus. Classification (NCBI taxonomy): domain Eukaryota; kingdom Metazoa; phylum Chordata; class Mammalia; order Lagomorpha; family Leporidae; genus Oryctolagus; species Oryctolagus cuniculus. Next base: position 924,788 of record NW_027208207.1, on the reverse strand, counting down.
CCAGGTGGAACCAATTTGTGTTTGACAGCTAAAAACAAAACCTTACATGCTAAAATACATTCAAAACTGTAAAGTCCATAGAGATTGTCCAGAAAACACAAACACACACAGAGGATGTAGCAAGATCTGGGACTGAGATAGCCACAACACACCAGATAGTTTTGTTTTCATCCAGGAGTATCTGGACAAATGGTTGTAGTTTTGAAGTGAAATTTAACCAGAAATCAAAGTGAAAGTGGTTTTTTAGAAAAGCACAATCTTCCTGTTCGTCAAATGCATCCAATGTCATGTTTACAGAAAGAAATATCGTGTTTTCTGAGGTTTCTGAAGCTTTCTTCCTAGAAAACTCGAATGTATGGAGGATTTGACTCCAGGTGTAACCAATTAGCGTTTTGCATCTATAAACAAAAACTTACATGCTAAAATGATTTCAAAGCCTTAAAATCCATAGAGAATGTCCAGAAAACACAAATACAGAGGCAGTAGCAAGATCTGGGATTGAGATAGCTAAAAATCACCAGGTAGTTTTGTTTTCATCCAGGAGAATCTGGACAAATTGTTGTAGTTTTGAAGTGAAATTTAACCAAAAATCACGGTGAACGTGGTTTTGAATAAAAGCACAATCTTCCTGTTCAGCAAAAGCATCCAATGTCATGCTTACAAATACAAATATAATGTTTTCTCAGGTTTCTGGAGCATTCTTCCTAGAAAACTCGAATGTGTGGAGGATTTGACTCCAGGTGGAAACAATTAGCGTTTGGCAGCTAAAAACAAACCCTAACGTGCTAAAATGCATTCAAAACCGTAAAGTCCATAGAGATTGTCCAGAAAACACAAACACACACAGAGGCTGTAGCAAGATCTGGGACTGAGATAGCCACAACACACCAGATAGTTTTGTTTTCATCCAGGAGTATCTGGACAAATTGTTGTAGTTTTGAAGTGAAATTTAACCAAAAAATCACCGTGAAAGTGGTTTTGGGGAAAAGCACAATCTTCCTGTTTGGCAAATGCATCTAATGTCATGTTGACAAATACAAATATCATGTTTTCTCAGGTTTCTGAAGCTTTCTTCCTAGAAAACTCGAATGTGTGGCAGATTTGTCTCTAAGTGGAACCAATTAGCGTTTGCCAGCAGAAAACAAAAATGGTCCTGCTAAAATGCAATCAAAACCGTAATGTCCATAGAGAATGTCCAGAAAACACAAACACACACAGAGGCTGTAGCAAGATCTGGGATTGAGATAGCCACAACACACCAGATAGTTTTGCTTTCATCCAGGAGTATCTGGACAAATTGTTGTAGTTTTGAAGTGAAATTTAACCAAAAAATAAGGGTAAAAGTGGTTTTGGAGAAAAGCACAATCTTTCTCTTCAGCAAATTCATCCAATGTCATGTTTAGAAATACAAATAGCATGTTTTCTGAGATTAGTGGAGCTTTCTTCCTAGAAAACTCAAATGTGTGGAGGATTTGACTCCAGGTGGAACCAATTAGCGTTTGCCAGCAGAAAAGAAACAGGGTCCTGCTAAAATGCATTCAAAACCGTAAAGTCCATAGAGAATGTCCAGAAAACACAAACACACACAGAGGCTGTAGCAAGATCTGGGATTGAGATAGCTACAAATCACCAGATAGTTTTGTTTTCATCCAGGGATATCTGGACAAATTGTTGCAGTTTTGAAGTGAAATTTAACCAAAAATCACCTTGAAACTGGTTTTGGAGAAAAGCACACTCTCCCTGTTCGGCAAATGCATCCAATGTCAGGTTTACAAATAAAAATTTCACGTTTTCTCAGGTTTCTGGAGCTTTCTCCCTAGAAAACTCGAATGTGTGGAGGATTTGACTCCAGGTGGAACCAATTAGCGTTTTCCAGCAGAAAACAAAAAAGGTCCTGCTAAAATGCATTCAAAACCGTAAATTCCATAGAGAATGTCCAGAAAACACAAACACACCCAGAGGCTGTAGCAAGATCTGGGACTGAGATAGCCACAACACACCAGATAGTTTTGTTTTCATCCAGGAGTATCTGGACAAATTGTTGTAGTTTTGCAGTGAAATGTAACCAAAAAATCACCGTGAACGCCGTTTTGGAGAAAAGCACAATCTTACTGTAGGCAAATGCATCCAATGTCATGTTTACAGAAAGAAATATCATGTTTTCTCAGGTTTCTGAAGCTTTCTTCCTAGAAAACTCGAATGTGTGGAGGATTTGACTCCAGGTGGAACCAATTAGCGTTTGCCAGCTAAAACCAAAACCTTACATGCTAAAATGCATTCAAAACTGTAAAGTCCATAGAGAATGCCCAGAAAACACAAACACAGAGGCTGTAGCAAATCTGGTATTGAGATAGCTAAAAATCACCAGATAGTTTTGTTTTCATCCAGGAGAATCTGGACAAATTGTTGTAGTTTTGAAGTGAAATTGAACCAAAAAATCACGGTGAACGTGGTTTTGAAGAAAAGCACAATCTTCCTGTTCAGCAAAAGCATCCAATGTCATGCTTACAAATACAAATATCATGTTTTCTGAGGTTTCTGAAGCTTTCTTCCTAGAAAACTCGAATGTGTGGAGGATTTGACTCCAGGTGGAACCAATTAGCGTTTGGCAGCTAAAAACAAAACCTTACATGCTAAAATGCATTCAAAACTGTAAAGTCCATAGAGAATGTCCAGAAAACACAAACACAGAGGCTGTAGCAAGATCTGGGATAGAGATAGCTAAAAATCACTAGATAGTTTTGTTTTCATCCAGGAGTATCTGGACAAATTGTTGAAGTTTGGAAGTGAAATTTAACCAAAAAATCACGGTGAACGTGGTTTTGAAGAAAAGCACAATTTTCCTGTTCGGCAAAAGCATCCAATGTCATGTTTCCAGAAAGAAATATCATGTTTTCTGAGGTTTCTGAAGCTTTATTCCTAGAAAACTCGAATGTGTGGAGGATTTGACTCAAGGTGGAACCAATTAGGGTTTGCCAGCAGAAAACAAAAAGGGTCCTGCTAAAATGCATTCAAAATCGTAAAGTCCATACAGAATGTCCAGAAAACACAAACACACACAGAGGCTGTAGCAAGATCTCGGATTGAGATAGCTAAAAATCACCAGATATCTTTGTTTTCATCCAGGAGTATCTGGACAAATTGTTGTAGTTGGAAGTAAAATTTAACCAAAAATCACCCTGAAAGTGGTTTTGGAGAAAAGCACAATCTTCCTGTTCGGCAAATACATCCAATGTCATGTTTACAGAAGGAAATATCATGTTTTCTCAGGTTTCTGGAGCTTTCTTCCTAGAAAACTCGAATGTGTGGAGGATTTGACTCCAGGTGGAACCAATCAGCGTTTGGTAGCTAAAAACAAAAACTTACATGCTAAAATGCATTCAAAACTTTCAAGTCCATAGAGAATGTACAGAAAACACAAACACAGAGGCTGTAGCAAATCTGGGATTGAGATAGCTAAAAATCACCAGATATCTTTGTTTTCATCCAGGAGTATCTGGACAAATTGTTGTAGTTTTGAAGTGAAATTTAACCAAAAAATCACCGTGAACGTGGTTTTGAAGAAAAGCACAATCTTCCTGTTCGGCAAATGCATCCAATGTCATGTTTACAGAAAGAAATATCATGTTTTCTCAGGTTTCTGAAGCTTTCTTCCTAGAAAACTCGAATGTGTGGAGGATTTGACTCCAGGTGGAACCAATTAGCGTTTGGCAGCTTAAAACAAAAACTTAAATGCTAAAATGCATTCAAAACCATAAAGTCCATAGAGAATGTCCAGAAAACACAAACAAACACAGAGGCTGTAGTAAGATCTGGGATTGAGATAGCCACAACACACCAGATAGTTTTGTTTTCATCCAGGAGAATCTTGACAAATTCTTGTAGTTTTGAAGTGAAATTTAACCAAAAAATCACCGTGAAAGTGGCTTTGGGGAAAAGCACAATCTTCCTGTTCAGCACGTGCATCCAATGTCATGCTTACAAATACAAATATCATGTTTTCTCAGGTTTCTGGAGCTTTCTTCCTGGAAAACTCGAATGTGTGGAGGATTTGATTCCAGGTGGAAACAATTAGCGTTTGGCAGCTAAAAACAAAACCTTTCATGCTAAAATGCATTCAAAATCATAAAGTCCATAGAGATTGTCCACAAAACACAAACACACCCAGAGGCTGTAGCAAGATCTGGGATTGAGATAGCTACAAATCACCAGATAGTTTTGTTTTCATCCAGGAGTATCTGGACAAATTGTTGAAGATTTGAAGAGAAATTTAATCAAAAAATCACCGTGAAAGTGGTTTTGGGGAAAAGCACAATCTTCCTGTTCGATAAATGTATCCAATGTCATGTTTACAAATACAAATGTCATGTTTTCTCAGATTTCTGAAGCTTTCTTCCTAGAAAACTCGAAAGTGTGGAGGATTTGACTCCAGGTGGAACCAATTAGCGTTTGGCAGCTAAAAACAAAAATGGTCCTGCTAAAATGCATTCAAAACCGTAAAGTCCATAGAGAATGTCCAGAAAACACAAACACACACAGAGGCTGTAGCAGGATCTCGGATAGAGATACCTAAAAATCACCAGATATCTTTGTTTTCATCCAGGAGTATCTGGACAAATTGTTGTAGTTTGAAGTAAAATTTAACCAAAAATCACCGTGAAAGTGGTTTTGGAGAAAAGCACAACATTCCTGTTTGGCAAATGCATCCAATGTCATGTTTACAAATACAAATGTCATGTTTTCTCAGGTTTCTGAAGCTTTCTTCCTAGAAAACTCGAATGTGTGGAGGATTTGACTCCAGGTGGAACCAATCAGCGTTTGGCAGCTAAAAACAAAAACTTACATGCTAAAATGCATTCAAAACTTAGAAAACCGTAAAGTCCATAGAGAATGTCCAGAAAACACAAACACACACAGAGGCTGTAGCAAGATCTGGGATTGAGATAGCTAAAAATCACCAGATATCTTTGTTTTCATCCAGGAGTATCTGGACAAATTGTTGTGGATTTCGGGTGATATTTAACAAAAATCACCGTGAAAGGGGTTTTGGGGAAAAGCACATTCTTCCTGTTCGGCAAATGCATCCAATGTCATGTTTACAGAAAGAAATATCATGTTTTCTCAGGTTTCTGGAGCTTTCTTCCTAGAAAACTCGAATCTGTGGAGGATTTGACTCCAGGTGGAACCAATCAGCGTTTGGTAGCTAAAAACAAAAACTTACATGCTAAAATGCATTCAAAACTTTCAAGTCCGTAGATAATGTCTAGAAAACACAAACACAGAGGCTGTAGCAAATCTGGGATTGAGATAGCTAAAAATAACCAGATAGTTTTGTTTTCATCCAGGAGTATCTGGACAAATTGTTGTGGATTTTGGGTGATATTTAACAAAAATCACCGTGAACGTGGTTTTGGGGAAAAGCACAATCTTCCTGTTCGGCAAATGCATCCAATGTCGTGATTACAAATACAAATATCATGTTTTCTCAGGTTTCTGAAGCTTTCTTCCTAGAAAACTCGAATGTGTGGCGGATTTGATTCCAGGTGGAACCAATTAGCGTATGGCAGCTAAAAACAAAAACTTACATGCTAAAATGCATTCAAAACTTTCAAGTCCATAGAGAATGTCCAGAAAACACGAACACACCCAGAGGCTGTAGCAAGATCTGGGACTGAGATAGCCACACCACACCAGATAGTTTTGTTTTCATCCAGGAGTATCTGGACAAATTGTTGTAGTTTTGCAGTGAAATGTAACCAAAAAATCACCGTGAACGCCGTTTTGGAGAAAAGCACAATCTTACTGTTAGGCAAATGCATCCAATGTCATGTTTACAGAAAGAAATATCATGTTTTCTCAGAATTCTGGAGCTTACTTCCTAGAAAACTCTAATGTGTGGAGGATTTGACTCCAGGTGGAACCAATTAGCGTTTGGCAGCTAAAAACAAAACCTTACATGCTAAAATGCATTCAAAACTTTCAAGTCCATAGAGAATGTCCAGAAAACACAAACACACACAGAGGCTGTAGCAAGATCTGGGATTGAGATAGCCACAACACACCAGATAGTTTTGTTTTCATCCAGGAGTATCTGGACCAATTGTTGTGGATTTTGGGTGATATTTAACAAAAATCACCGTGAAGTGGTTTTGGAGAAAAGCACAATCTTCCTGTTCGGCAAATGCATCCAATGTCATGTTTACAGAAAGAAATATCATGTTTTCTCAGTTTTCTGAAGCTTTCTTCCTAGAAAACTCGAATGTGTGGAGTATTTGACTCCAGGTGGAACTAATTAGTGTTTGCCAGCATAAAACAAATGGGTCCTGCTAAAATGCATTCAAAACCTTAAAGTCCATAGAGAATGTCCAGAAAACACAAACAAACACAGAGGCTGTAGCACGATCTGGGATTGAGATAGCCACAACACACCAGATAGTTTTGTTTTCATCCAGGAGTATCTGGACAAATTGTTGTAGTTCTGAAGTGAAATTTAACCAAAAAATCACCGTGAACGTGGTTTTGAGGAAAAGCACAATATTCCTGTTCAGCAAAAGCATCCAATGTCATGCTTACAAATACAAATATCATGTTTTCTCAGGTTTCTGGAGCTTTCTTCCTGGAAAACTCGAATGTTTGGAGGATTTGACTCCAGGTGGAACCAATTAGCGTTTGGCAGCTAAAAACAAAACCTTACATGCTAAAATGCATTCAAAACCGTAAAGTCCATAGAGAATGACCAGAAAACACAAACACACACAGAGGCTGTAGCAAGATCTGGGATTGAGATAGCCACAACACACCAGATAGTTTTGTTTTCATCCAGGATTATCTGGACAAATTGTTGTGGATTTGAAGTAAAATTTAACCAAAAAATCACCGTGAAAGTGGTTTTGGGGAAAAGCACAATCTTCCTGTTCGGCCAATGCATCCAATGTCATGTTTACAAATACAAATGTCATGTTTTCTCAGGTTTCTGAAGCTTTCTCCCTAGAAAACTCGAATGTGTGGAGTATTTGACTCCAGGTGGAACCAATTAGTGTTTGGCAGCTAAAAACAAAAACTTGCATGCTAAAATGCATTCAAAACCGTAAAGTCCATAGAGAATGTCCAGAAAACACAAACACAGAGGATGTAGCAAGATCTGGATTCAGATAGCTAAAAATCACCAGATAGTTTTGTTTTCATCCAGGAGTATATGGACAAATTGTTGTAGTTTTGAAGTGAAATTTAACCAAAAAAACACCGTGTACGTGCTTTTGAAGAAAAGCACAATCTTCCTGTTCAGCAAAAGCATCCAATGTCATGCTTACAAATACAAATATCATGTTTTCTCAGGTTTCTGGAGCTTTCTACATAGAAAACTCGAATGTGTGGAGGATTTGACTCCAGGTGGAACCAATTAGCGTTTGGCAGCTAAAAACAAAACCTTACATGCTAAAATGCATTCAAAACGGTAAAGTCCATAGAGATTGTCCAGAAAACACAAACACACACAGAGGCTGTAGCAAGATCTGGGATTGAGATAGCTAAAAATCACCAGATAGTTTTGTTTTCATCCAGGAGTATCTGGACAAATTGTTGTAGTTTTGAAGTGAAATTTAACCAAAAAATCAACATGAACGTGGATTTGAAGAAAAGCACAATCTTCCTGTTTAGCAAATGCATCCAATGTCATGTTTACAGAAAGAAATATCATGTTTTCTCAGGTTTCTGAAGCTTTCTTCCTAGAAAACTCGAATGTGTAGAGGACTTGACTCCAGGTGGAACCAATTAGCGTATGGCAGCTAATAACAAAATCTTACAGGCTAAAATGCATTCGAAACCTTAAAGTCCATAGAGAATGTACAGAAAACACAAACAAACACTGAGGCTGTAGCAAGATCTGGAATTGAGATAGCCACAACACACCAGATATCTTTGTTTTCATCCAGGAGTATCTGGACAAATTGTTGTGGATTTGAAGTGAAATTTAACCAAAAAATCACCGTGAAAGTGGTTTTGGGGAAAAGCACAATCTTCCTGTTCGGCCAATGCATCCAATGTCATGTTTACAAATACAAATGTCATGTTTTATCAGGTTTCTGAAGCTTTCTCCCTAGAAAACTCGAATGTGTGGAGGATTTAACTCCAGGTGGAACCAATTAGTGTTTGGCAGCTAAAAACAAAAACTTACATGCTAAAATGCATTCAAAACCGTAAAGTCCATAGAGAATGTCCAGAAAACACAAACACAGAGGATGCAGCAAGATCTGGATTCAGATAGCTAAAAATCACCAGATAGTTTTGTTTTCATCCAGGAGTATATGGACAAATTGTTGTAGTTTTGAAGTGAAATTTAACCAAAAAATTACGGTGAACATGGTTTTGAAGAAAAGCACAATCTTCCTGTTCAGCAAAAGCATCCAATGTCATGCTTACAAATAAAATATCATGTTTTCTCAGGTTTCTGGAGCTTTCTACCTAGAAAACTCGAATGTGTGGAGGATTTGACTCCAGGTGGAACCAATTAGCGTTTGGCAGCTAAAAACAAAACCTTACATGCTAAAATGCATTCCAAACCGTAAACTCCATAGAGAATATCCAGAAAACAGAAACACACACAGAGGCTGTAGCAAGATCTGGGATTGAGATAGCCACAACACACCAGATAGTTTTGTTTTCATCCAGGAGTATCTGGACAAATTGTTGTAGTTCTGAAGTGAAATTTAACCAAAAAATCACCGTGAAAGTGGTTTGGGGGAAAAGCACAATCTTCCTGTTCGGCAAATGCATCCAATGTCATGTTTACAGAAAGAAATATCATGTTTTCTCAGGTTTCTGGAGCTTTCTTCCTAGAAAACTCGAATGTGTGGAGGATTTGATTCCAGGTGGAACCAATTAGCGTTTGGCAGCTAAAAACAAAACCTTACATGCTAAAATGCATTCAAAACTGTAAAGTCCATAGAGAATGTCCAGAAAACACAAACAAACACAGAAGCTGTAGCAAGATCTGGGATTGAGATAGCCACAACACACCAGATAGATTTGTTTTCATCCAGGAATATCTGGACAAATTGTTGTGGATTTTTGGAGAAATTTAACCAAAAATCACCGTGAAAGTGGTTTTTGAGACAAGCACAATCTTCCTGTTCAGAAAATGCATCCAATGTCATGTTTACAGAAAGAAATATCATGTTTTCTCAGGTTTCTGAAGCTTTCTTCCTAGAAAACTCGAATGTGTGGTGTATTTGACTCCAGGTGGAACCAATTAGCGTTTGGCAGCTAAAAACAAAAACTTACATGCTAAAATGCATTCAAAACCGTAAAGTCCATAGAGAATGTCCAGAAAACACAAATACACCGAGGCTGTAGCAAGATCTGGGATTGAGATAGCCACAACACACAAGATAGTTTTGTTTTCATCCAGGAGTATCTGGACAAATTGTTGTAGTTTTGAAGTAAAATTTAACCAAAAAATCACCGTGAAAGTGGTTTTGGAGAAAGCACAATCTTCCTGTTTGGCAAATGCATCCAATGTCATGTTTACAGAAAGAAATATCATGTTTTCTCAGGTTTCTGAAGCTTTCTTCCTAGAAAACTCGAATGTGTGGTGTATTTGACTCCAGGTGGAAAAATTAGCGTTTGGCAGCTAAAAACAAAAACTTACATGCTAAAATGCATTCAAAACCGTAAAGTCCATAGAGAATGTCCAGAAAACACAAATACACCGAGGCTGTAGCAAGATCTGGGTTTGAGATAGCTACAAATCCCCAGATAGTTTTGTTTTCATCCAGGAGTATCTGGACAAATTGTTGTGGATTTCGGGTGAAATTTAACCAAAAAATCACCGTGAAAGTGGTTTTGGAGAAAAGCACAATCTTCCTGTTCAGCAAATGCATCCAATGTCATGTTTACAGAAAGAAATATCATGTTTTCTCAGGTTTCTGAAGCTTTCTTCCTAGAAAACTCGAAACTGTGGCGGATTTGACTCCAGGTGGAACCAATTAGCATTTGGCAGCTAAAAACAAAAACTTACATGCTAAAGTGCATTCAAAACCGTAAAGTCCATAGAGAATGTCCAGAAAACACAAACAAACACAGAGGCTGTAGCAAGATCTGGGATTGATATAGCTAAAAATCAACACATATCTTTGTTTTCATCCAGGAGTATCTGGAGAAATTGTTGTGGATTTCGGGTGAAATTTAACCAAAAATTAACGTGAAAGTGGATTTCGAGAAAACCACAATCTTCCTGTTCGTCAAATGCATCCAATGTCATGTTTACAGAAAGAAATATCATGTTTTCTCACGTTTCTGAAGCTTTCTTCCTAGAAAACTCCAATGTGTGGAGGATTTAACTCCAGGTGGAACCAATTAGCGTTTGGCAGCTAAAAACAAAAACTTACATGCTAAAGTGCATTCAAAAACTTAAAGTCCATAGAGAATGTCCAGAAAACACAAACAAACACAGAGGCTGTAGCAAGATCACGGATTGAGATAGGTAACAATCACCAGATAGTTTTGTTTTCATCCAGGAGTATCTGGACAAATTGTTGTAGTTTTGAAATGAAATTTAACGAAAAAATCTACGTGAACGTGGATTTGAAGAAAAGCACAATCTTCCTGTTTAGCAAATGCATCCAATGTCATGTTTACAAGTACAAATATCATGTTTTCTCAGGTTTCTGAAGCTTTCTTCCTAGAAAACTCGAATGTGTGGAGGATTTGTCTCCAGGTGGAACCAATTAGCGTTTGCCAGCAGAAAACAAATGGGTCCTGCTAAGATGCTTTCGAAACCTTAAAGTCCATAGAGAATGTCCAGAAAACACAAACACACACAGAGGCTGTAGCAAGATCTGGGATTGAGATAGCCACAACACACCAGAGAGTTTTGTTTTCATCCAGGAATATCTGGACAAATTGTTGTAGTTTTGAAGTAAAATTTAACCGAAAAAGCACCGTGAAAGTGGTTTTGGAGAAAAGCACAATCTTCCTGTTCGGCATATGCATCCAATGTCATGTTTACAGAAATAAATATCATGTTTTCTCAGGTTTCTGAAGCTTTCTTCCTAGAAAACTCGAATGTGTGAAGGATTTGACTCCAGGTGGAAGCAATTAGGGTTTGGGAGCTAAAAAAAAAAACTTACATGCTAAAATGAATTCAAAACCTTAAAGTCCATAGAGAATGTCCAGAAAACACAAACACAGATGCTGTAGCAAGATCTGAGATTGAGATAGCCACAACACAGCAGATAGTTTTGTTTTCATCCAGGAGTATCTGGAGAAATTGCTGTAGTTTTGAAGTGAAATTTAACCAAAAAATTACCGTGAACGTGGTTTTGGAGAAAAGCACAATCTTCCTGTTCAGCAAATGCATCCAATGTCATGTTTACAAATACAAATATCATGTTTTCTCAGGTTTCTGGAGCTTTCTTCCTAGAAAACTCGAATGTGTGGAGGATTTGACTCCAGGTGGAACCAATTAGCGTTTGGCAGCTAAAAACAAAACCTTACATGCTAAAGTGCATTCAAAACCGTAAAGTCCATAGAGAATGTCCAGAAAACACAAACAAACACAGAGGTTGTAGCAAGATCTGGGATTGAGATAGCTAAAAATCAGCAGATAGTTTTGTTTTCATCCAGGAGTATCTGGAAAAATTGTAGTTTTGAGGTAAAATTTAACCAAAAAATCACCGTGAAAGTGGTTTTGGAGAAAAGCACAATCTTCCTGTTCGGCAAATGCGTCCAATGTCATTGGTACAGAAAGAAATATCATGTTTTCTCAAGTTTCTGGAGCTTTCTTCCTAGAAAACTCGAATGTGTGGAGGATTTGACTCCAGGTGGAACCAATTAGCCTTTGGCAGCTAAAAACAAAAACTTACATGCTAAAATGCATTTAAAACCGTAAAGTCCATAGAGAATGTCCAGAAAACACAAACCAACACAGAGGCTTTAGCAAGATCTGGGATTGAGATAGCTAAAAATCACCAGATAGTTTTGTTTTCATCCAGGAGTATCTGGAGAAATTGTTGTAGTTTTGACGTGAAATTTAACCAAAAAATCACCGTGAAAGTGGTTTTGGAGAAAAGCACAATCTTCCTGTTCAGCAAGTGCATCCAATGTCATGTTTACAAATACAAATATCATGTTTTCTCAGGTTTCTGAAGCTTTCTTCCTAGAAAACTCGAATGTGCAGAGGATTTGACTCCAGGTGGAAGCAATTAGCGTTTAGCAGCTAAAAACAAAAACTTAAATGCTGAAATGCATTCAAAACCGTAAAGTCCATAGAGAATGTCCAGAAAACACAAACACACACAGAGGCTGTAGCAAGATCTGGGATTGAGATAGCTAAAAATCACCAGATAGTTTTGTTTTCATCCAGGAGTATCTGGACAAAGTGTTGTGGATTTCGGGTGAATTTAACCAAAAAATCACCGTGAAAGTGGTTTTGGAGAAAAGCACAATCTTCCTGTTCGGCAAATGCATCCAATGTCATGTTTACAAATACAAACACCATGTTTTCTCAGGTTTCTGATGCTTTCTGCGCAGAAAACTCGAATGTGTGGAGGATTTGACTCCAGGTGGAACCAATTAGTGTTTGGCAGCTCAAAACAAAAACTTACATGCTAAAATGCATTCAAAAGCATAAAGTCCAAAGAGAATGTCCAGAAAACACAACCACACACAGAGGCTGTAGAAAGATCTGGGATTGAGATAGCTAAAAATCACCAGATAGTTTTGTTTTCATCCAGGAGTATCTGGACAATTTGTTGCAGTTTTGAAGTGAAATTTAACCAAAAAATCACCGT